>NC_068975.1:35424000-35760562 GCF_016808095.1 Vigna angularis | reverse complement strand
CAATGAACTTAATTTTCTTACAACTCTACGAAGAATAGGCTCCAGTGATGAACAAAGTTTCTGCAGACTATCCACCTTGAGGGCTTCAACAATAACGCTGCAAATGATGTGAATAAATAGATAAAACATTAAATTCATTCATTAGATAGATATGACATATCTCAAAGTTTTCTAATACAGTGATAACAAGGCACGAAGTTTCATAATATTGCTGGTACTGTTTTCTAATCAAATTATAGTTTTTTTCTTAGTAATTTCCATAATAAAGGTTATGTATTAATACTAAAATAAAATTTTAATTTTGATTGAAAAACAATATAAATAACATTTTCTATGTTTTCTCCTAAAAACCATTTATATAAACTTGCAAGAAAGAAAATCACAATTTTGGTTCTCTTACTCATATTAAACTTCATCTGTTGTCACATATCTCTAATTTCCTCTCATCTCATCTTAAGCCTCGCTTTTACTAAACCAAAGATCTAATTCACCCATTCTTATTGTTTAGGTTAAAAAAAATCACAACAACTTCACATTTAGTTCTATTCAGTTAATCTGGCAAGAGCTATCCCCGCCCCTCCTTTTTTATCAGCGGTATGTGAACATCCATTCGGGACGTTATTCCAGTCGCGTATTCATTTATATGGTTAATTCACATCAAAACCTACTTTCCATTAATGAACCGACCAAGGTTTTCTCATTAGGACCAAACGCATAGAACGAATATGTATATTATTTGTAAGTCCGAATGTTGTATAGTGACTTTGTATTTTTGGGTTATCATGCATGTCATTGGTGAGAAGTCCACCACTGAGTTTTGTAGAGAGATGTTACTCATGATTATTTCATATACAAAATTTGAACTAGAAAACGTACTTCAAAATTAGAAGCGAGTTAAAGGACTAACTACACATTGGTCAGCAGTGACCACGAATAAAGCTGATAGAAAAAAGAATCATAGTGACTAGTACACTAGAGCTGATAGAAAATTAAGAACAGGAAATGATTCACCTAGCAAGAGCAGGTCGCTTTTTTTCAGGTTGTTCTTCTTCGGTGGAGCCTGAATCTAAGCCGCGCTTCCCCCTCGCCGCGCTGCTCGATTTCTCCATGTACCTCGTCTGCATTATTCTCACTGCTGTCGGATTTCGTCGTCTCTCGTAAAATCCTTTTAAAAAAAGAGACAAAGGATAACGAAGTGTAACTGTCACGGATTCGATGGAACGCGAGCGGATAGAAAAGCAGAAAGTTGAAAATCCTCAGCAAAAGAAAAAAGTGCAGAATCTGAGAAATTTCGCGGAATTTTCTCTGCGGTTCGACGCCTGTGTTAACGAACCCGAGGCACTTTCTGTGAGATTTGTTTCTGCTAAGGTGTGAGTGATAGGTATAATCTAACGGTTTGCGAATCTGGGAGTGGTTGTTGGGCCTGGGCGGTGGGGTTTCGATCTTGCGGCCGCGGGACATCATGGGATTTGGGTCGTCGGATTGAGAATCTTTGTCAATATTTTATTGGGGCTTGCCACGTGGGGTGATTCAGCAGGTGCGTCTGTCACTGTCACTCCTCAACATGATAATAATCTGTCATAAACAGTGTCATGTTGAAATTGCTGTTATAGTTTTTTGCCACTTGGAAAATAATATTCAAGCTCCTTACGTGCCATCCGGAAACAAAAGACTAAACGTAGACCCAAGTTGCAACGCAAGAAAAAGCCTCGTTTGATCCTTTACTTTTCTCACATGGACCCAATTTTTAGTTGTGCTGTTCACTTCTGTGTCGGTTTTTCACTTCAATATGTTGCAATGCTAGAAAAATATTTTTGCATTTTGGGAATTTTTTTCTTTCTCAAAAGCTTTTACAGTTATTAAAATGTAGAGTATATATGGAAAGAAAAGAGAAAAGGGATAAGATGACGTATGAACATGTTGCAAAGTGTCATAAGCACCCACGTTACCTCCAACGATAAGAACAAAAACTCTTTCCTAATCCTCTCATTTGATAAGAAGAGTCAGAAAAAGGTTGTCGCATGATCCAAACCTAATAAACTGAAGAAAATAAAGGAGTTTGGAAAAGATAAATGAATTGAGAATTTTTATTTTTGAAAAAAATAGTTTCATCAAGAAAATTCAATTTTAAAAATTTAATATAATCAATAATCAAACTCCACTACCATGTTGTCGATAGCCAAATCCAACAAATAGCATTTTGAATAAATTGAAATAAATAAATAGATAAATGACATAAGAATATCCGTTATGCTTTGTTGGAACTAGTTACGAAAAGAAGGGAGCGTGAATGTGTAAAGAAATGGAAAATACTTACGTTAAGAAAAAAGTGCATGTATAGGATATAGTGTATACTGAATGGTTATTAATTGCTAACCGGTCACCACTATAACAATGGTTAATCAGGTCACCATTCGCTGCATTAACTAAGGTCAACCAGGTCGAATGATTTTTGGATCAGCGTTTAAGTTATTGGATCAATGGTCGGTTTAGAGTTCATGAGACAAATTATAAATACAAAGGCAGAGCCAAAAGTCAGGTATGTTTTACTAAGACTCCACTACGTTCTATTTACGTCCGATCAGACTTAAATATTAAAACCGTGATAACAGTTCATAAAATCGCTCCTAACTTGCGTCGAAGTGCCTTTTGCAGATACCTCCCCATCAAGAGTACAACCGAACGACATCCAGAGTCCAACCAAGCGGCACAGGTAACTCAAGCATTGGAAAGCAGCAAAGTCACGTCAGAAAGGTTAGTCTCTCAGTCCTACAAATCCCTATCGAAACATTTTGGCGTCCACCGTGGGGCCGAGAGCATGCCGAAGAAACCCAATGATGACCACGAGAAACACGATCGACGCAAAATGTTTCGGTAGGGATTTGTAGGACCGAGAGACTAACCTTTCTAACGTGGCTTTAATGCTTTCAAATGCTTGAGTTGCATGTGCCGCTCGGTTGGACTCTCGATGTCGTTCGGTTGTACTTTTGATGGGGAAGGTACCTGCAAAAAAGCACTTCGACGAGCGGTTTTATGAACTGTTTATCATAGTTTTAATATTTAAGTCCTGATCAGACGTAAGTAAAACGTAGTGGAGTCTCAGTTAAACGTATTTGTCTCATGGACTCTAAACCGACACAGACCTAATAAAATATAAACAGACTTACCTTCAAATCCAGTTGGTTGCTCATAAATCGCATATCAATATCTTTAATAAGATATCCTTGATTATTTTATCTTCTAATGGACCATTGGCCCAATAACATAAACACTGGTCCAAAAACCATTCGACCTGGTTGACCTTAGTTAATGCAGCGGATAGTGACCTGATTGACCATTGTTGTAGTGGTAACCAAACGATTACCAATTAATAAATCGTTCGGTATACACCATCCGATACAATGCAGAAAAAAGAGATCGGACAGAAGCTAATTTTTCTTCACAATAATTGAATTAAGGCCTAGAAATAACAATTAATAAACCGTTCGGTATACACCATCCGAAGAAGCTAAATTTTCTTCACAAGAGTTGAATAAAGGCCTAGAAATGATTACATAAATTTAAATGTAAAAAAATTAAATATATTTAAAATTCCCAATATTGTTTTGAATAACATCTAGTATTTTTTTAAAATTAAAATTATTTTAATACATAGTAGATAGTTGAAACAAAAATAGATTATAAGGCGAAAAAGGAATTATAATGTTTTGTGACGTGGTTTCACAAAGTGGTTGGCGTCAGACAAGGTTTGCAGTTAAGTAAGCAACCAGTATCCACGTAATATTTGTAATAGTTTGCTTATAGCATATCTCTCTCCTCTCAAATGCCAAAACCCGGTTTTTGGTTTTAATTATCATCATCGAACCGGGCTGCAGGTGGGCCATCCCAGACTTGGACCGGCTATGGATCCCCAGCAGCGTCCCTTAATGTCGGACCGTGTCACCGTCAACGGCATCGTAACGCCGCTTGCTCTGCTCGCCGACGGCCGTCTGTGGTGGTCGGAGGGAAACCAACGTTGTTTGTCCGTTGAAAAGGACGTCCTCTCCTTCGTTACCAGTGGGCCTTACATCAAGATCAAGAGTCTTGTCGAGACCCGAGACGGATGCTGCAGCACCGGCGCTCCTGCAAGACTCGCTCGAAACGACGTCGTCTTTATGCCCTCTTCCGAGGAATCGCACAGGCTCTGGTGCCAAAAGCTTAGTGAATTCGTCGATTCCCTCGGTAAATTAAATTTCACCTTTCTCTCGGTACGGTTAAGGTTGTTGTAACTGCGTTGCATGTGTTTATGAAGTCTGAAAGTGTATCGCTAAAAGTTTAAAAAGTGCTTCTCTAAATTTCGATGTACAATTGTGAATTTTAGTGCCAAAATGGGAAAATAAATTTGCTACTGTGAAGTAAGACTACTTTTTAATTCTCCACTTCTCCAAACGGAAATGCAAACGTGTACTGAATTATGTCATAATGTAGGTCGCCCTAAGAGGTTGTTTGTTTTTGTTAATCCATTTGGTGGGAAGAAATCCGCTACGAAGATTTTCGATGAACAAGTGAAACCTCTTCTTGAAGATGCTCAAATCGAAATCACAGTCCAAGGTACTCTAATTCTTTGACTATGTTTCGTTGTTGTTTCTATTTTCCTTTCAAATGTATTTGTATATTTATATGATATGATTTTCCTCAGAAACCAAGCATCAGCTCCATGCAAAGGAAATTACTCATTTGCTAGACATTACCAAATACGACGGGATTGTTTGTGTTAGTGGAGATGGACTTTTGGTAGAGGTTAGTTTCATTGCTAGTATCCTTGTTGCAGTGTGCTATTATTCGTCATCATCTTGTCCACGATTATTAATGCAAAAATTATGATCGTAATAGCATTCGGAACACATTTTTCTGTACGCTTCATGTTTACAATGAATAAATATTGAGCAGTAGCTAATTATGTGTTTCGTCAAACTATACGAACCACAAATTAGGAATTAGAGAGAAATAGGACGAAAAGAAAAAGGAATATGAAAGAAATTTCTCCTTCAAGGGTCACCCTTCCACGGGTTTTCCCTTCACAAAGGGCTAATGCTCAATTTATAGATGACAACCTATTCCCTGGATCCTACTGTTGTACCTCCCTTATCCATATTTACTTAACCCCTATAACTAACTGATTAATATTCAAAACCCCTCTTCTCCTTAAACCATAACACTAACTATTGTTATTTGCATGATAGTAGTTGGTCTTTCCAAACCTTGTTAGAAAAGAAAGATTAATTGAGAGGTGCTCTTAATGTATGAGTTAAACAATATTAGTATCTGCTGCCTGTAAACCATTTTAGTTATCATTTCAAGATGTGCTAATGCTGTACTGGTTTATGGGCTCATGCTCGTGGACTAATTGAAAAGCATATAGTCAATACCTTGATTTTGTTATTTCCTGAGAAACTTAATGGTCTTCGGGGATTTGGTTGTGGTATTCCAATGAATCCCAGAAGATTCGAATGAATGTTATGACATCTGTGGGAATTCAAAACGCAATGTGGTTCACTTCTAAGTTTTTTCAAAACCTGTGCATTCTAGAATACTTTTGCCCTTGTTCACTTTTGATGTCTTTGTTTTTAATTTTTTTTCTTAATCTAACAGACATTGCACATTTTAGTAGGTTGTAAATGGACTTCTTCAAAGAGAGGATTGGGAAACGGCAATAAAGATACCCCTTGGGGTAGTTCCTGCAGGTTTATCATCATCGTTACTTTGTTGAATAGGTTTTATCTAATTAGACTTTATTGCTTTAAAGTGAGAGGTGGGGTTACTAATTGGGTTTTGTTTTGGTTATAAGGTTTATCTTTTGTTATTTGTACACAATAAGTTTTATGGGCAACTATACAGTTTTGTTTTACCAAGCTAAAAAGTTCTTCCATGCGTTGAAGGTACGGGAAATGGCATGGCGAAATCACTTCTTGATTCTGTGGGCGATCCTTGTGAAGTAGCTAATGCCGTTCATGCCATTATACGAGGTTTTGATCCATCCATGTCATTCAAACATGTCATGTCCATTATTTATGTGCTATTATAAATTTAAACTGTTTATTAAATACCAACAGGCAATAAACGACCACTTGATGTGGCTACCATCATACAAGGAGAAATAAGATTTTTCAGTATATTGATGCTTGCATGGGGTAACCACTCTCTCTGTGTAATGGACTATTCAGTGAAGTGGTTGCAGCAGATGTGCTAAAACATCTAGGCTAACTGTTTGTATTTCATTCTTTCTTTTCTTGATTTATCCCCGCCCTACTTGAGTCTGCATATGATTCCAACCATGCAATTCGTTTGACATATTATAAAACTGGAGGTACTATTCTATTTCAGGTCTGGTGGCAGATATTGACATAGAGTCTGAAAAGTACAGGTGGATGGGAAGCGCTCGACTTGATTTCTATGTCAGTAATCCATTTTACAATTTCCACATGTTTATTTATGATGTTTTTCTTTCACTTATATGTGTCTCTCTTATATGGGTAATCATCGTAATTATCTTCTCCTTACTTGGTTTGATGGAAGGAACATGAATAAAAGAAAAATAAGCATTAAATTGCATGCCATGTGCTTTAGTTTCTTGTATTTTACAATGTGAAGCTATTTATGCGATGTAGAATGTCTTCTGATACTTAGTTAAGAAAATACAGTCTTGATTTATAGCACTAGAATAGAATATGGGTCAGTTTGTTACAGATTAGAAAAAACTGATTAGTAAGACAATCTAGCGATTATTGTTTAGAGATTACAAAAATAGCATAAGCTATTTTCAATTTGTTTAGAAATCATAATTTTTTTATAAAAGAAGTGGGTAGTTTTATGACATGCTAGAAGCTATTTTGAATTTCCTCGAAAACTTGCAGTGGGATTCGTTTGACAGATAAGTGATTGAATTTGTTCATTATAGTTTTCTTCACTCACTACTTTCCTGATTCAGGGCCTCTGTCGACTCTTGAACTTGAGGCAATACATTGGATGTGTTTCTTTTGTGCCTGCACCTGGGTTTGAAGCTTTTGGGGAGCCCACAAGTTACCCTGGAAAACCTACTACTAGCAAAGGAAGCAACAGTGATACAAGTGAAGCAGAACATACTAATAAACAAAGGCCTTGTTATCTAGGACCTGAAATAAACGTGGAAAATTTGAATTGGAGAGTTATAAATGGACCCTTTATTTCTGTCTGGCTTCACAATGTGCCTTGGGGTGCGGAAGACACAATGGCAGCACCTGATGCAAAGGTTAGTTTTGAGTGGCTACGATTCAAGCATGTCCTCTTGATTTCTCACACTTCTATTCATGAACATATATAACTGGGAAATGTTTCCAATTTTATATGACAGTGATGACACCATTACTAGCACCGGTTATGTATCAATTTGACAGCATAACACCCTATGGTAGCTGTTTCAAAAAGAAATGATTATTTGCATCTTACTTTTCTGGATTTTAATGATCCACTAGCAAAAATGCATGGAAATTGAAGATTAAAATAAGCACAATAGAGTATAAATATCTCAAGTCTTTGATTGCTGCCTGGATTTTTCACATCTAAGAAAATTCGTCTGAATATTGTTAATGGTCTAAATTTTCTCTTTCATAAGTTTCTGCCTAGTGGGAGACATTGTGTTATACACAAGCTCACATACGGATGCGTATGTATGATAAGCATTATTACTTACGGGCTTGATCTTTTGTTGCTGTGATCTTGTAATGCAGTTCTCTGATGGTTATCTGGACTTGATCATCATCAAGAATTGCCCAACGCTACCATTACTATCAATGATGTCAGAGTTGAATACAGGAGGACATGTAAAATCTCAGTACGTCACGTACCTAAAGGTTTGATCATCAATATGTTTAAGCACAATGCTTTTTGTAGCAGTTACTTCGAGCTTCTGAAATGGCCATGCTTTGGTTTATTTGCGTAAGGAAACTTAATAAAGTTTGTATCTTCACAACATTATGCAGGTGAAAGCTTTCAGCTTGCAACCTGGTCCACGCACCAAGGACCAAGAGAAAGAAGGGATCATAGATGCAGATGGTGAGGTTCTGGCAAGAGGGAAAGGAACTTACAAGTGTGAGGAGAAGACTTTGATGACCTATGATAAATTACAGATAGCAGTGGATCAAGGTTTAGCAACACTTTTTACTCCGATATAGTACTTTTTTTGTCTTGTCATGGATTTTTTCAAACTTACTAGACTAAGTACTAATTCCGTTGGTAGTACTGTGAGATGAGTTTTCACACACAATCTTTGGTTTAATTATTTTTCTCAGCCCATTCACTTCGGTGAAATTTGTTTACAGTTACACACATGTACAAACAGAACCTTCCATGAGTTGTTTATCTTGTACAGCACCACATAAATTAGAGTATACATGATAAAAGTGGGGCCGTGCCCCACTTTGTACTCGTATGATTAAAATCAAATCTTCATTGCTTGATTAAATTTGATAAGGGTCTAAATAACGTTTTACAGTGAAATTTCATGTGTTATGTCTTATTGCAAAAACTTATATTTCTTATATTCTATTATACCAATAACCATTGGTTAAAATAAATAAATTAGTAAACTAGGTTTTGTAATGTTAGATATATTATTTTTATTTTTAATTTTTAATTTGTTATTGTTTTTATTTGTATTTTGGGTTTAGTTTATATTTTTTTTTATATTAAGTTATTGTGTATTAAAAGTTTTTTATTAATTAAAAATTCCAGTTAAACGTTTTAATTATAATATTTTTTGTTTATTGGAAAAACATTGAAAAAAAATTTCAATCTCTGTGAATTTCCTAGGAGATACTAATGCAAATTTCACAAATTTGATTCAGGCGGAGAACACAACATTTGTTCTCAATAGGGATAACAATGAAGGTGAGGATGAGTCTTACTATTTCATTCATAATTATAAAAAAAAAATTATAGGTTATGAAAAAATTACAATATAAATTTCTCTTCATATTATGTTTTTTTAGCTCATTTACTTAAAGGTGCTATAAAATATGTTTCTATTTATTTCAAACGTAGCTTTTGAATAAAATTACTATGATAAAACTTTTAAAAAATATGTCGTTCATGTAAAAAATAATTGTCAATTATGAGGATTGGTTGTTACAAATTTTATAATTCAACTTTGCATTTTTCTTTTTGAGAATTTTAATTTTGAAAATATAAATTATTGAATAAAATTTACATATTGTTTCTAACATTTGTTCCCTCGAATTACTGATAGTTGTATAACGAATATTTGTTGGGTAAAGTTGGTCTGCAAAATATGGGATGGTATTATTATGTTAATGTAATGTAGTCGTTAGATGTTTGTTTTTCAGTTGGCACGTTTTAGTATAGTAATGTGTACTGTGTTTTAGTAAACAAAAATATCTTAAAAAATCAGAAGTTAAACAATTTGTCTTTCTAAAAAGTTGAGTCATTGACATATGCACCTTGAGACAAAGGTTCATTCAAGATCTCTTCAATTTCATCATCTTCACTAATCTCTTTAATTTCATCATCTCTAAAAATAACCATTTAAGCCAGTTACCAATTCTTTCGGATGTCATTATGCCTCTGAAAATTAGATAAGATAAAAATGAAAACTCATTATAAAATCAGTTTTTGTAAGAAATTATTTAACAACGAGTGCTTCTGATTTTTTTCAGGCCAATTACCAATTCCTTTGATGTCATTATGCTTGTGAAAATTATATAAAATTATATAAGATAAAAATTATAAAATGAAAACTTGTTATAAAATCATTTTTTGTAAGATTGTTTAACCGCCAGTTTTTCTAATTTTTTTTCAGTTGAGGCTAGCATAGGATGACAGAGAAAATGTGTGGAGTGAGAGAGATGAAAGATAAAGGATTTAGAAGAATGAGAGATTTGATTAAGGGTTTTGGGGTTTCTTATTTTTTTTAGTTTTGAGAATAAAAATTATTAAAATACCCTTAACCTTAAAACTTAGAATCCATAATATATGAGACTATTGGGGTTTGCTAACTTGTGTAGGCCTGGAATCCATAATATATGAGACTATTGGGGTTTGCTAACTTGTGTAGGCCTGTTTTAACTTGTGTACCCAATAGTCTCATATATTATGGATTTTAAGTTTTAAGGTTAAGGGTATTTTAATAATTTTCATTTTCAAAATGAAAAAAAAAAAGAAACCCCAAACCCTTACTCACCTCTCTCATTCCTCTCAACCCTTTCTCTTTCACCTCTCTCAGCTTTTCTCTGTCATCCCTATTGTAGCCCCAATTGAAAAAATCAGAAGCAATTGTCGTTAAATAATCTTACAAAAAATGATTTTATAATGAGTTTTCATTTTATAATTTTTGTCTTATCTAATTTTATCCAATTTTCACAAGCATAAAAGAATTGGTAATTGACCTGAAAAAAATCTGAAATACTCGCGGTTAAACAATTTCTTACAAAAAATTATTTTATAATGAGTTTTCATTTTATAATTTATCTTGTCTAATTTCCACAAGCAACATCAAAAGAATTGGTAATTGGTCTGGAAAAAATCAGAAACACTAGTTGTTAAACAATTTCTTACAAAAAATGATTTTATAATGAGTTTTCATTTTATAATTTTTGTCGTATATAATTTTATCTAATTAAATTGAAGAGATCTTGAATGAACCTTTGCCTGAAGGTGAATATGTCAATGACTCAACTCTTTACAAAGGCAAATTGTTTAACGGCAAGCGTTTCTGATTTTTTCAATTGGAGCTACAGTAGGGATGACAGAGAAAAGGTTTGAGTGAGAGAGATGAAAGAGGAAGGGTTGAGAGGAATAAGAGAGCTGAGTAAGGATTTGAGGGGTTTCCTTTTTTTAGTTTTGAGAATGAAAATTATTAAAATACCCTTAACCTTTAAAACATAGAATCCATGATATATAAGGGTATTTTTGTCTACTAAAACCCGGTACACATTGCTAAAATGTACCAACTGAAAAACAGGCGTTAGCAAACCCATATATATGTGTGTGTGTGAGAGAGACATATTTCAGTTTAAAAAATAAATAAGTTTTAAAAAATAGTAAAAATAAAGAAAACAGTTATATGTAAAAAAATATTACTTAAAGGATAAAATTGATAAAAATACATTTTAATTTAAAATTAAAAACAAAAACATGAACTAAATATTAAGAGATATATTTTAAATCTAATTTAATTTTATAAAATTAATATTTAAATACAAGTTATATTTATTTATACAATTTAACAATATCTCTCATTATTTAAGAGAAACAATAAATTTTATTATAATAAATTGTAACTATATCATAACTAGATTCTAAATTTAATTAAATCTTACAAAATTATCTATAAATTAACTTTATCTCTTATTTTATATAGTTATATATAAATGAACAAATAATTTTTTTATTATAATTATTAAAAGAAATAATTATTTATTTTTATAATAATGTCATAAGTAATTAATTAAAATTTTAAAAATAATTATAAGACTTAAAGAATAAAATAATAAATTAATTGAGATTAATAAGAATAGATATAAATTTATTATAATTAATTAATTTAATTTTAAAAAATAATCATAATTTAAAAGATAAAACAATTTAATTAATAAAAATAAAATCGGTAAAAAAAGATGTCTTATAAAATGTATCCTTTGGTAACAAATTTAAGGTTTGGATTAAAAATATCAGATTCAGTATAGGTCAATCATTTGTTTTTTAATGGTAGATTATGTAATGCATGAGAATTTATCTTTGGCATCTTGAGCTTGAAGGAAGAAAGTTAAAGTTCACTGTCATTAATGAATGGACCAAAGTTTTAACAACCTTGAAAAAACCGCCACTGCTTTTCAAGGGTCAAACTTCAACATGGGGAGATGAATACAAGTAATTGTTAAATAATAATATGCAGAAAATAAAATAATATTTTAAAATGGAATTGTCTATAACACTAATCAACCGGTTTTCTCACATGTCCAAAAGCCATGAATCTTTACCTGTTAAAATGAAAGATAATTTATATATGTTTTTCTTTCTTTAACTCATTATCACATGTATAGCATATTTTAAGTAAACGTATTCTGAAATCGTGCATATTTTAATAACTAAAAAAATCCCCTGAAACAAAAAAAAAAAGGGTTTAATGTAGTTTATTCTTTTAAAATTGATTCTGCCAATAAAATTAAACTTCTATAATCTGTGCTGTTGCAGTTTTAAAACAATTTCGTTGAATATTGTTCTATAAATAATCACTCAACTCAAAAAAACATTATAAAAAAGAATTTAAGACATTTGACATTTTAATTGTAATATTTTTTTTTTTATCTCATGGTTTTCATTGCATAGTATTACCTTAAGATTCTTTTATAATGTATACTTTAATATAAGAATATAATAAGACTCGTCATTTGGCTATTAGTAGAAAAACATTTTTTTATTTACATTAACTATAATGAATTTTGTGACATATCCTTTAATATTGAGATTTCACCATAGTAACGTCATACTATCGTGACCCTGCAAAATATAATTACAATCACAATTTCACAGTAAAATAGTCATGCTCAAGAGTCAATTAAATTTATATTTTATATTAATTAAAAAACAATGTTTTAACCTTGAAATATAAAAAATCAATCACTGCATCTTAGGTTAACTCACTGCTTTTCCCAACAGATACTTTTAAGAAATAGTGTTAAGAAGCATTGGCACATTTTTAATATTCTCAATTACTTCAAATTAATTTTTTTTAATATCCATAACCATCATTTTATTATCCAATACTTTAAAAACACTCACTCACACCTTTCAAAAGCTATAACATTACTAGGTTGGACATATGTGGCATGCCTTAATCATGGGCAATTGAGTATTCATATGTGAAAATTAAACCTAAAGTTTTTTTTGTCGTATATGATGTTACTAGTTGAGAGTATCATTGCAAAAGATAACATTAATATAAAATCTATGACATCAAACATGTCATTATAAATGTTCCTGTCAAAGTCAAATAGTAATATATAAATTCAGTGAAAATTAATGTGCCCACGTAGAGTTATGAACTAATATCATAACATTACAAAAGCTAATGATAAAAAAAATCATATATTTTACGCAACCACTAATATAGAAGAATGATACCTAAAGAAGATGAAGATAGTATATAAAGTAGCATACTTATAGTAAGATTAGTCGGCAAGTCTAATCCTCTTGAGAGATAAACCAAAAGATAAGGGTTTATTGCTTAATTAATTTCGTTTGTCTTATTTTGTCTTTGATTACCTAGCATGGTAATATCCTTACGGAAAAATCATACTTCACTACTCTCAAGAGAAAAAAATAAATGTACAAAAACTACTTTATATAATAATATGATTTGGTAATCCAAATGTCATTACATATCAATTATAAATGAAAAAGTAGAGTATTGTAAAATGAAAAAGACATGTAAATTCATCTTGTGGTTTGGAGATTATGTTAATTATGTGTATGTAAGTTGAATTTATAGTTTATTAGTAATGTTTCTTTCTAATGATCTTTCATTGACAGACTCATTAATGATATATGCCAGATGATAATTAATTTTAGTGAACAAAATATATAAAAAGATTAACCATATTAAATAAATGTTTTTTTATTAACACTCATGAACGATTCCGAGTAAAATAAAAATAATACGAAAATTTGTAAATAGAAACATATGGATATATGGGACAAAGAAATATATACAATCAAAAGTGTTGATAAAGTAAAAATATAAAAATGTTGTAAAACATAATCCCGTAAAAAATAACAATATAAATTTAATATTAAAATATAATCATAGTAAAAACTAATAATAAAAAATGTGTAATAATAATACTAAGAATAACAATATTAACAAAATTAATAATAACAATACAAATACTAAAATATTAATAATAACATAACATTGATAATTTCACGACTAATAATAACATATAATATTACCAATAATAGCAATAATATATAATAACAATAATAACAATAATACTAATAATATTAATAATAATATTATTAATAGTAATAATACAATAATAATACTAATACTAATAATATATAATATTAACAATAATAACATATAATGTAGTAATGATAATAATAGTAATAACGGTAATAATAATAATACTACTAATATATAATAATAATAATAATTTTAATAATAATAATAATAATAGTAATAATAATACATAATAATAACAATAATATTAATACATAATAATAAGTATTTTCAGAGTGATATTTTTTGTAAATTAGGAAGAGTAATAGGATATTTTATAAGTGATATTTTCATGGATGAATAAAAGTACGGGAAGTATTTTAGTCAATTGAGATTCAAAATATAAATAAATAAATGGAATGACAGATACTAAGATCGATATATTTCAAGATTTAGAAGTAGTTTTAGATCGAGAAAAAATGCTTCAAATTTCGTGTTTTTAAGCATAGATGTTTTAGGTGCACATCTTTTTAAGATTGAGAGAGGGGGTCTAAATGAGCATTATATATATAATTAATTTACTTGATTAGTCATTAGTTAATCAATTATGTTTATGATGCCTTAATCTTAATGTTAATATGCGCTTCTCATATAAGTTGTCTTTACCGATGTGTAATTGGTTAGACCATGATATATTATTATACCATAAGAGTAAAATACATATAAAGACAAATAATTATTATATATTTAGACATATATATAATACACTAGCTTTCCAAACTCGATATACATATACTAAAATCTTGATATTGTCGCCATAATATTTGTATACAGTACCATTATATACAAGAAAAAATTTATATTATATATTTGATCTTATAATTTACTCTCGTCCTATAAGTATAATAACAAATAATAAAAAAGTTACAAACAAACTCACTCGTTATAATAGGTAATTAATTATTAATAATTGATCAATGCTTATCCATCATATTAGAGAACAAATTTTGGATTGGTCTCGCGCTCTTTGTTTTTCTAATCAACCTAGCGTAGAAAAGAGAAAAAAAAAAGAAAAAAAATTCTACGTGCATCCTTTAGTTACAAAAACCTTTCATTTTTGAAACTGGTGCCTAGTTATGGCTGGAACAAAATTTGAATTAACCTAGAATTAATCTATGGATTGAATGGTTGCAATAATCCCTTGAGTGCGAGTACTATGCAAACGTGTTGGTTTTTCGGAGGAAACAAGCAACGAGGAAAACAACGTCGTTGCCACATGAAACGTAGATGCTTAGATGTGGTCGAGATTGGTTTGTAATCTCTTTTGTGCAACAACTTGTCTCTCACACTATAGTGTTTATCATATGATCAGACCAAAAATGAAAAACTGTTTCTTGTCCTTTTTCATCTCCAGCGATAATTAAGGATGACTATGGAATTTTCCCACCCCTGTCAAATTGGTTGTTGGCCTTGTCATTTTCATCTTCAATGCATGCATCTGGTTGGAACATCCATTGCTCCCAAACTACCTCTTCTAGCATGGAACACGGGTTGTCTTAATCTTAACGTGCACAAATTTTATAAATACCCACTAAATTATGCATTCTATTTATGAAAATCAAGAAATGTGCAGAGTACTGACTTGCATGGTTGGGAAGTTTGGTTTCATGCATCAATTCTCATAATTTTTCATCCATAAATATAACTATACCTAATTCATCTCCAAACTTCCCTAGAAGTACTGCTTTTAATTTTAAATATAATCTTTTTATTCTTTAATATTTTCGAAGTCAAATTATTCATTAGTCTCAATGTTATTTCTAAATCTCATTTGTCCTTCCAGTGAACTGTGTTATCTTCCCACTTACTTTATTTTGAATTCTTGGTCTTCGTATATTTAAGTCTTATTATCTTTCAACTGATTACACATCTCGTAATGGACACACATTTATGACTATATCCAATTGAGAAGAGCCTTTTTTATTTATTTTAAATTTAATAAATTAAATTTAATCACCGAACCTGATTAATGAGGCGTATATTTTTAACAATTATTTATTTCAAAATGTTTGTTTTTAATTTATGTATATACTCGTTTTAATTTGTAATAAAAAAAAACCTTCAAGAAAATTCTCCAAACAAGACTTACATTAATAAAAAGACAATTTTCTAAGGTCTTATTCTTTTGAGTGGATTTGAGGGGATTTAAAGATAAATTTTGTTGTCGTTTATTTAAGTGAATTTGAAGGTAAATGAGAGTGAATTTGAAAATAAATTTTTTTAATTTGTCACGTCAATACAATTCTATACTAATTCTCACAAATTTTATTTCTAAATTCACTCTCATTCACCTACAAATTTACTCAAATAAACGACAAAAAAAACTTATTTTCAAATTCTCTCAAATTCTCTCAAATCCATTTAAATTCATTCTGTCAAATCTACTTAAAAAAACCAGCCCTACAGTTTTTCGAAATATAACGTGAAACTTAAAAACGAAAAAGCGCGTGCCCCAAACAAGATAGAAGTGGAAATAGGTGTTGGAGTTACGAATTACGTGATTGCGTAGCGTGAGGTAGCGGGCCATGCAAGATAATTGGATATTGTAACTTAACAATCCCAGGCGCAGCGCGTGAGAGCTTGACTCCACGCGCTCCCTCCATTCCTTTCACGTGCTTGCATTATCCTCATTCCTTAACTTCGATTCCAACGCGTCCGGCACCAGTCAAACCCCCTACAATTACCGATCTGCCCTTGTCGTGTTTGCTCCGTCTATGTTTCACTCTTTTCTTTATCTATACACAATAACAACCCCATCACCAAATTTTACACCTCACATTCCAATTTTACCCATTATAGTTTATAGTTCAACCAGGTTCTTTGTTATCAACTATTGCAATGTGTGCTTCCATTTTTGGAATCACCAAGACATTATCTTATGTAAATGTAAATCATAAATACTATAACATAAAGTATATGGTATATTATTATTATTACGTAACGTTTAAATAACTCTCAGTTTATTATTATTTTATTAAATGAGACCCTCATCGGTTGTTTTCTTCTTTAATGTGAAAACGGACAAGGCTAACCCACATCAAGGAGAGACTGGTGGCAGAGTAGTGTTTTTTATGGAATGAAATAATATGATAACAGTAATAATAATAATAAGAAGAAACAAAAACATTTATAACCATTTTTTAAAAGATTAATACATTTTTTATATATGATTCAGTTTGATTTGAAATTTTAAAAAATATATATAGTTTAGAAGAGAGAGGGTAAGTAATGATATGAGAAAATTTCCCATTTTGTCCGTGGAAGAGGGAAAAAAGGAGGAGAGAAGGAAAAGTTATGAAAGGGAGGGAGAGAGAAACGACGACGCCGAATGAACAGTAGTGGTACAACAACTACTACTTTTTTTAAAAACCCCGTTTTCACACTTTCTCTCACTTACAAAACACTCACTGGTCCTTCTTCTCTGCTTTCTCTCTCTAAAACCCTCTTCTTTTTCTCTCTCCTTCCTCTCTTTCTCTCGCTGATTGCAGATCAGGCCGCGCAAACCGTTGCGGTTGTGGATTCGGTGGGGTTCAGAGCCGCTATGGCTTCGGCTTCTTCTTCGACCAAACTGTGTTTCAATTCTGACTGCAAAGAATTGAGGCCCGAAAGACCTAAGAAAGGGTGGAGGCTCCGTAGCGGAGAACTAGCCGAGCTCTGCGATCGATGCGGGTTAGTAATTTTACCGTTTCACTATTTTGTTGACTCACACAGTGTTCTATTTGAACTTTTTTACAAAACAAAAATTCCTATTTCTTGCTTCTTTTGTTTTAAAAAAAAATTAAAAACTTTTCATTTCTGTGTTTCTGTTTATTTTTTGAATTTGGATTTTGGAGCAAGTTACACGTGGCAGTAGTTAAAGAGATTGGGATTATTATTAGTTAGCTGAGGTTTCTAGGTTTAGGCATTCCTCCTGCAAATTTGGATAAAGTTTACTGCTTTATTATGTTGTTTTAAAAAAAAAGACATTATTTTTTTGGAGGGTATTAGGTAATTAGATTTGTGATGTGAATCAGTCTATTTTTTTTTAAACGGAAGAGATAGACTTGCGACGATTTTGAAGTAAATGACAGACGTTTCTCTCTGTCTTTGGGGATTTGGTGGTATGGGTTCAACGCACCTCTTTGATTTCACTACTTCATACAGTTATTGCTGTCGGAGATGTAATTGGTGCTTATCTAATTCTGTTGTATTTCAAGTTTGGAACTGAGTTAGGCATAGCGACGGGATTGGTGCTTTTAAGGTTATGTAGTTATGAATTCGTAGCTGTTTCTGGTTCGATGTTTCATCTAGAACAGAAATTTTGTATGAGCTCCTGTGCCAAGTGTATTTGTTTAGTGTGGACATTGTTGACGTAGTTATTGATACTGGGATATGGCACATGCAACTGGTCTTCGTGCTAGCCTATAAATGTACTACTGTACTTTGAAAAGTTTCTTAGTTCTGGTGTTTTTTCTTTCTATGTTGACCATATGCACTTGTTGAGGAGACGATAATGGAAACGTGGCTTGGTGACTTGGTCCATTGATAAGGAGACCGGTAGAGTCTCCGATGAGACAGTCGATCAAATGAGAGGTGGTCTGATTAAAGGGCTGGTGGAGGACCTAAGAAATCTTGAGAATAGAAACTTTTAAAATGTGCCTTGCTTTAAATTGTTTTACTTAAATTTGGTTTTTGGTAGAGCTCGATGGTGATGATTGCTCCGTGTGACCAATTGTACCTAGCAGGAACATTGTGGGTTGTTTGTAGTCAATGAAGGTCTATGCCAAGAAGTTGAAATCATTTAAAGTTGATACTTTGATACTCATACTTTTATCGATGAATGGTAATTATATTATTTAAAATGTTTAATGTTAGGTTTTATAGTTAGTCATTTAGAATTTGATTATTCTGGAGTTGTATGAATACTTTTTTCATTGAGTGTTTATACATTAGTAGTTTATTTACTCGTCATTGTCATTTTGAATTATATTAAATATACCAAAAGTATTTAAATTTATGTTATATTTTTCAAAGCACTATGCGATGTGCTATTTGCTGTAAGTTAAGTGCTATTACTTAATCTGCATTTTAGCATGTAGAAATTGTCTCTTCTAAAGAGAGGGAGAGAAGTTAAATAAACTATTACCTATTTGTGTTTTAGGCAACATTTATTTTAAAAAAAATAGTTCTCATTGTAGGGATCGGGGATTACACTGAGTGAGAGATATTAGGATTGGTCTCATTGAACTAAAGTTTAATATTAAATGGATAATTCATTTTTTCTTCGATAGTTTTAGATCTCCTTACTAATGAATCACTTCTTTCTTTTCTGTTGCTTCAATAGATGTTCAGTGATCGAGGTTATTCCTTGTTTTTTCCAGTGATGGTTTTGGAAGTCATTATTCTCTACATGAATATTTCTCTTTTCCAATTTTTTGTGTACTTTTCGAATGCTTAGTTTGAGTTGAGCATTTTCTTCTCCTTCTATTAGGGTGGCTCTGACATATTGTTTTCCATATTTATTTAAAAAGCAGTTTTGTATCTGTAGTTAACGTGATTAACTTATTCTGTCTGAATGCTTATCTTCAATCAGATTCTGCACTGTTCATCCCAAATTATTTTTAGTTAATGTGATTCTCTAAATTATTTGTATTTTTATTACTGTGCTCGGTTTGTGTACAAACCACATAGGTGATATGCATCCAATGTGTTATCTGGTTAAAAGAGGTTTTAATAGGTTATTGCTGCCATAAGAGGTTTTAATAGGTTCAATAGCGGAGGTTGACCTTTCTGATTGCATAAACATTTGTTTTCACTCTTTCTTTATGGTAGAAAGAGCAATCATATATAACTTAATTTGTCTTTTGTGCTCGATAGGAAATGACGTGTACAAGAATTTAGTTGGCTATATGTAAATAATCTCGCCTGTTACTTATCATATGTTTTGATATTGTCCTCGTGCATGATGCACATGTGCTATTCATTTTGTAAAATTTGGTTGTTCTGTGATACTTAGCTCTGCTTTTGAAGAAGGGAGGTTCTGTGAAATTTTCCACTCAAATGCTTCTGGTTGGAGGAGTTGTGAGACTTGTAGAAAGGTGAGCCAAGTCTTTTTTATGGTTGTTTGAATTGCTTTATAAATGTTACTGTTACTATGTTCAATGCAAAGGATGTTACATAGGTTTCCAAAGCTGAGTTTGGATCATGTAATCTTAATTGATGATTACTGTTGCCTGAATGCTTTATGGTGTTCCTGTTACTATGTTTGAGGCAAAGGGTTTTACACTGATTCCCGTGACCAAGTTTGAATTTTGTAGATTTAACTGATGATTAATCGTTCTTTGCAGAGAGTTCATTGTGGATGTATTGTTTCAAGTCATTCCTTCATGTTGCTGGATCCCGGAGGGATTGAATGTTATGCATGTGCCCGCAAAAATATTATTATGGTAAGATTCTTTATTGAACGGACTTTAGTGTTTCCCTCTCCTGTTTGGGCTTGATTTTTAGTGCTTCGTATAACATGTATGAGTGTCCTGTGGGTTTTATGCATGCCCTCTTTGTTTTTGCGTTTATGGCAAAACGAACTATTGAAGTTGTCATTTCATTGTCAACGGACAAATAAGGTGAAGATTCTTGGTTGAAATATTATATGTTGTTTCAAAGTAAATCTGAGAAGGACCAGTTCATCAAGAAGTGTGTGACGAAATTGAAAGATATTGAAGCTGGAGTTCTTATTTTAATTTGGCATTTATAATCACATAAAAAAAGTCCATGGAATCAATTATAAGGAATGCCAGTTTTAGATAATTACTTCAATTTTCCTTTGCTGCTCTTCCTATTAAATTATGGCCAGACAAGCCTACTATATATTGTTGAGACATTTTTTGACACTTCTGTATTAATTTGTCCTTTGTCTTTCCATTTCCTCTCTTTCTTTCCACATCTTTTTTGGGTTACCTCTCTTGGTTTTGTTTTGTTTGTTTTGTTTTTGTTTTTGTTTTTTTTTTTAATTTGGGATATCTAACTTTATGAATATGGAACCAGCAGTAAGGGTTTGCCTTTATTTTTCTACTCAGGGTTTACACATGTCCTCTCTTAGTTGCTAATTTCCTCTTGTTACTACTACCTTATTCCTTTAAATCTTAAACTCCATGGTGAGCAATCAAGTTGAATTGATTGCTGAATCATGATGCTTAGACAATATCTTATTTTTATGTCCTGTTTGGATCATTGAATGAAACAGTTTTGCCATAGTGACTCTATTTTGTTATCTGTTTCTCAGCCTTCTAACCTGCCGTGGCCACAATCTTTTTCCCTTCAAAATCGTTTATCTGATAGACTTAGAGATCTATCTGCTAAAGGTTGGAATCAGTTGGCTGGATCAGGTCCTGTACCCTGGAAGCAAGCGCCCAGTCTGTTCAATTCTGCTTCTTCGACTGACCTGATACCAGATGTGCCTTCTTTAGCTGAATTATCCAATAGCTTTGACAAAATGTATTGCAATGAAAGATTACCTGCCTCAGCCTTGGAAAAGAAAAGCGAGGATTATACTGGATTACCAGTTCATTGGAATGTTACAATTTGCCCACGGGAGATGAAGCTTATGAATGGTAATGCAAGCTTTGACATTCTCTGAACTTTCCTGCGTTTCTGTTATCTGGTTTAGAAGGTGGAATGATCTCTTAATAACTTGAAGTATAATGTATAACCTGATTCTTCATTATATTTCAGGAATGAGGAATGAGGACAAAGCAAGTTCATGTTTAAATATGTGTCAGCAGCCTTCTTCTCTGAAGGAAGAGTCATCGACTCAACCATTTGGTTTGCCGGTGCCTAATTCATGCCAAAATGAAAGAAATGGCCAGCTTGGGGTAACTGGAAGTCACCCTCAACAAACTCCACCACCTCCAGGAAAGCATTTTAATGGCACTATGCATTTAGCACCTGACTCATCAGGTGAGGCTCAGGTTCGCAATGGGCGACCACGAGCAGATGCCCGAGGAAGAAACCAGTTGCTGCCACGGTACTGGCCCAGGTGTACTGATCTTGAACTACAACAAATATCCATAGAGTATCCTTCAAATCGCATAATTGTGCTGTTGGTTTTGATAATAACTATTTTAATGCTCTTTGATTTCCAATTATTTCTAATGCCATACTTGAAGCTACAATATCTTAACTCCATCACAGTTCAAATTCTGTAATTACTCCCTTGTTTCAGAAAACCTTGAGTGCAAGTGATGCTGGACGAATTGGGCGTTTAGTCCTACCCAAAAAGTGTGCTGAGGTTGGTCTTGAGATTCTTCAAGCTTCTCATGGGATAGTATTTTTGGTTTAAGTTCCATAGATGCTTTATGTTCGCTGTAAACTGAATTTTTAGTTTAGAAGTTATGATAATTGACAATTGACCGTTTGTCCTTTGGGATACTTTAATACCATAATTTTATTGTTTCGTTTTGACTGTTAATTGTAATAATATTATCTTTGCTTATGTTTCTCTGGAATGCATATAGTAAACTAGAAGCGTGAGCTGCATACTTGTGATCAAGAACAGTATGAATGAATAGTATGATTAAGTAGATGGAGCTGGAAGAAAGGTCACTGAATCACTGATAGTTATATCAATTCTGTCAAAAGGATTTTGTAGTCCTCAAAATGTCAGGGTAGGGGACATCCTGTCATTTTGAGAATTCTAGATAAGTGTTTGGGATTTGAATGATGAAAAGGCTTCGGGTTTACCTTGTTTTTTCTTAGCTTCCTAGCTGCCCTTTTTAAATTTTACGAATATTAAGAATAGGCTTTTTCAGAAGCATGTTAAAAATCTGTATATTGTTAAATGTACTTATAATTCAAATGTCTCCATGATAAATAATATAATTTTATGCACTCTTTAAGTACTCGATGTTGGTCAATTATAGTTTCATTAACTGCAGATTAGTTAGTCGTCTGTATCATTTTGGATTTTACTGAAGGTGTGATATTGCTTCTTTGTATTGGCCGTAGTAATTATTTCTTATTGGCATTGTCATCTATTTGTTTTTTAATGAATATTCTATCAAGGGTTATATAACATTGTATTCTGTTCCATGAGACAGACCTACTTCCCACCAATTTCTCAGCCCGAAGGATTGCCGCTTAAAATCCTTGATGCAAAGGGAAAGGAATGGATATTTCAATTTCGCTTCTGGCCAAACAATAACAGCAGAATGTATGTTTTAGAGGGTGTCACTCCATGCATACAGTCCATGCAGTTACAGGCTGGTGACACTGGTAAGACATTGTCACAAAGGTGATTTACGTATTGGAATATATATATATATATATATATATATATATATATATATATATATATATATATATATATATATATATATATATATATATATATATATATATATATATAGAGTTTTCTTGTTCATTTCCCTTTAAGTGAAACTTTAGTCTCATGAATTATATTTGCACGAACCTCTCCGTGCCCATTGTTAGGAATTATGGGTTAAGTGTTGAGAAAGAAAAAGAAGAGAGACAAAGATGACAAATAATATCATGGAATAGATTATTGAAATGTCCTAATAGTTAGGTCATGTACTACTAAACGGAATAGTTTTTTCTCTACCCGGGAAGGAGATGGATATCTTACTACCGATACCTGTAGATGTCCGACCCACCAACTTTGATTTATTTAAATGCGCTTTTATTGATATATTTGGCTTACTGAGAACTTATGCCTTGATGTGATGTTGCCGTATTTGAATTTATATTTTAGAAAGAGAATTTTTTAAATAGTTTGAATTGTTTTATTCTTTTAAAGAGTATTACAAATCTTGTTCATTGTTTATGGGAGAAAAAGAATGTAATCTGTGGATCTTTAAACAGTATTTTTAGAAGAATTGAGAGAATAATTAAACTAAATTCATAGAGGTATGTGCCACGATTGGGAGTCTAAATCTTGCAAAAGAATTTTGTCAATTAATTTTTGTTTTATATTTTCTTTAAATTTTTGAAAAAATTAATGGATATCTGTGAATATAAAAAAACCTGTGGATAGTTTTAACAGTACCTCTTTGCTCATCCTGACCCACTGTCACCTTATGGCTAACTACCTAGTCAAGAATTTACTTTATTTAAGCTAGAAAAAAATAGTGATTTATATACGACATTTATAGAGCTATTTTTCATGAGCAGAAATTTGAAAATTTGATAAAAAGTAGTAGAAACGGTTATTTCCACAAAAAAGCTTGCATAATCTTGTAATTGAAAACATTTTCTTTCGAAAAAAAGGGTACAAAAGCAGGCCCTACGTAAAGAAATAATCAAGAAAGAAAGAAAGATATTTCAAGACAGTCTAAAGATGTTCTTAAATATCTCCAACATCCCGGTCTTAAATATCTCTTACAACTGAACATGATGCTATTTTATTCAACTCAAAGGATTTTGGTTTTATTAAACTTTATTCTGTGTTTAATTTGCCTGGTAACGCTGGCCATATTTCTTACGCTTGCATTCAGGACTTCTATATTATTATGCTTCAAGATCTTGCCTTGTACAATCCGTATTGGATCCATCGATCTTTAAATCTTATGTAGTTTTTTTTCTTTCTCGCATTTCTGATTGTTGTACCACCATCCATTTGAGTTCTAGTTTTAGGGCTGACCTGAGTTGTTTTTCTCAGTAACATTTAGCCGTTTGGAGCCAGAGGGACGGTTGGTTATGGGATTTAGAAAGGCTTCGAGTGCTGTGCCATCCGACCAGGTAATTGTTTTAACAGCCGCAATGTATAATTTTCTGAGGTGTAGTTATGTGTTTTAGTCTAAGTCATACAATTGATTGAAGCTTTGTCTACTATCGTTAACTCTAATGCTTGTATGGATAATTATACATGCTACATTAGTTGGGAGACATGTACAAATTCTTCACTTTCCTTAGTTAAGATCTTTTAAATACAGTCCGAAGGTTCTATAACGCTCTAGTCTATAATTGTACTTCAATTTTGTATATTGTCTGATTGTCCGGCCTGAAGTCAGCATAGGTTACTATGGTTACCTTATAGTCATGGATATTTTCTTATAAAGGACAATTTATTAATTGAACTAATAATGTTATTTTTTGTTTGCATATTTTGTATTTATATCAAATCCTCTATATTTACCTAGTTTGATGAAATTTTGAACTTGTATATTTACAATTTACATATGTAGTGTGCATATATTTCTTTTTGCAGGACAATGAAACTAATAAGTCTGGAAATGGATTTTCTGCACATGGTGAAGTTAGTATTAAACAACTAACTACGTTGTACTTGCCAAAGATTGCCATTTACATTATTCTCATGGTTGCATTTTTCACCTGACATTTAGGTTGAATTGGCTGATCCCAATTCATGGTCTAAAGTTGACAAGTCAGGATACATAGCAAAAGAAGCACTGGGGAGCAAATCATTAATATCTAGAAAAAGAAAAAGTGGCATATTGGGCTCAAAAAGTAAACGTCTAAGAATTGAAAATGAGGATTTAATAGAGCTGAAGATTACGTGGCAAGAAGCTCAAGGTCTGCTCCGGCCCCCTCCTAGCCACATTCCGAGCATCGTTGTGATTGAAGGTTTTGAATTTGAGGAATACGAGGTACCATTATTCCCTCTTCATATCGGGAAGTGCTATGGATTGCTGATGTTTTTATACTTTTTGGGATGTAATGACTTAGATCCTCTCATTTGATGCTTTATACTTCAATAAAAAATGATAATACATTTTCATTTTCAAAATAGTCGCACAAACCAACAAAATGATAGTTCTGACTTGTCCATCTGCAGGCAATATAGTTTATCCATTGTGTAATCTTATTTGAAATATAGTCAATTCAATGTATATTATTAGATCTGGGAGTAGAAATACTGAAGTTCAATAGCCACTGGTTGAAAAGAAATGGAAAAGGGGAGACTAATGATTCTCAACTGTTCTTAGTTGGGGATTGCGTAAGCTAAACACATTTCAGGCTTAAAAGCTGACGTCACAGTCTCTAGAGTAGTGCATCCAATGTTGGATTGGAATTTTAGTGTCTACCTTATGGTCATCTTTCTTGGTGCTTTATTTGATTGAAGGAGTTCTGGAAATTATTATGTATTGTGGAAACCTTCATGCTGAAAATAATTTTACAGGAAGCTCCAGTGCTTGGGAAGCCAACAATTTTTACCAGTGATAATGTGGGGTAAATCACTTATCCTTAATTAGATTTGGTCACCTTCTTTTATATATTTACATAGCAGTTGATATATCCTTTACATATATAGAGAGAGGGAGAGAGAGGATGGATTAAGTTACTCCAAGAGTACTCCTCATCCTCACCTTTCATTTTATCTTGATATAATGCTCAAACATGAGGGGGATGATTTGTATATATTTTATTGTTTTGCATGTCTTGTCATTAAGTTCCAAAAAAACACTTTAATTTCGCATTTAGACTGGGTGATATTTTTACTTTATTTAACCTCGTAATTAATTGCCAGCAATGATCTGTATTTGTCCCAGTGAAAAGATCCAGTGGGCTCAATGCGAAGATTGTCTCAAGTGGCGCAAATTACCAGCAAGTGCGCTTCTTCCATCAAAATGGACGTGTGCTGATAATTCATGGGATCCAGAAAGGTAACAAGAGTGATCCATTGTCTTAATTCTCATTGGCGTGTTTGGTCTCCTATGTTATCATTTGCATTTTTTTCTGAGCTGTAAATACGCAGAAGAAATTCATTAGCGTTCCTGAGTAAATAAGAATGCATGTCATATTTTAGCCGAGAGTGATCTGTGATCTTTTAAGAGGGTGTCTATCTGAACCTAAGAGACATCTGGCTAACATGTACATCCTTTCATGATATTTATTTCGATTTCAAGTGAAAATGCTATGACTAGCATCGTTCACATGGGGTGCACCTCACTTTCTCTTTTCGTCTTTGCACCCTGACTTTCTGAGATGCAAACGAAGGGAAATCAAGAGGGAAAGTGAAATTTTTTTCATACAAATTTATTATATGTCACGTTAAAATCCACCCTATAGTCGATTATGGGGGTGATATAAATGAGTACGTGGTTATTTTATTTTTATTTTTCAATTTCAGAAATATGACAAGTGAGTAAAATAATAATAATATAAAGAATAAAAATCATATAAAATAATATTATAATAAAATACTTTCTTCTCATTTCTCTTTATTTATTCTAATGTAAACCACTTTCATTTCCGCTCATTTCTTACTTCTGTTTTTCTTTTTTTCCTTTTTCATTCTCTCCCTTTCCATCATATCATCCAAACAAATTAGGTAGGTTATGTATTTATCTATTTTAATTTATTACAACACCTAGCATCCTTTGCCGTAGGACATGGTTGTCTGGAGAGAGAAAATATAAGAAGTGAGAAAGAGGTTGAAACATTAACACTGCCATACCATGTATCGTGCCAAGATACAACGTTAATTTCCACCCTCTTCCCTCGACTTAGTTCACGTTCACTTGCACAAGTGCGTGATTAATTTATCAATCTAACAAGGGTGTCCCGCTAAATCATTTACCCAAACTTTATAAACCTCTATCACCATGTATCCAATATATCAGAGCACTATTTTTTATTTATTAAATTCTCTGTGCTGCTAGATCTTCTTGTTCAGCTGCACCAGAGCTGACAGCAGAGCAACTTGAGAATTTGCTACCTCCTTGTAATTCAGGTTTGAATTGTTTGATCGCTTCACTTTAGCAAATGTTTCAGATTCCTTGTCACGTATGATCTAATCTTTTGTAGAACGAACTTGTACATTTAGAGTATGAAAACTATGTTGTTAAATGCATTTGTTTGGCAGCTGTTCCCAAAAAAATGAAGGCCGCCAAACAGGATCCTGATAATGCTGAAGCTTTGGAGGGACTTGACACCCTTGCAAATTTAGCTATCCTGGGAGAGGGTGAAGCACTCCCAGCATCCGCCCAGGCCACAACTAAGCACCCGCGCCATAGACCTGGCTGTTCTTGCATCGTTTGCATTCAACCTCCCAGTGGAAAGGGCCCCAAGCATAAGCAGACATGTACGTGTAATGTATGCTTAACAGTGAAGCGACGTTTCCGTACCCTTATGTTACGACGCGAGAAGAAACAATCAGAAAAAGAAGCAGAGACAACTCGTAAAAAGCAACAGCAACAACATTCTCAACCACTACCTTCGTCTGAAATTTTGCTTGACGAAGATTCATTACCCTGTAGTAACACCGGTGACAGTAGCCCGAACCACAACAAAGAGGGTAATGATGGTTCTGATGATGATCCTAACAGAATAAAATCATCTGTTTCACCATTCAAAGGCCAAATTGACCTCAATATCCAGCCAGAGCGAGAAGAAGAATTGTCCCCTGGTTCAGATTCTGGTGGCATGATGAAGTTGCTCCATGATGCTACTGAGAGGTATCTGAAGCAGCAGACTGTGAACTCGGGTACTGGAGATTCTGCTGGCAGTCAGTCACAGCTGGTAGGAGATGCAATGAGGGAAGATAAACTTAGCAATGGTGTTACCCATGGCAGTAGTAGTCATAGTACTGATAAGGAACATGCTCAATCTTTGTCTATGAATGTGTGAAAATCATATTGGCTCCGGCCATATTGATAAGTTCTTGCAAAGCTATATTGAAGTGGGGAAAGATTTTGCTGTACATTTTATCCACTTCGGCTTCTTGCTTTTTCATGTTTGTACATAAAGAGGGGTAGGAAAAAAATGGTGAGAAACCAATATATTTCAGGTAATATAAGTGGGCATCTTAGTGGTTTGTGTAGGAAATGGAAAACTATGAAATGCAGCTGAATTGGGGTAGTGGGTTGAAGCTGTTTAGTTTCTTTCGAGAGCTCACCGTGCCACCTGATTTCAACAACGTTGGAAATGTAACTATGCCTAATTTGTTCTCCCAATTTATTCTCCCAATTTATTCTTAGCCTGTAACATGTTTATGCTTTCTAGTATCTGTGCGCTGTTTCTCATGATTCGAATTTGGGACCATTATTTACTAGTTTTCAGCAAGCAACCTTTTAAGGGAATTGCACTCGTCCACTGTTTTTGTCCTATACCTTTTCAATTCGCTGGATATTTTTTATCTCTCAATTTAGTACTTTGCTTTAGATTTCATATTTTAATTAAAATATATTTACACTTTTCAAAACATGATAGCAATTTAGGTTGTAGTTCTTAACTATGAAGCTAACATTGTCTGGATATGATTAAATTTAAACTACAATGTCTGCAGTTAAAAAGTCTTCTCCAGACGATCTGTTTGATTTATAATTATTTTTTTCTAATAGTAGATGATCAACATACAATTATTATGAGTTTAATCCCTTACGGTGTTTTACATCATTGGCTTGGCGATGCCATCGAGGAAGAAGTTGAATATGCTTAGACAACAATTTAAATAGTTCTCTCAGTTTTTTAACGTCAGATTAAAGTAATATTTTATGTAAAAAGAAAAATATTGATGCAAGTCCCCCTTTGACAGAGAAATATGATGTTGTGGTTGCAAAGTCTAACAGTGCTAGTTCTCTACGTCTTATATATTGTTTACTATTTTCAAGTTTAGAGAAAAATTTAAATTTGAACTAAAAAATAGTCCACAAAACAAAATACCAAAATGGGTGAGTTGAAGGGAGAAAATAAAATATTATCAGAAAAAACCGCATTGCCACTTGTTAATATACAAGTGTATTTGGTATATTTCCTTTCTATGATTAGCATCAAGTTAATTTGGTTGGTCCTGGTTTCACATTAACCATGCACCCCTAATACCTTCATCTCGAGTAGAAAAAAAGGACCTTTTGTTCCAAACACTTTTGCTGAGGACAATCGGTTCCCTTTGTCCTTTGTCACCTTCGGTTTCCTCCCTGTTCGTAAAACTGATCATAATCCATAGGAGGATTCTCAAAGGGACAAAGAAAAGGGAACAAACACCAATCACCGTGTTAGATCTTTTTGTTACTTGATTTTTCAACAATATTAGAAATCAATTAACAAAAAGAAAAGAAAAAAAATAAAAATAAATAGAAAACAAGAGTTGTTGGTAGTCATTGTTGTTCTTCAAAATGAATGACCTATTTTCAAGCTCCTTTAAAAAATACAGTGACATGAACAATGAGTCTCAAATGTATGACGTGGAGGCTGGAAAGGAAAATGTGAACCTGGATAAGTTCTTTGATGAGGTGGAGAATGTGAAGGAAGACATGAGATCAGTGGAGAAGTTGTATAGAAAATTGCAAGAGTCCAATGAAGAGAGCAAGATCGTTCATAACGCTAAAACCATGAAAGATCTTCGAGCAAAAATGGATCAAGATGTTCAACAGGTTCTCAAACGCGTCAAAATGATAAAGGGCAAGCTTGAAGCTTTGGAACGTTCAAATGCAGCCAATAGAAACCTCCCAGGATGTGGTCCGGGTTCCTCAACAGATCGAACAAGAACCTCAGTGGTCAGTGGCTTAGGGAAGAAACTGAAGGACATGATGGACGATTTTCAAGGACTGAGAGCAAGAATGCAAAACGAGTACAAGGAAACCGTGGAACGTAGGTACTTCACCATAACAGGAGAGAAGGCCGATGAAGATACCATTGAGAACTTGATATCAAGCGGTGAAAGTGAAAGTTTTCTTCAAAGGGCAATTCAAGAACAGGGTAGAGGTCAGATAATGGACACCATATCAGAGATTCAAGAGAGACATGATTCTGTTAAGGAGATAGAGAAGAACTTGATGGAGTTGCATCAGGTGTTTTTGGACATGGCAGCTCTTGTAGAGTCTCAAGGTCAGCAACTAAACAACATTGAGAGTCATGTCGCACATGCAAGTTCTTTTGTAAGAAGAGGCACAGAACAACTGCATGAAGCTAGAGAGTATCAAAAGAGCTCTAGAGAATGGACTTGTTACGCCATTCTTCTTGGCATTGTTCTTGTCATTGTGCTTTTGTTTCCTCTCTTGACATCACTTTTGCCTCACTTGTTATATTGAACATTATCGTCTCAGTTTTACCAACCAAACCTTCGATTTTGCATTATTCTGGCTATTTTAGATTTCCATAGAGTTGTAATAGCAGGATAATCACAACAATATACTAGAAAGTTCACTCATTTTTTGAATGATTCCAATTTTGTCTCCTTTCTCAAACCCTACTGTTATTATAGCACTTTTGATACCTCCACCCAGCTACAAAAAGGACTTTCTCACTTTGAGTTTCATTTTCATGATCATTCACACAAAAATATATGTACTCATTGCATTTGTACTCATCAACAAGGAAAAAACATATGTTATACTTAACATTTGATCATATGTAATATAAATGTTGATAAAAAAACATGTGTAATTAGTAGTTGGTGGAATTTGATCAAAGATTTCGTAAAATTTTAAATTAGATTAATTAAAAAACTTTAAAAATGTAATTTTATTTTGCACATAATATATGGAATAAATTATGATTAAAAAAATTGAATTTCATATCTGTGAAGGTTTATTCTATAAGATTGATTATTGAATATGAAGAAATTTCAATTTTTCATTTACTCTCCTCACTTGAATAATCTGAGCATATTTCAGTTCATGTTATTTACAAGTAAAATATTTATAAGTATGTTTTAAATCGTATAACTTAAAATATACTTTTTAAATTTGGAAATATATTCTTAATTGTGTAAAATAACTTTCAAATTGTGTATTCTTAATCCAGAATATATTATTGAATTATGTAATTTAAAATATATTTTCAGATTCAAAATATATTTTAAATTAATTTATTTATTTTTTAAATTATTTAATACATAACATATTTTAGATTTTAAATTACATTATATACAACAAATTCCAGAATTAAATAATTTAGAATGTTTTTTATCCATTTAAAACTTAAGCTTTTTTTCACTGAGAATACAAAGAGGACTTATGAGTCGAATTTAAATTCTTGTTCCTATGCTACAGAGAGAATATAAGTTTATTCAGAAAGTTCAACGAAAGGTCCAATATGGACTTTTGACTAAGTAAAGAGAATGTCGGAGACGAAAAAATAAGTATGGAAGCTTAAATGCATTGTCAAGATTGGGCCTTTTATTAGTTGGGCCTGGATTCATGTAGGTTGAAACCCGGCCCAAAGATAGTAACGGGTAAAAGTTGAAACAAGTTCGAAGCTTGGTAAATTTCATTAAGAGTGTGTTTACTTGGAAATGATTTGGGGAAAGTGAGCACATGGATTTGAGGATAAATTTTTTTGTTGTTTATTTGAATGAATTTGGAGGCGAATGAGAGGGGATTTGAAAGTGAAATTTGTAAGAATTAATGTAGAATTTGACTGAAAAAAAATGGTTTAATAATAGAAATTGAAAATTACCAAAATACTCTTAATAGTAAAAGTAATATAAAATGATAATTATTAATATTATATAATTATAAAATTTATTATAAAAAGAAAAAAAAATTAAAAATTTCATTATTGTTATTATTATTATTATTATTATTTTATTTCAATATGAATGAAATGATTCATACTATGAAGGTAATAAAGTATATAATTTTATTATTATTATTTTATTTTAATATTTATGGTTATTTATATGTTATTATCACTTGAAATGCATTACCTATTTTCCTAGAATAGATTCCAGGACCTTTTTGATTGATTGAGTTTTCACACTATCTATCAATTGTCAATGCATTTTCTTTTAGGTATAAATGATTTTTCCACCATATTACCCTCAAATCTTATCTCATTAGCATAGATGAGAAAAATCGTAAATCTCTCAAATCATCTCATCTCCTCGCTTCCAAAATCATCAAAGTGAACACGCAAATAATCACAAATCCGTCTGCTCCAATCTTCGTCTACAGTTACATCCGCTGAAGTGAACAGACCATCAAGTGCTTGCACACATAATATTTGATACATACACATTAACTTTTATAATTAATATGAAATAAGTGAGCTTTTGATGAACCTATTTACATTAAAAAAATTTGAAAACATCTTATTAAGTGCTTTATTTTTAATAAATTTATTGATATTTTTGTAGATAATATGATATGGTTAAAACGACATTGAGGAAACATAAAACAGCATGATGGCATTAGTGTCATGCTTAATGTTTGGTGGTACGAAATGATGGCAACAAAATCATGTGGGTTAAGGTGAAGCGGTGAACATGAATCACACAGGCCCAACAGGGGTGACACGTGGAGAACTGGTATTGGCTAATTTCTGACAAATATTCTCCGTCTTCCCATGCTTTTACTATGTTACTTTCACTGTTCCAAGTTTTCTCTCTTTGTTCCTGCTCTGTTTTTAATCTTTTTTAATGGGAAACAGAAAAATGATTATATGTGTATTTAAATTAAACAAAAAAATGAATTAAATTAATTGATATTTTATCGTTTAACTTGAATTGGTCTTCATAATTTTTATTATAAAGTTGTTGAGTATTTCGTTTTTAAACATTTTTTATGAAAATATTAGGTAATGAAACACTTTGTAAAACCAATTATTGTAATTTTAATTTTATTTAATTAGTTTTAAATGTGTAATAAATAATTTTAGTTTATTATTGATTTTCAAATGGAGATCCCACCAACATAAACTGTTTAGAAAAGAAAGAATTGAAAAATTAAAATAATTTCCCTATTTTTAATCTGTTTTCGATTTTTTTTATTAGTCACAAAAATAACACAGTGCATAAATTAATTGAAAGCATGAAGTAACATGAATGATTGAATCCCATTCTTATAGAGTAACACTGTTAGCTAGCTAGCTAGCATTCCTGCCTTCACTTCACCTCAGTTTGACATTGATTCCGTGGGCCCATAAGTCAACTCAGGCCTGAACCAATCGGAGCCGTCAAATGATCCACGTGGCACACGATGTGAGCGATCGACGGCCAGGCTGGTTTGTCATGCATTGCATTTTTTTACTTTCGGCTATTTTGTGTCCCTACCAACACAACAGCCACTGTGCCTGTCTCTGCAACGCTCTCAAACAACGCAATAAAAGTGAGAGTGAGAGACATAAACTAAGGACCATTCTCTTTTTTTCTCCCTTTTCCTCAAACAAAGTAAAGAAAGTCATTAACCATTATGGTTTCTCGTACCAACGTCATTTTTCTCTCTCTTTATTTTAAATAGCCGCACTTCGAGACAGACAATGGGATACAACATCTATCACTAGTTCCAAAGTAAGTTTTTTCAAGGTCATTATAGAAGATTAGTTGAGGGAGAGAAGGAAGAGCAACTCATTCACTGAGTTGTTCATCAAGAACACCGTCTTCCTCGTATATTCTCATGCTTTCTTTGAACTTTGGACTCTCAGTCGTATCGTAGCTTCTTCTTCTTGTCATCCAAGTTCCATCACTTTCATTACTACCTTATTATTTTGGTGGGTCTATATTAAGGTATTTATTTACTTTCACGGTATTGCATGTTTCATTTGTTCTTGGTTCAGGCTAGTCTTTTTTTTTTTTTGTCTGGCATTCGTTTCTCATTATATCAGTATCACGGGATTATGTTTCTTTCTGATTTTGGGGTCATGTGAAGAGACTATGAGTTGCTTCAAAAAAAAAAAAAACAAGAAAACGGTTATTGTTTTTATTTCCCTGTTTGCCCTTGTGAGTACAAGAAAAAAGAAAATCCAAGTGATACACAAGATCTGGAGGACTGTGAGATTGACAAAACTCATCCTTATTACCATCATTTAGTGGAATGTTATTCCTATGGAAGTTTTGTTAATGATTAATTTCCATCCAAAAATCGAACTAACTTACTGACCATAAAGATGTTTCCTCTTATCTCTGCCTCTCAAATGCACAAATCCAAAGTGAGTTTAGATTCTTTCACACTGTTATCCCAGTCAAAGGAGGTTTAATTTCTGACTTGAGTGTGTCTGGATATGACTTTTTACCCAAAACTACGAACAGGGCATAACTGCATAAGCTTAGCTTCATTGTCTTCTGATTCAAGAAGCCCTGTAAGCAATTTTGGTATCAATATATTGTTCTGTTTCATGACAAATTGAGGTCCTCCTTTGATTAATGTCGGGAAGCTATTGTTAGCGATTCTGAAAGCTTTTGGTTACTGTGGATTAACCTAGTAACCTTGATTAGTTTGTTGTCTGTAACATTTTGGTCAATAAAGTATATTACTTTTTCGAGTTTTGTCCAACAAGATTGTATAAAAGTTTTGACAACTAAGAAAGAGCATGCGCATTATTATCATGATAGCAAGTATTGCCGCATCATGACAATGTCCCAATTACCATCAAGATGTTTTCTTTCCATTTATTCTAATAGAAGGCAAATTATGTTATATGTATAAATGACCAAAGCAAGCACACTTGCACGTTATGGAGGAGAGACCAGAAACAGAACTGATATCTATACCGGCGACACCGAGGGTGTCAACGCCGGAGATACTGACACCGTCGGGGCAGAGGTCACCAAGAGCGGCTTCAAAGGAAGGAAAATCATGGACCCCAACCTCGTTCATATCACCAAGGTTTCTGAGTCCAATAGGTACACCAATGAAGAGAGTGCTGGTAAACATGAAGGGTTACTTGGAGGAGGTGGGACACCTTACCAAGCTCAACCCTCAAGATGCTTGGCTTCCAATCACAGAGTCTCGCAATGGAAATGCTCACTATGCAGCATTCCACAACCTCAACGCTGGTGTTGGATTCCAGGCCCTCGTTTTGCCCGTTGCTTTTGCTTATCTTGGCTGGTATCTATCTATCTATCTATCTCTTTTTAGCTGTTCACCCCGTTGCATTATATTCTGCATCTGTTCAACTGCAGTGACTTATCAACATTTCTGTTGTGATACATCATGCATATTTCAAACAACTTTGACTGGCTTATAGAGCGTTTAATTTTAGTCAAATTAGTTTGATGCTGTTTTGTAAGATGACAACACGCCTTTGCAACTAAAGTTTATGTTTATTTATTTCCAATATGAAGGAATATCCTATGCTTGTGCATGCGAATTCTCTTTTGTTTTCTTTCCCCTTTATTTCTAGGGAGAATCTTTACTTTCATTTTCTAGAAAAAAGAAAATTTTGTCTCTTTGTCATGGTCCTAGCTAGATATGAAAGTAAGATCATTTTGAATTGTTGTGGGGCATGCCTTTTGCAAATATCAAAGTTCATCATAGATTTCATTGGTGGAATAGAAAGAATTTCAAAGAGGGTGGGCCGGAATCATGATGCTTGCCCATTTGGCCCTTTATTTTTGCTTTTCCCAAAGTTCAATTAAATCACCCTTGTATAGGGAACAGTTCTAATTTTGTCCACATTGTCTATCTTTTGGTGATAGAGGGGTCCCTGATGCTGGTCAATTGATTCGTGAATGTATCTTTTTATAATAATTTCCATTTACTATTACTGTTCTGAAAACACTTTCCCTGTCCTTTGACCATGTTTCCATTTATAGACATCTAATACTAATAGTATATAATACGGATTTTGTCCAATTGAATTTATTAGAATGTTTGTACAGAATAATAGCGTGTGGTAATATTTCAGCCTTCTTGAATATGCTTTATCCAAATATTTTGCAGGAGTTGGGGAATTCTTTCCTTAACCATAGCCTATTGTTGGCAACTTTACACGTTATGGATTTTGGTTCAGCTTCACGAAGCAGTTCCAGGTAAAAGATACAACAGATATGTGGAGCTAGCACAAGCAGCATTTGGTAAGTTTGCTTTGCCTTTGATTACTTTTTTCTAGGCAGTTGCTGTAACACAGTTAAAAGAAGCTACCTAATTAACAATGTAGAACTGCTTCGTAACGTAGTTGATTCGTCTGTGTTCTTAAATCCTGCGTTTTCTTTTGCCTCGTTGAACTTGTTACTTCAACTAGATTCAAAATTTAGTAGACGCATAATTTGAAAAGGATATAAGATTCTATTCCTATGTATATACTGTATTGTTTAGTATGTACGTTGTTTTGCAGGGGAAAGACTAGGAGTCTGGCTTGCTCTGTTCCCGACAGTTTATTTGTCAGCAGGAACTGCAACAGCTTTGATTCTTATCGGAGGGGAGACGATGAAACTGTTCTTCCAAATAGTTTGCGGACCAACTTGTACCTCAAATCCTTTAACCACAGTGGAGTGGTACTTGGTTTTCACTTCTCTATCAATTGTCCTGTCTCAGCTTCCAAACCTGAATTCAATTGCAGGACTTTCACTCATAGGGGCAGTCACAGCTATAACTTACTCCACCATGGTCTGGATCCTCTCTGTAAGCCAACAAAGGCCTCCTTCAATCTCCTACGAACCCCTATCATTGTCACAACCTTCTGCTTCTGTTTTTCTTGCCATGAATGCACTTGGAATTATAGCCTTTTCTTTCAGAGGCCACAATTTGGCCCTGGAAATTCAGTCCACAATGCCTTCAACTTTTAAGCACCCGGCTCGTGTGCCAATGTGGAAAGGAGCCAAGGTTGCTTATTTCTTCATTGCAATGTGCCTCTTCCCAATTGCTATTGGTGGCTTTTGGGCCTATGGAAACCAAGTAAGTAAACCGAAAACTAGAATCATAATGGTAAAGAATATGACTGGTTTTGGTATTAATTAAGTTAATATGAAACGTCTCTGCAAAACTATTTTTCACAAAGATATGTAATAGGATTTGGTGAATGATGTTGATTGATTCCATTATTTTATTGCAGATGCCTCCTGGAGGGATTCTGACTGCTTTGTATGCATTTCACAGTCATGACATCTCAAGAGGAATCCTTGCCTTGACTTTCCTTCTTGTTGTGTTTAACTGCTTGAGCAGTTTCCAGATATACTCAATGCCTGCTTTTGATAGTTTTGAAGCTGGTTACACGAGTAGGACAAACCGTCCCTGCTCCATATGGGTGAGATCAGGTTTTAGAGTGTTCTTTGGATTTGTCTCCTTCTTCATAGGAGTGGCGCTTCCCTTCCTCTCAAGTCTTGCTGGTTTGTTAGGAGGACTCACTCTCCCAGTCACTTTTGCATATCCTTGCTTCATGTGGGTTCTCATCAAACAGCCTCCAAAATATAGCTTCAATTGGTACTTCAACTGGATTCTGGGCTGGCTGGGGGTTTGTTTTAGCTTGGCGTTTTCCATTGGAGGTATTTGGAGCATGGTGAATGATGGACTCAAACTAAAATTCTTTAAACCCAGTTGATTTTTCACTCATAAGTCAAGCAAATTACATAAATGCTGTTCTTCAGTCGTTTCCCGATAGTCTAATATTTAGTACACTGTGGAAGATTTTGGTTGTATTTGTGAAAAATAGTGGTAAGTGGAAAGCCATTAACCAAGAGAATGATCCTTGTATGTGCAAGTTTATAGAATATTTCATATCTCCCTCTTGATGTGTTTCTGTCATAGCTTATTTATATTGAGAAATATTTAATGGTTTGCTCTTATTCGATTTTTGTAGAGACTTCCAGAACAACCCCTTTCAAGTTGAACGTTCTCGTAACACGCGTAGCTTCAAAAAAGTTAATTTATCAGTAGATATTTGTCTCCCTTCTTTTCCAAGTTCTTGTTTTATTTTAGTTTTTTCACCAAACATCAATCACTTGAATGTTTAATAAAAAGACTTAGTTTTAAACACGATGATTTATAATAATTAATGAGTTAAATATTTTTTTAATAATCAAATTCATTATGTAATTTAATCTGGATCCAAATATAGAAAATAAATACTCATATCTAAAATCAAACGATAAAATTTCGGCATTAAGAATAGACATTTGAATGACTAACCTAAAATATGGATGAAATACCTATGCATATTATTAGTTAGTTATTTGTACTTCAAAGTTCAAATGTAATTAACATTTGTTTTAGCCATAATGTTAATTATGGATAAACTTCTTCGATAAGAGTTTGAAAATAAGGTATTAACAACATTTTATTGAAGATTTAATGATACGATGTATATTTCGACATATAGAAACATATGTGAATTAGAGAATTATTATTGATTTCAGATATATTTCGTAAGTGTTGGAGTTTATTATAAAGAGAGAGAGAAAATAAAATAACATATTAAATTAAAATCTATGATCCATAGAAAAAATGTTATATATGATAATAAATATATTGATCAATCAAATAAAAAATAAATAAATAATTATTTATATATAATATTTCTAAAAAAAATCTATACTTTTTTTAAGGTTTTGAATTAAAAATAATATTAAATCTTTATACAGATTCATTCATAACGTATTAATATCAAATTTTATCAAAGCATCTCCTTGGAACTTCTATTATATTCTTAATTCGTTAAACCATTACATTTTTTTATATTTTTATGAAGTCTTATTTTTATATACTAAAAGAATTAAAAAAAATATTTTTAAATTTTATGTAATTATCTATTCGACATACTAATTCGTTGCTGGCAATGGACCTAACTAAATGAATATTTTTAAAATTAAATATTAAATAAGTCAAGAACTAATAATTAGATTAAAGAAACAACTTTTCACTTTTGCCATTATACTTTCATTAAAGAAATTGAGCAAGACCCAAAATAAAACGTACATAAAGAGGAGCCATTAGCACCACAGCATAACTGATGTGGTAATATTGAAAAAAATATATAATATGATTTAATTTAATCTTTAAAAGGTAATTAAATAATCGTAAACATCATATTTTTTTTACTAAAAAATTAATTTTGTTATCGGACCAGTAACTTAATTTAATTGTTATAAAAATATCAAAATGAGCAAATAATTAAATATTTCACACCAAGAATTAAAAATAATAATAATAATAACTTTTAAGCATTAAATTAGTATTCAATTTCATGGGTGGGATAAAATAACGCGGGCAGCTGCAGTTCTGTCTGTGAACAATGGCTACCTTGCCAACGCTGCAGCTGCAAAACACCATTCTATAACTCTCCCTCTCATCTTTCATGATAGAAATCACACTTTCTTTTATAATATTTTAGCATTAATATATTACATTTTAATTCTTCATTCTTTTAAGCACTTAAAAATTTAATTTTTAACCGGTAAATTTCTTCTTCTGAGAAAATTTTAAGTCAGCTAACCTTCAAATGATCATATGACAGATATTTCTGGAACTGCAGAAGCAAAATACAAAGGATCATTCCTTCTCAACGTCGTTAGTTAATTTCTTAATTTTATTAACTGCACAGTGTTGGAACTTTGCTCAAACCATTCAGATTAAGTGAAATAAAATTCCGATCACAAAACGTTTCACTTGATCGATGAAGAAGTTATGCAAATTGAGGTGAAAGAGAAGAGAAGAAAAAGAAGAAGCAGACATAGTCATTAAGTAGCAACTAGCAGCAAAAGAGAAAAAGAAAAAGAAAAACTGTACAGAGAAAAGGTACAAAATTTAGTTGAGATGGTTCAGTGGGTGAAGTGAGGAGGTGCAACGCAGGATGCAGTGCGGGAGAAGATAGCAGAAACGGAATTGGCCAAACCCAGAACAATTGCAACCTTAACTTGTCCCCTTTTGGGAATAGGACGCCCGGAGAACCTCCTTGGGAAGCTTTTTGCATCCTTCATCATCATGCCACTTCCCATTTCAATCTCTCTGTTCTTCTCTGTTCTTCTGTGTTCTGCTTCCTGACCTTCTACCACCTTTGCGTATTATATAGAGTCCGTGTTACAGAAGTGCCCTGCTTTTGGGGTTATAATTAAAAGGTCTTGCCACTGGTTTTTTGGACTCTTTTTGACCATCCATGACTTTCTATGGTCATCACTGTACTGCCACGCATGACTTCGATTAAATATATTCTCATAATGCGAACTCCAAATTCAAGAATTTTATAGTTGGAACAGGAAAACCTAACATGCCAACGTGACTGATTGGATGAGTTTACTTCAACCTTTTGGACTGTTTGTTTCATAATATAACGATTATATGGATCACTGCATGTGTCATTTTAGGAATATTTTTCATCTTTTGAAAAAATAAAATTTTAATTCTCGTAAATTTCAAATTATGTATAACTTTAATTAGTGTTTTTTTTTATCTTACTTTGATTGTCTTTCTCGGATATGTCTTCTTCAATTTTCTTCACATTCATTTTATTAATTTCGGCATTGTTTAAACTTTATGTGAATTCAGTGAATCTAATAATATGATTTGAGTTTGTGTTATAAACTTGATATTTGAGTTAAGTATCTATCTTTAAGCGATCTAAATGATGTGATGTTAAATAAAATGTTTAAGTTTAATTTAATTTTAAGAAATCTGTTAGAAATTTAAGTGAATTAAAAGTTTTGTATTAAAAAAAAAACTTAAGTGATATATATAAAGAATTTATAATAAAATGTTAATATTTATGTTAATATAACATATAAAAAATAAATAAATTTAGTTCAATTTTACAAAATGGATTTATAAAATAAGATTTACATGGATTATAAATTTATTATATATTTAATTGATATGAGATTTCATCATAGACATGGTACAAGACTGACTCTATCTTTCAAAATTTATTTATAAAATGAAGTTTCTACCTGTTTATGTTTATATACAATAAATTGATCTGGTTTTTAATTGGCTTATTTATAGTAAAAATTATGTATAAATTTTTGTATAAGAACTTTATTAATAATAAATCTCTCTGTTAACAAAATATATTAACTCTTTTATTTAATAATTAGATAAATACAATATGATATGATGAAAGTGATGAAAGTAATAATATACAAATAAGAAATGTTTAAGAAGTGATCGGTGTATAACTATGAGAAGAAAAATTAGAATTCTAGTTTTGGAGAAATCAAAATTTTGAATTTGAATTTTATTAGAATAAGTTAAAGTTTGATTATTTTAAAAGTGAAGGTAGTATAAATATCAGATATTGATTTATTTAAATAATATTAATTTTAATTTCCTTAAATAAAATCTCAAATTTAAGTATGTAATACAAAAAAACAATTAAAAAGAAGAATCCACTAAAAAACTAACTAACCAAATTATGTAACAATATAAAAAAAATTAATAAAATCATTCATGCATATTATATATATATATATATATATATATATATATATATATATATATAATAAATCATATATGTAATTTTAGCATGTAACTTCATTAATTATGTAAATATTAAAATTAAAAATTAAAATCCAAAAACAAAATAAAAATATATAAAAGTAGAGAGATAAACTAAAATGAAGGCTATAGCTAAATCTAATCAATTTTAAAAAGAAAAATATATATATCCATATGACAACTGATAAGATAAGACAGTAAAACCATGAGCAAAAAGGTGTGTTTAACCAGCCATATTTACAAAAAGGAGATCTATTGAACGAAATGTTGTGGTCTAAATTCTACTATGAACATAGGCATATTCCATGTTGGAAAGAGGGGGTTGTTAAGAAAAGTGTCTGAATTATACTCTTTTGATTATAACTTCGTTAAATAATATTATTAAGATCAATAATTATATATTTCAACAATATTTAATTATTATACATTAAAAATATTATTTATTTTGAAAGATAAAACTTAAAAAATATTTTAAAAATTAGAAAAAATAATAAACATTTAAGCTATCTTAAATTTTAACTTTTAAATTATATGAGACCATTCAAATCTGATAAAAACCAATCCTATGATTTCAAAAAAAGGGTCCTTCTCATGTTAATGGGAATCACAACCAAGTTGAATTGGGTAGACGCACTCCATACAAAAGTTCTCAAGAACTTAGACTTTCGAGGCCACACAGATACAAAACACAGTAATTGATACAACCAGTCAACAAATATTTTCAAGTAAAACACGTTGCACACATGAAGGAAATATCTTCAAAAATTGCTCCTTTTACCACCTTTTGGCTAATCAGAAAAGGGAGCAACACTCAATTGTGGACCAAAGCAAAGCATTTATAATAAGACATTTTCAAATTTTGTTCTGACATCATTTTTAGGATTTGAGTGTACAATTTAGCTTAATGTCACAAAAATAGTTATAAAAATTTGGTCTTTGTAGTAGAGTTGGCCACCCAATGCCCATATCTCTGATTCTGTCTGAGATTACTGGGAAAATGCTACCAAGGACGGTGATAGTTATAGTCTTTCATTCGAGGACGTTGGCTATAATAATAGTATAACTATGTGAACATGACTTTCTCAGTCTTTCTTTTCTTTCTCTGAAATTCATTCCTTTTCACATTTTTCTATTCATATACAAACCCAGTTTTTCATAATTGCACTTTGGAAAAGCCTCTTCTCAAATTCTTGCTACAGCTAAAAGAGACCCCACATTCTTTTATTTCTGGTAGGTACACCATTCACTCGTTTGTTTCTTTATGTGGATTCTCTTTTGACACCCAGAACCATAAAGTGTGGCAAGCAATAATATAGCCCGTAAAGCCAAAGCGTGTGAACACGAAAAGGTAAATATTTATATTATTATTAGATCTCAATTTGAATGATCAAGTCTTTTCACACGCTCACTGCTTGACAGAAACAAATGAGAACATCGTCTATAAAACATAAATACGAGGATACTAAAACAGCTCAACTAACTATAAATAAGAGTTTAGTGTCTTAATAAGTTGAATTTAGCCATATTAGGTTAAAATGCTATTAAATTTGAATTTATATTATATGTATATTTCATAATCTATTACACTTTCTAAACAAACACAATCAAAATCAGTAGTCTTTCTGCTTTTGTTTTCAATAATGATGTTATTTATAAACGCTTTTAAAACTATTAGCAATCACGCTTCATTATTGATGTGTAGTTGATTTTATATTATTAATAAACCATGCTTGCTAATTCGGAAACTGATTTAGGAGTAATTTTTCTGACATTGATTACGTAGAGAAGGTGATGTAATGGTAATGATGGTGGCAAAGTTTCGTGGGGTTTTAAGTTTGAAGCATATCCAAACACTTTAAACAGATGATATATATATATATATATATATATATATATATATATATATATATATATATATATATATATATATATTATTTTTTTACTATTGTTGTATGACATGGTTGAGCAATTATGTCCACAAGCTTGCGCGTTCCCCACCATCTTTAAATCTTATCCCAGTTAATGGCTAAATTATTGGGTTCTTTTTAAAGTGTTTATGAACAAAAAAGAGGGTAGAATCACAGTTCTCGATCCATATTGTACAACAACTACATAATATATTTCTATAAGCAGCAAGCAAACCAAAAGAGTGGAGAAGTTGCACACAATAATGCGTTCTCTGATATCAGATACATTGCATTCAGACATGTTCAGCATATGCATGTGTAGGAGGAACAGTCCTAGGTATCATAATGCTAATTAAAGTAATTAATATTAAATAATTTCACTAAATTTACTATTATATTATTACACTGGAGATTATCTATCATGATTTTTTTAGAACGTATACTTGTGATGGAAAATGGGTGAATACATTTTTTAGTTAGAAAGTGGATTAAGGTTCTGTTATATTTTTTAAAAATATGTACGAAGATTTATATAAATTATTGGTTAATTTATATCAATTGAATTTTCTATCGAATACTGTATATTTTTTTAGTGCTTATAGATATTGTAGAAATAGGAATATATAGAGCAAATAAAATGTAGTAATATGCATTAGATTAAAAATAACTTAATTTTAATTATTTATAAATTCGTTCAATATTTTTGTAACATGATTCTAATCTTATTTTATAATACTTTTGTGAAAAAAAAACTAAAAGTATTTATTAAATATGGATTTCTTAAATATTTAACAAGTGTTTTAGTATCAAACAATATCTAATAAGTAATTAATACATCTAATTCCATCCCTAAAATCTTGTTGTAGTAGGTTTTGAGTTGTGAGACATGGACTTCGAGTTGTGGGATAGACTGTTGTATGATCAGCCAGTCTGTTTACCATTTCAACTGAGTTCACTGGTTTGTGTCCTGTGTTGATACACAACTAACCGGGTTCATTAGTTGATCATTCGAATTATAATTGATCATCTGAATTGTAACTTATCAAACAATAAAGATATTGATTGTTTATTGAGAATGAACATATTGAGTGAGGACAGAGTTGAACATCTAAAAGACCTTTTTGTTTAACTTTTAAAGATCTTTGTTAACTGCGAGTTCGTCAAAGTCACTACACTTGAAACTTGAAATGTGAAATGGTTTAAATTATTTACTTTTACAATGAGCTTGTTTTTACTCAAGTGACTAACTTCTACCTATACACTTAACTTTTGAGCAAATGTTAGCATTATTTTAAATATAAAATAAATATTATAACATTTTTGGTTCCTATTTTTAAGGAACATAAAGTGGTTCATTAAACCATTATTTTTATCCTTTTAACTGCATAGAGGTTATGGAGCAGTTATTAATTTTTAAACGTAAATTCCATTTATTTTGAAACCTGTGATGGCCAGACTTTATATAAGGGAATGAGTTACTTTCAGTTTTTGATCACTAAGCCTACTCCTCTATTCAGAAAAACACCATCGAGAGTTTGAGTGAGTTAAGGTTTAGAAAACAAAACTGTCTATATTTAGATTTATAAAATTGCAATAGCAGGAGGTACGCATATTATTCTTTCATTTTTGCTTCTGATGTTTTTGATCTGATTGTATTACTGTGATGTTAATATAACATGTTTAGGTCAATTTCATACTATTTTATCATTTGGTATCAGAGCTTTGTTTATTCTTCTGCCTTGCATATTTTCGTTGATTTAGATTTTTTATTTATTTATGGGTTTTATTATTTTGATTCATTTAATCCAAACAAAATTCCCAAATTAACGTTCAACCTGATTACAATTTTTGTAATCTTAAACGGTAAAAGCTAAAAATAAAACTGAAACCGGATGAAGAGGATTCGTCTAAAGCCGATGAACAGTTTCTGTCTGTTCGTTTTTTCTTTCTCTCCCGTTTCAGGACTTCATTTCTTTAATATAAAGAGGAACCCTGTTTCTGCGTTTCAGTTTTTGGGTCATTTCATGACCTGTTACAGCATTGTAATTTTTCATACTGCGTGTCTCCAATTTAATTGCTGGGCTTAGAAATTTTCTCAGCTTTCCCCTCTACAGAATTGCAGTAAAAGGCAATTATTTTGATTGGGATGCGTACATGATCATATTGTTTAAAAGGGTTTCTGTAGTCTATAAACCCTATTCTTTTTCTTGATTGTTGTGCGTTGCAATATTATAATGAAAGTGAGGGTTAATCCTCTGCCACAATTTTTTATTTTATTTTTATAGGTCATTTTAATGACCTGATGAATGCTCTGCAGCTTTATTTCGCACGCATACATTAAATGCTAATGCATGCTTTTATGTTTAAATAATAATAATATTATTATTATTTTTATTTAGCATATAATATAAAACACGTTTTATAATAATACGTGTTTATGATCCGCAGACATATCATATTTTATATATATATGTTAAAATGTTTTTAGACTAATAATTATGTATATTTTATGGATATTATTTGTATGTATATATTTGATGTTATATGTACAAATAAAATATGCATTATTATTATATATTTGCATATTAAGAATTTTATGTAAATATTTATATATTATTAATGTTTTAGTAGTAATATAATTTTAATAAATTAAAGAGTAGTCACAGCATCTTTAATCAATTAAAATTGTATATAAAGTTTTGTTACATGAGAAACATTAGTTGTAAATAATTATATTAAATATGATAAAATTTACTCACAGGATTTTTTTCATATTTATATGATTAATTAGGATAAAATATTAAATTATATTTTTTAATTTACGCACAGGAATTAAGAAAAAGGAACATAATTTGATAGTTTTATCATTAAGATAATGAGTCTAATTGAGTAAGACTTTAGCCCACAGGCAAGTTTTATGTTAATAAACTCATTGGAAAAGACATGTTTGCATTGGTAAACATGACATTTATTTTAGTCTCAAATTATATAATAAGCATGTAACTTTGAATTTGTAGTTTCTCAATCTGTGAATTTTTCTGATATCAAGTGTGGTATTCCCGAATTGAAAGGAGATAATTATAAGATTTGGAAGGAAAGAGTTCTTCTTCATTTAGGTTGGATGGACATTGACTATGCTATTAGAAAACCAGAACCACCGGGTATCACGGATACTAGCGCTCCAGATGCCATTGATCTTTATGAAAAATGGGACAGGTCAAATCGTCTCTCCGTAACGTTCATAAAAACCAACATTTCCGCTGGGATCCGGGGTTCAGTTGACCAATATGAGAATGTCAAAGATTTACTAAGGGCTATTGATGAGCAGTATACGACATCTGATAAATCTCCATTTGCTTTTGTCTGTTATGAATCTAATTTGACTAGTTTTAATCATAACACATGGTGGATTGATTCTGGTTCTACAATCCATGTTTCTAATACCTTAAAGGGTATGCAAAACCTAAGGAGGCTAGTGGGAAGTGAGCAATATATCTACTCAGGTAGTAAGATGAGCTCACATGTGGAGGCCATTGGAACGTGCAGCTTAGTTTTAAGTAGTGATTTTGTTTTGCATTTGGAAAAGACATTTTATGTTCCTTGTTTTTCTAAGAATTTGATTTCTGTTTCAAGACTTATACCTTTGGGTTTTTCTTTTAATTTTTCAAATTCTGGTTTTACCTTAATGAATAAATCTAAAGTTGTTGGTTTTGGTGAATTGTGTGATGGTCTTTATTCCATTATTTTGCAAAACAATGTCGCTTATGATTCTATGCACGTTACTGCTGGGTTAAAAAGATGTGTTATGAATGAGGATTCTTCTGTTTTATGGCACGTAGATTGGGACATATCTCCATTGAGAGAATTAAGCGATTAGTAAATGAAGGAGTACTTAGTACTTTGGATTTTACTGATTTTGAGACTTGCGTGGATTGCATTAAGGGTAAGCAAACTAACAAGTCCAAAAGAGGTGCTAAGAGGAGTTCAAATTTACTAGAAATTATTCATACAGATATTTGTTGTCCGGATATGGACGCAAGTAGTCCAAAATACTTTATCACATTTATAGATGATTACTCACGATACATGTATCTGTACTTACTTCGTTCTAAGGATGAAGCCTTAGATGCCTTTAAAGTTTTTAAGGTTGAAGTAGAGTTACAATGTGGAAAGAAAATTAAGATTGTGAGATCAGATAGAGGTGGAGAGTACTACGGTAGATACACGGAGAATGGACAAGCACCTGGTCCGTTTGCGAAGTTTCTTCAAGAACATGGAATTGTTGCCCAATACACTATGCCTGGTTCTCTAGATCAGAATGGTGTGGCAGAAAGAAGGAACATAACTTTAATGGACATGGTGAGAAGTATGAGGAGTACTTCAAAACTTCCTCAATTCTTGTGGACTGAAGCACTGAAAACGGTTGTGTATATATTAAATCGAGTTCCAACCAAGGCCGTCTTAAAGACACCATTTGAGTTATTCAAAGGTTGGAAACCAAGTTTGCGACATATACGCGTTTGGGGATGTCCGTCTGAAGTGAGAATTTATAATCCACAAGAGAAGAAACTAGACCCAAGGACTATTAGTGGGTATTTCATTGGATATGCTGAAAAGTCTAAGGGATATAGATTCTATTGTCCATCGCATAACACTAGGATTATGGAGTCAAGAAATGCAAAATTTCTTGAGAATGACTTGATTAGTGGGAGTGATCATTTTCCAAACATTGGGAATGAAAGGGATCACTATGAAGCTCAACCCTCTAGCTCAAGTGATAGATTGGTTGTCATTCACACCCCTCAAACACAACTGGGTGTTAGACAAACAATAATTGAAGCTTCACAACCTGCTGAAAATGACCTTACAGATCAAGTTGCTAATGAGGAACAATAAGATGGTGTTGAACAACCTACTGAACAGTTAATTCAGCAACAATTTTCTCAAGAAAATGATGAGGCAACATTAACAAGATCTACTAGAGTTAAAAGGCCAGCAATTCCTAGTGATTATGTAGTGTATTTGCAAGAAGTTGACTACAATATTGGAGCTGCAAATGATCCTGAAACGTTTTCACAAGCCATGATTTCTAAAGAATCAGACCTATGGTATGACACCATGAAAGATGAGATGGATTCTATGGCATCCAACAAAGTTTGGGATCTCGTTCAGTTGCCTAATGGTGTAAAATCCATTGGATGTAGATGGGTCTTTAAAACCAAGAAAGACTCAAAAGGCAACATTGAGAGACATAAGACAAGACTTGTTGCCAAGGGGTTCACTCAGAGAGAAGGAATTGACTACACGGAGACTTTTTCTCCTGTATCTAAGAAAGATTCCTTCCGAGTAATTATGGCATTAGTAGCTCATTTTGATTTTGAGTTACATCAAATGGATGTGAAAACAGCATTCCTTAATGGTCATCTGGAAGAAGAGGTTTACATGAAACAACCTGAAGGATTCTCTTCTAAAGACAATGAGCACTTAGTTTGCAAGCTTAATAAATCCATCTATGGATTAAAACAAGCCTCTCGCCAATGGTATCTAAAATTTCATGATGTTATCACTTCATTCGGTTTTGAAGAAAATGTCATGGATCAATGTATATACCAAAAGGTCAGTGGGAGTAAGATTTGTTTCCTTGTATTATATGTGGATGATATTTTGCTTGCAACCAACGATAAGGGTTTGCTATATGAAGTGAAACAATTTCTCTCAAAGAACTTTGATATGAATTATGGGAGAGGCATCTTATGTCATTGGCATTAAGATCCATAGGGAAAGATCTCGAGGCATTTTGGGTTTGTCTCAAGAGACCTATATCAACAAAGTTTTAGAGAGGTTTAACATGAAGAATTGTTCACCAAGTGTAGCTCCCATCGTGAAGGGTGATAAACTCAATTTGAATCAATGTCCGAAAAATGATTTTGAGCGGGAACACATGAAGAATATTCCATATGCTTCAGCTATTGGAAGCCTTATGTATGCTCAGGTTTGCACTAGACCTGACATTGCATATGTTATTGGAGTTTTGGGAAGATATCAGAGTAATCCAGGTGTTGACCACTGGAAAGCTGCAAAGAAGGTAATGAGATATCTTCAAGGGACAAAAGATTACATGCTTATATATAGACGAACTGAATGTTTGGAAGTGATTGGCTACTCCGATTTAGACTATGCTGGCTGCGTTGATTCACGAAAATCAACATCTGGTTATATTTTTATGTTAACTGGTGGAGCTGTATCTTGGAGAAGTGTCAAGCAGACGTTAACTGCCACTTCTACTATGGAAGCTGAGTTCGTTTCTTATTTTGAGGCTACCTCGCATGGTGTATGGTTAAAGAGTTTCATTTCTGGGCTTAGAGTTGTGGACTCTATTTCTAGGCCATTAAAATTGTACTGTGACAACTCTGCTGCAGTGTTTATGGCTAAGAACAATAAAAGTGGATGTCGAAGTAAGCACATTGACATTAAATACTTAGCCATCAGAGAACGTGTTAAGGAAAAGAAAGTGGTCATTGAACACATAAGCACTTAGTTGATGATTGCTGATCCTTTAACTAAAGGCATGCCACCAAAGAATTTTAAGGATCATGTAGTGCAAATGGGACTTGGTTCCACGATGTAATTTCATTACGAGTACATTTATTATTTTCATTGAAACTCTTATTCAGTTTGATGTTTTTCTCATATATTTTTGTGCACATTTATTTTGAGAAGATATCATTTAGCTTTGATCTAGCATAAACATATGGTTTATGCATTAAGTTGAGAGCTAATGTTGAGAGAAATATATATTGTGGTACATGGAAGATAACACTCACTATCAGAGGACCTATCGCCATGACTCGTATATATTCTGTCACTTGTTGTGGTTAATAATTGGATAAATGGACCAAGTGGGAGAATGTTAGCATTATTTTAAATATAAAATAAATATTATAGCATTTTTGGTTCCTATTTTTAAGGAACATAAAGTGGTCCATTAAGCCATTATTTTTATCCTTTTAACTGCATAGAGGTTATGAAGCAGTTATTAATTTTTAAACGTAAATCCCATTTATTTTGAAACCTGTGATGGCCAGACTTTATATAAGGGAATGAGTTACTCTCAGTTTTTGATCACTAAGCCTACTCCTCTATTCAGAAAAACACACCATCGAGTTTGAGTGAGTTAAGGTTTAGAAAACAAAGCTGTGTATATTTAGATTTACAAAATTGCAATGGCAGGAGGTACGCATATTATTCTTTCATTTTTGTTTCCGCTGTTTTTGATCTGAATGTATTACTGTGATGTTAATATAACATGTTTAGGTCAATTTCATATTCTGCTATTTTATCACAAATATGTGATAATTAGGCCAAATTTCGTTCAACTCTTTTTTTTTTTGTTAATTTCTAAAACAATAAACTTAAAAATATAACGTAATAGTAATATGGAAATTTATCACCATTGCATGAAAGCGTTTTAACATTTAGATATTGTATTTTGGTTCAACAAACAAAATATATTCAAACAAACTCATTGTACCACGTGGGAGGACGGAGCAGATGTAATTAGGAAAATAGGGGTGTTACTCCCTACACCACCACACATTGCTTCTTGTACCACCACACTTTTTTTAAATTCCAAAATTATCCTTTATATCTTAAAATCTCCTACACCCCTCCTTTTTCCTTGAATGGACGTCGACATCCGTTGAAGAAAAAATTCTTCAACGGATGTGGGACATCCGCACATCCGTTTAGTTTTTTTTTTTTAAATTTTTAGATTTTTTAAGTTTTTAAATTAATATATAAATATTATTTAATTTTTTTAAAAATTATTACTTAACTATTTATAAATTAATTTTATTTTATTTAATAAAATAATTATTATAATTTAATTTATATATTATTATTTTAAATAATAATTAAAATACTTTTAAAATTTTATTAAAATGGATACGGATGTTACACATCCGTAAAATTTTTTTCTTTTTAAATTTTTTAGTTTTTTATTATATTATATTTTAAATTAATATATAAATATTATTTAATTTTTTTAAAATTATTATTTAATTAATTATAAATTTATTTTATTTTATTTAATAAAATAATTATTATTAATTTAATTTATGTATTATTATTTAAATAATAAAATATTTTTTAAAAATTTATTAAAATGGATGTGGGCATGAAGTTTTTTTTTTTAAATTTTTAGTTTTTAATTTATTATATTTTAAATTAATATATAAATATTATTTAATTAATTTAAAATTATTACTTAATTATTTATAAATTAATTTTATTTTATTTAATAAAATAATTATTATTAATTTAATTTATATATTATTATTTAAATAATAATCAAAATACTTTTAAAATTTTTTATTGAAACGGATGTGGTAATCCGTTAACGGATCTCGTCACTTGAAGATTTTTTTTTTTTAAGTTTTTAGTTTTTTTAAGTTTTTAAATTAATATATAAATATTATTTAATTAATTTAAAATTATTACTTAATTTTTTATGAATTAATTTTATTTTATTTAATAAAATTATAATTATTAATTTAATTTATATATTATTATTTAAATAATAATCAAAATACTTTTAAAGTTTTTTATTGAAAGGGATGTGGCAATCCGTTAACGGATCTCGCCACATCCATTGAAGATTATTATTATTTTTTAAATAAAAATAATAAATTAAAATATAAAATATGTGAATAGACGGATGTCAACATCCGTTGAAGGTGAAACGGATGTTGACATCCATTTTAGAGAAGGGTAAAATTGATATGGGGTGGTGTAAGGAGCATTCGGTGGCAGTGGAGGGAGTAACTGCCGGAAAATAGAGATGCAAATGATAAATGTTCGAAACCGGAATGAGCTTTTGGATCTCTTTTTGTGGGTCAAGGCCCAAACGGGAAGCCCAGCCATTTCCCTGACCATAGATGAGCATGGATGGTTTTGTAAGAACTAGTGGACTAGTCATGCCTCTGCAGCGCTGAAAAAACAAAAACTAAAAATATTATATTTGATTAATAAAACAAATAACCATTAATTACAAAAGAATATATAACATTAAAATTAATTTCATAAAATATCAAATCCAGATTCTTTTAAAATGTATTAATTGCTATTTTAAAATATAAAAATCAATATAATACTTAGAACTTTAGAACTGTCAATTTGACCCATGATCCCGGGACTAGTCCTAACTCACTCTTGAAAAAGCTTCCTCTTAAGAAGTCCCAACCCCAAAGTCCTCTCTCAAGGGGGTTAGGTTCAGGGTTAAGGTGGTGTAAGGAGCATTCGGTGGCAGTGGAGGGAGTAACTGCCGGAAAATAGAGATGCAAATGATAAATGTTCGAAACCGGAATGAGCTTTTGGATCTCTTTTTGTGGGTCAAGGCCCAAACGGGAAGCCCAGCCATTTCCCTGACCATAGATGAGCATGGATGGTTTTGTAAGAACTAGTGGACTAGTCATGCCTCTGCAGCGCTGAAAAAACAAAAACTAAAAATATTATATTTGATTAATAAAACAAATAACCATTAATTACAAAAGAATATATAACATTAAAATTAATTTCATAAAATATCAAATCCAGATTCTTTTAAAATGTATTAATTGCTATTTTAAAATATAAAAATCAATATAATACTTAGAACTTTAGAACTGTCAATTTGACCCATGATCCCGGGACTAGTCCTAACTCACTCTTGAAAAAGCTTCCTCTTAAGAAGTCCCAACCCCAAAGTCCTCTCTCAAGGGGGTTAGGTTCAGGGTTAAGGTGGGTTTACTCCACTAAATTTTTTTTTTAAACTAAACTTCAACATTCTCCTAATAACTATTAAAAGTGCTAAATTTTATATTCATGTAATTGATTTCTTATTTCAAATTATTAAATAAAACTAATTAATTATAGTATAATAGAATATTTAATATTCAAAACAACCACTTTTTTAAATAATTAAAAACAATTACAAACCACACACTTAATTTTATACAACTAAATAGTATTACAAATTTATTTTACTAAAATATTATAAAAATGCTTTATTTTGTTGTCAATTTTAATACAATCATGTCTTATATTACAGACACCAATTATTAGAAAATTATATATAATTAGTAATATCAAAATAACCCCAAAGAGAGATAATAACATATTAAATTGATTTAATATTTGCACTGCTTTTACAGTTCTTAAAAATAATCATTGTTTTGTTTCCTCGACTTCTAAAATATCCCTCAATCTGTTTTTTATTATTTAAAATTAAAAATAATTCAAAAATTTATTATCTAAAATTTTTGGATCAAAAATAGTATTAATATTTTATGTGTAAATTAAACTTATGTTTTATTTTGTTTTTTTCTCTTATAATATTTTCTCAAAGTCACCATAAGATATATTATAAAAAAAAGTTAATTTCTTAAAAATTTATAAAAAAAATGAAAATTTTAAATAGACCTAAAGTACCAAAGAATGACAAATGTTATAGTGTTTCAATTCTTTAACTAACACATTAAATAATTTATTTTTAACTTTCAATTAGAACACATAACATAAATATATGTTTATGTTTATGTTTATGACATTTAAAATGTAAACATTTTGAGTCAGTAGTAAACGAGATTGAATCCTATGGGCGAATACAATTACACCCTGCAGAAGGTTTATGAGTTTTTTCTTTTTACTTATTATTTATGTTATGAGCATGGTTTGTTGAGTATAAAATGAAAAAGAAAATCATTTATATTTAATTTCTTTTTCAATAGCTTTCTAAGAAAATAAAGAAGCCTCATTTTTTTTTAAATTAAGAGCTTCAATTAGAGAAAATCTTCTCTTTTAAATTTCAATTAGGATAATTTTAGATAGAAAATTAATTTATGACTTATAACCTAAGAAAAAGCGAAATTAAATATTTAAATTTCAAATTTATAAAATGATCATTTAATTATATACTTAGAGAATCTAACTCAATAAATATTGTCATTTTGTTTTTGCTTCTTGATTCTAGAACACTCCTCTATAAAAATTTCAATTTATTTTTTATAATAACTATTTTTGTAACAAATTAGGAGTTAGTTATATTTTTTTTGTGCCTGACCTACAGAGCTTTTGAAGATATTTTGACCCTGTGGACTTTTTCGACGAGGGACTTTTTGACCCTGTGAATTTTTCTGACCTCAATCCACATGTATTAGGATCAAACCATGTAAGAGAGACCAAATTGACGGGTCTAATAGTACTTTTAGAAATACGACATAGAAACAACATCAACTATGAAATTTCCAGAAAATCTAGGGACATATGCTCCCATCTCCTAAATTTGTATAATACATCAACTCGTAAGCGTGCGTGTATATAAATACATCACGCTTGTATATAAATACATCATTATCGAGTAGCATCCATTTTACATGCAAAGAAATAGATGAGATCATGCTTCCAAATGTTCCACGTCATGAAATTTCTAAATGCTCCACGTCATGAAATAATAGCTTATTTCAGAAATGTGAAGAACTTTAACATCATATTGCCCCAAAAATTACAAAACTTAACATCCTTATCTTTCTAACCTAACAAGACGACACTATGACTATAATCTTGAAATTATGATATATTTTTTCAACATTAGCAGCATAACCAGAGAGAGGTCTAATCTTACAGTTGCGGCTTATTTGTGTTTTCTTCCTTTCACACACTCCAACATATAATTTCAATATGCAAATCTATAAATTATTGAATTCGAGATTGAGTAATCTAAAATGTAAATTTTAAAATTTGAAATGTATAATCTAAAATATAAATTTTATTTTATATTTCAGAATGTATAATTTAAAATATTATTTTTATCTTGAACATACAATTCAAAATACCAAATTATATATTTTAGATTATATAATTAAAAATATATTTATATTCAAAATTTTATAATCTAATAATATGTATTTGTTACACCTTTTGTTCCTTTTTCAAAAAGTTTCAAAAAGAGAGTAAAGAATTTTAAACTAGAGATTAAATATTTTAAATTTTATTATTAAATATATGTTTAGATTAGTGGTTAAAATCACATTGAAACATTCAAATGTGTTAAATTTATATTGATTTAATGCAATGGCATATCTTAATCAAAAGTTTTGGAATGATCAAGTTAATATATTCAAAATTTATATATTTAATAATTGTCACTGTTATAATAAAAATACATATTTTAGTATTAAAATATGTTTTTCCTTAAGAAAAAAATAGTTTTGAAGTTATATTTAACATTATCCCCATTTAAAAAAAAATCCTATATAATGTAACAATTGAATTATTAGTATCATGTTTAAAAATATGCAAAGAAGTTAAATTTATCTTATTCTTATCACAGATAACTTTTGTCTTATACCTTTTTAAAAATTAATATATTTTTTTTATTCTTCATCAATAATATATATATATATATATATATATATATATATATATATATATATATATATTAAAAAATAAATTTAAGATTAAATTTTTTTTATCATTAACGAATATGAAAGACCATGTGCCACCACAAATGTTTATCTAATTGTTTCTATTTAAAAAAGGTAAGGAATTGAATAAGTTATTAAATGATTAAGCTTCTTCTTTATGTTAGGAGACTTCAAAGCATAAGAAAAAAACTGAGTAAAACAAATTAGGGTGTTGCTCCCTCCACCACCACACCTTTCTCCCTTCACCTCTCCAATTTTTTTTAATTCCAATTATATCCTTAAATTAAAATTTTTTATTTTTATTATTTTAATTTATTCCAAACCTAGTTTTCCTATTTTACTCCCTGCACTCAATCTTTCCATCTCTCAATTTCGTTTAACAATTTGTCTTCTGTTTTACTTTACAACTCTATTTGTCTTCTCCGTTTCACTTCTCCTCATACGATTCTTTCTTCTTCATTTTCCTTACATTATTAAAATACATTAAAAATATATTAAAAAATAATAAATCAAAACATTTAAATTAAATTATTAAAATATTTCCAAAATAAAGAATAAACTAATAAAATAAATCCTAAAATTAAAAACGTAACTCGGAGTCCGTTTAAGGAAAGAACGGATGTCAACATCCGTTTATGGAAAGAACGGATGTCAACATCCGTTTAAGGAAAGAACGGATGTCAACATCCGTTTAAGGAAAAAAACGGATGTCAACATCCGTTTAAGGAAATAACGGATGTCGACATCCGTTTTTTCCTTAAATGGATGTTGACATTCGTTTTTTTCCTTAAACGGATGTTGACATCCGTTCTTTCCTTAAACGGATGTTGACATCCGTTGAAGGATGTCACCGTTTAAAAGTTACGTTTTTTATTTTAGGGTTTTATTTGAAGGTTTATTCGAAAACACACCTTAAGGAAGCAACACACGCACTGCATCACTCCACACACTGCACCACGAGAGCGACACTGCATCAGGAGAGCGACACTGCACCACGAGAGGGAGACTACTTGATAATTCTTTCCACTACCACCAACATTTACAACTTGTAGTATCTCACCGCGACAAAAGAAAGAGATGAAGAAAAATAATGTTAAAATAAAAAAAAAATATTTTACTCATGTAGGAGGAACTAAAATAGGTTATTAGTGGAATAGGTTGTGAATGGATAAAATTAAAAAAATTAACCCTAAAAATAAAATTTTATTTAAGGGCAAAATAGTAAAGGGGAGTTGGAGGAAGAAAGGTGTGGTGGTGGAGAGAGCAACACCCAACAAATTAAATTCGTGTTTATTTGGGCTTTCATGATAGAAATGGAGTTTCAAAATTAATATAAATAATGTACTTAGCCAATAATTCCAAATAGTAGAATTTACTGTGATAAGATATATCAATACAAGAAAATATTAAATTAATTTTAAAATACATAAAATTAAAAAAAAATCCTTTATTTATATATTAATTTTTCTTTGTATTGGGTTAGAGCTTTAAGAAGCTCCCCCAATGTTGGGCTACTAGATCAAATTTCAATTGAGAAACAATTGTAATGAGCACGAAGCATGGGAACATTGCTTCTACTTCCATGAAAACCATTATAAAGTATATTTTTCTATATTAATATATTCAAATCATGTTAAACTTTAAAAGAAAAATATCATTTACATACATTTATATAGGTATATGAATTTAAAAGTGATCTAACTCAACCCAAATACTTTGAGTATTTTAAGTATCGGATCAAATTCAACCTAACATAATTAAATTAATTATTTATTTGATTATGTATTTGGTTTTTGTATTAAATCATATAAGTTTGTTTTAGTTTATTATTTGGTTTTTGACGTCTGTGTTGCTGAAAAGAAATATTTTTCTGGTCGAGTTTTCACATGTTGAAGAAAAGATATATTCAGAAGCGCGTAGGTATAAAGCATTATTCAAATAAAGTTGAAGATTTTGAAAAAGTGTAGTATAATTGGATGACATCACCAAATAGGTTTTGCCATTTCAGAAAACTCCATTATTAAGGGTTAGTTGAATGATAAAGGATCTTTGTCACTAAATGTATCTCCCAACTGCCACTAATGCCACTATGCAATTCTGTTTTATTTTATTTATTGATATGATGAGAAGGCTGTTTTCTTTGGCTGTGTTGGAGTTAATTAATTTTATGACGATAAAGACCTCAACTCAAATCTATCTTTACCTCTTTATCCAATAAACAACAAAGGAGTCAGTATCGAATATTAAAAAAGAGCATTTAAAACCACTTTAATTGATACCCCAAAAACTAAAAATCAAAACAAAAAGCAGCCCTAACATAATAGTGTCAAATCTGGACATTGATAGGGTTGGTCATTCATTCATTATCATCACTGCTTCTATTATTTATCTTTCAAATACCAATAAATATCCAACTTTGTTTTTGCTTCTCTCTCTTTCAACATTATAAAAAAAAATCATTTTTTCACGTTGATAAGAGAAATTGTTGGACGCTTGATAGATATGTCTTCATATTTTTCAAGCTTTGGTACAAAAATCCCACGTATGGGGAAAGGGTACGATGATGTCTTCACAGTGACCAAGACCAAGCATGCAGTGAAGCAACCAGTTTCATGCTCCAACTATAAAGTGCCCAACAACCTCTCAAAGCAGCACATTGGTTTTGTGTCAAAATTTCCCGTGATGGAGGAGGAGCAGCAGAAAAGGTTGGATGTTTTGCCTGAGTTATCAGAGGATTATTCCAAGGAATTGGAGGTGGCTGTTAGAGCAGTGCAGATGGCGTGTTCCCTCTGCCAGAGAGTGCAGGACAGTATAATTTCCGACACTGGGTCTGTCACCAATCATCGTCAGGTGCAGTCCAAGGATGATAATTCTCCGGTTACAGTAGCAGGTGAATGCAGTTTATTCAACTCAGTATTTTGGTAAAGCTTTTTGCTTCTGTTGCTGGGGCTAGTTTTTAAGTATGCCTGTTTTCCCAAATCAAGATGTTTTCTAAGCAAATTTGGTTTAACTCATTTTGCCACCTGGTTTTCTGCATTGGATGCCATGCTATCTGGCAATAACTTTGAGGTAATTATGGTACTTCTAAGGTTATTATACGAATTAAGAAGCATTTAAGAAATGTAAGATGTAAATGTGTGGTTTTGTCTGTGAAATATTAATTAAAGAAAATTGAAAATCACCAATAGTTTTGAATTAAAAAAACAATAAAGAGAGACTAAAATATTAGTGGTTTTAGAAAGTAGTAGCATACTAGCGGGCAGGTAAATGTAAGATACTAACTTTAGTCAATATATATGTTTGAAATATAGCTTATGTCTGTTGAATAGCTAGGAGACTTCACATTGCGGCTTTGCCAAGTTGTGTGCAAATCCATTCAAATTATGACAAGTGGCTTGTTCTTTGGTTCTTAAACGCCAAAAGGGAGCAATGCAAAAACCTTGTCTCAGTTGTCTGATAAGCGAGAACATAACCAGATCAATACTTATTTTCAAAACTGATTTTAAGTCAAGACAAAGTCATTGGTGTGGAAAGTGACATTTGAATTAGGAAGATTTATGGATTTTCAAAGATTCACGTTTCTAATGTAGGGAAACAGTATGGTTGGGGAAAACAAGGTGCCTTTCAAACTATGAAATATAATAATGCTAACAAAAGGGTATAAGATTGGATAGAACCTCAGTAGTACTCTTTATTACAGAAAGTGGTTTCCAATAAGAAGGAGACAGAGGGCATAAGTGAAAGTTCATATCTTGGCTTTATCAGCTGGTTGAACTTCCATAGGATTTATCTTTTCCAGGAGATATATGCCTAGTTCAATAATCTTTTACGATCACAATTTTTTCCATATTTGATGTAATTTCCAGGTCGAATGCCGTATGATTCAATTTTGGCTTATATTCTGCAATATTTACATGGTGATTTCTGTAACCTCATCTTGTTCTACAAGTAAACCACTTTTTGACTGAACTGTATTGTACACCTGATACATATCAATATATTATTTTTCCTCAATATTGGTCGAATCAGTTCAGATTCATGGGATATTTGGTTTTCCTTATGTTTCTTACTTCTCCCCTTCATCCTATCTAAAACATACTCTTTTTCCTTTTGTTAACAAAATTCTATTAGAACAAAATAGTGAATACAAAAAAGGATGAGGATAGGACAGTTTGAAGTTTTTAGCAGAATAGACCTCTGTAATCCCTTTAGAAGTCAAGGAGATTTTTGAAATGTGGATATACTGAATCAGCATGTAGAGGCTGTAAGTCTTGCTCCAATAAACACCTTGTTTGGTTACTTTTTAAAGTGTTGATAATTTGTTCTCTATTGGAAAAATTGAGAGAAGTTTTCAATTTACTGGCTAGACCTTTCTCTTTGTTCATTTCACATTTCCAAATGGGAAATATATTTAATTAGTCACGAATTCATTATTTTCATATTAAAGGTCATCACATTACATGTTCTTTTTTCTCTCTGTAAAGATCCGATGTCATATCATAGTCACATTGGCAAAAGTAAAGATCTATATCAATTCATGTGTGTCTTTTCATTATATTTCTCTGTAACTTTTGTATAGCTATGGTTGAAGCTTCTTTTGTTGAGTTTTTTTAGTAAATATAGCTTTTCAAGTTTGATTGATACATTCGTACCAACAATCACGTTTCTATTGTACCCTTAAACAGATTGGAGTGTTCAAGCAATTGTCAGCTGGATGTTGTCAGAATGTTTAGGGAGTCAAAATGTCTCGATTGTTGCTGAAGAAGATGTTCAAAGTCTGTCCAAAGCTAATTCATCTGAACTGTTAGAAGCTGTGGTTGAAACTGTGAACCAATGTCTAGCTGAAGCACCTCGATTTGGAGTTCAGGAGCCAAAATGTGCTCTTTCAACTTCAGATGTTCTTGAAATCATTGGTCGCTGTAGCTCAACGGGGGGTCCCACCGGAAGATTTTGGGTACTGGATCCTGTTGATGGCACATTGGGTTTTGTACGTGGAGATCAATATGCTGTAGCTCTAGCACTCATAGAGGATGGAGAAGTGAAGCTTGGTGTTCTTGGATGTCCTAACTACCCAATGAGGAAGGAATGGTTAAGTTATCATCACCGCTATCATAGGATTATATCCAAGTTGACTCCTCCAACAGCTGAAACTTGGAACAAAGGTTGTGTACTATATGCTAAAAGGGGTAGTGGGAAGGCTTGGATGCAACCGCTGATCCATGTCAATAAGATGTTTGTGTGGCCAAACCATGCAAAACAAGTTTCTGTCTCTCCCATTGACAATCCTGCACTTGCCACCTTCTGTGAACCAGTTGAGAAGGCCAATTCAAGCCATTCTTTTACTGCAGGGCTGGCTCACACTATTGGTCTCAGGTGCATTTATTTTTCATTCCATCTCCTATTTACACTCTCTTGGTATACCATAATAGATTTACAGAAAGAATGAATTGTTACAAGATAGTTTGTATATAAAGGGAGACAAGTCCAAGTTCCCCACTGTTATCTAAGGACTTCTAAATACTAAACTGAAGAAAACTGTTTTTTATTACTATTGTTACCATCCCGGCACAGAGATATATTGACATGGAACTATGCTATCTTCTTTTGTTATTTTTCAAGTATCCTAGTTAAATCAGTACTGGATGCATATTAAAACTTAAGATTCTTGACTAAGGTCCAATCTACCTGTTATTGTAGGCTTTTATTAACTTTGATGGAAAGCAGAAATTGTGATGAGTGGTTACATATCCCTTACTTAAAGAACTAGTTACATTAACAATTATCTCTATGAAAAGGAAATTTTAAAATACCTTCAGGAAGAAGGCACAGAGATAACATAAATTTATTACCATGGTTCTAACTTATAAGATATCACTTTTCTGTCATGTGTGCAGGAAACAACCGTTGAGGGTATACAGCATGGTAAAGTATGCAGCAATAGCTCGTGGGGATGCTGAGGTTTTCATGAAATTTGCAAGGGCTGGTTACAAGGAGAAAATATGGGATCATGCTGCAGGTGTTATCATCATACAGGAAGCTGGTGGGATGGTAACAGATGCAGGAGGACTTCCCCTAGACTTCTCAAAAGGCTTATATTTAGAAGGCCTTGATCGTGGCATAGTTGCTTGTTCTGGAGCCACACTACATGCAAAGATCATTGATGCAGTTGATGCTAGCTGGGGCTCTTCTGGCCTCTGAGGCTGCTTCAATTAACTTATATACGTATACACTGAAAATAATGTTAATAATGATCCATCTTTTCTTTTTCTGTTCTACATTACATCTTACATATCCCCATGCTTCACCAGTTATTTTTTATGTATTGCTAACAACTTACGAATTTCTTAGCTCACAATTCTATTGTTTGGCATTGTAATAACGCTAAATTGTCATAATATTTCATCATCCTGAATGCCATGTACTGAAAGTGATTCTTCTTGAGAAGGGTTCATGGACTTATATGCTATACAATCATTTAACTTCTGGTAGCATCCATGTTATTTGACATTATAAATATCAAACAGAAAATAAATTTAGGAGATGATTTACTTATCTTGGTTGTATATGTCACTTTGTCCCCCAGCAAGAGTGCAGGAGCACATGAACACATTAAACTGGTCTGCTCGGTGATTCGATTAATTTTGAATACATATATTTGGAACTGCCACTTTGACATTTCTATCAAAGGCATTCACCGAATGGTAACTTATTAACCAGAAATAGAATTCATTTTACGGTTAATTTCATTCTATTTTCCACAGGTACACGATCTAGTACGACTTCACAATCTCATCAATGTGAATAGTGCTCTGATATCAATTTGATATCGTGGGTGTTTGGATTTGTGTTTGTAAAATTCGTTTTGAATCTACGTGGATTGATTCTAAATAAATTGATTTTTGTTTATGTATTACACATTAGAAAATTGATTTCAACACAATGTTGTCGAAAACTTGGAATCAAACTTGATTTTGGATATGTAATTACCAAAATTTACTTCTGACTTAAAACAAATAACATTGCTCAAGCTAGTGTTATTAAAATCGACTTTTAATAAGTTACATAAAATTTGAGTCTAAAACTTCATCAGTAAAAAGCATCGTGTTTAGCCCATTTTATATGAGAAATTTTACTGTAAAATTGAAAATCTCATTAACTGGACATGAACAGTATACAATGTGAGAAACTTATAAAATTATTAAGGTTTTGAGTTGTAGATGGTAACAGATAACTAACATGCATTAATTAATATTGGATTCAAATTTCTTCGATTACATATGGACTCTTTCTAATATGTCTTCTCAAAAAACTTAACAATTTGTATCATCTGTGGTAAGGAGGAAGAAAGTCAAGAAGAGGAAAAAAGTAAACTTAAAGAGAACGTGAATTTATATTTTAAAAAGTAAGACTGAGACTATTAAGCAATTTAAAGAGTATCAGACCATGATTGATACTAAACTTATATAAAAGTGTTCGTTTCATAGTATTTTAACGAGTATTGCAAAAAGAGAAACATAAGATGATGTAAGTACAACTTAATAAATTCAAGATATTCTCTAACTAGACTCCACGATTTTGTTTTTATAAAATCGTATAAAAGAATAGAAGAAAAAAAATAATATTTAACTGTCTTATCTTTGTTTAAGTAATGTAAAACTATTAAATGTGGTATAAAAAAAAATTCTTAAAAACACGACGATGATTGTGAAATGGGATAAGGAATGTTACTAAAACTTCTTCGTCTAAATCCTCGCGGGAAAACTGCAAACATGGTAATTTCTCATTAGAAGTTTGCCGTCAATTGCTCAAAATTATAAGATTTCCATAAGAATGCAGTGTCAAAAATTTCAAACCTCACATAAAAGAAATAAGTTAATATTTTATTTGAAGTTAAAGATTGCGTCAAATTTCTTCTATCAATCGATGTTAAAGAAACAATAACGAGTATATGTCTGGTTAGATATGTCAGTATTATCCAAACAGACCTTGCCGTATTAATTTATTGGCAGTGGTGACAGATACGCTGCAGAAGAAACGCGTATTGTTCACATTGAGATGTTTGTAAGATCAACTCGTGTAGTTAATGAAACCACTTTCTTACGACTTTTCTTCTTCACAAATTGGTTTCAGAAGTCAGAAACTTCATTTATTACATTGAATTTCATTTTGGTACCACAATTTCCGACTTCCTTAGATCTTATCTGAGGAAACCAGCCTCCTCTTGATCTGTGAAAAACACATGGACAAATGAACATACCGTTACTAGAATCGAACTGAGAAAAATATACAATTTAGTATAATTCTCCGAACATGTTTAATTTGATCGAAGTTTAAAGTCATAAAAAGAATCTTTGATACGCCCGACCTTGTTGAATATGGGCTCCACATAATGTTCAACTTGTTAAGTGGGATAAGCCAAGTTTATTTCAACAATCACACCGTCCATTGTGGCAAGTGCTTGGCTCCATCATGCAACTATGTAGGGATGAGACAACCACTCAATTCTTGAAAGGAACCATTTTTTTTTTCTCTTCTTCACCCTTTTGCATGACACATATTTTATAGGATAAGTTATTATGGTTAGGAATTCAAGTCTGAATCTAAGTCACACGTTAAATATAAAAAAAAATAGAGTATTATATAAAGATGAAAGACTCATTAACCCATTGCTTTAAGGTTTTGGGTAGGAAGTGGTGTCAATCCGTAGTTGAACTCATATCTTGTTGGTAATGTGTTTCTCTGATGAACCTCCTTCTTGTTAAACCCAACTCTAGAGTTAGAGTCGATAATTTATCTTGGAAATGGGCCTAAACAACATTCTTCTTGGTAGGTCCAACAATTATTACATTTAATTAGTTAAAAAAAATACTATTAATAAAAAGGTTAAATTAATCAGTGTAAAAGCTGAACAAAGTTTTCTTAATTTTAGTTTTGAAGTGAAGTCGTCAATAAAATGGTGGTTTTAGTTAGAAGTATAACACTGAAAATGGATTATGTATAAAGTATGTGGATAGCAACTCGTCCCATAACTGAATGTCTTCAAAAGGATGGACAGAAAATAATCATATATAGTTTGTAACTATGAATTGGAAGAATCAAACTTGTACTCCTGCGATGGCTAGAACGAAAGTGGAAACTCACTCGAAAACCTTTCAAAATATGTGTAATTATTATTCTTTCAAACGTGCATGAATTCTTCTGTGTCTGGCCACTGGGGTCCCAGCAGAATGAGAAAGAACTGTCATGATTTTTTCTTTTAATTTTTTGGATTATTTTTGTTGAAAAAACATCCAATGGATACACATTTCTTACCTTAGACACTCATTCAAAGACGAACTTATTTTATTTCAGACTCTAGTATTTAAGTTGGTTAAAATAATTTCAGTTGCAAGAACATCTTTATAAAATTTCAATACAATCACATTCTTTCATAGGAAACAGTTGGAAATAACTACATTAATTTATGCTCGATAATTATACAAAAATAATGAAGATCATAATTTTCTCTATACCTCTAGCAACATATTAGTTCTCATGTCTAACAAACATGTAAATAAATGAGTTTGTTTTGGTTTAGTGAATGTGCTATGGGTTTAAGTCTAAAGTATGCAACATATTCGAAACAAAGAGCTTGTTTTTCAAAGTAATGATAAAACTATTTTCCGTAGAAAGATGTGTTTAATACTAAGAAAATATATTCTTTTTATAACTCAGTTTCCAAATTTTTGTTTATATTTATTAAATGTAATTCATTCTCATAAAGTTAATTTTCATTTAAATTTTAAATCTAACTTAATTTTATAAATTGTATTTACAAGATAAGATTTATATACAAATATATATAATTTTAATTGATATGACAATATTAATTAAATATTGAGAGCATGTATTAATATTTCTTAATATTTAACATGATTTTAAAGGTGTAGAGGGTAAATGTTTTTTGCGTTGGTATGTTGCATCTTTGGAAGAGGAAAGCAATATGAAAGTTTGAAGTTTTTAAGCACAAAATGTATGTGTCCACGAAATAGGAGGCAAAATTAAAGATACTTGGCTATCAATATGAATGAATTATTAAGATGGATTTCGAACCAAGCCATGAAATGTATGTATTTAAACGGGTTGTTGCGATGTATAATTGAGGATTTCTGGTATTACTTAACTTTAATTCAAATATTGATGAACATGTACTTTCTTTTCTAACCTATCGGTACATTAATTAATTTTCAAAGATAAAAACCTATATAAATTATAAATGTAAGTCCTAAAATATAAACCCAATATAAATACACGCATATTTTAATGTAAGTCGTAAAATATACATTTTAAATGAATAAAGAATAAAAAAGATCGATTTGAACTGATTAGAAAAAGTTTTTTTTTTTGTTTAATTTGGTTAGTTTTTAATATTTTTGGATAAGATTTATGAATTGAGGAGACTTCGAATACAAGACGGAAACGTATTATATAAACAAACGGTGTATCAGAAAGCAATAAGGATCCGATTGCGAAACCGCACTTGTCGAGGGATGAATGAGCAATAACTGACAGATAATGAGATAAATTTACGTGATACCAGATTCTCAAATCTCATCCCATAAATAACCTTCAACAGGACCACTCGGCAGTTATGAAATTTCTCAAACGGTCCTTCTTTCACCCTTAATTAAAGAAAGAAAGCGATTTCGTAATGCAATATATGAAGTTTACAATGATATGTTTGCATGTGCACATCTACTAATATTAGAATTAGATTTTAGAGAGTGAAATGTTATCTTATGCATATATATACTTTTGCTAAATAGTACAGTTTTTCTTTTGTTTTTAAAAGTTGACCATGTGTAGGAGCTATATAAGTAAAAATGCATTGAGATGGTGGGTAGTGTAAAATTGCAGAAGAATAATAGTAGTATGAAGTGTTGATTAAAGTGGAAACGGCAGAAAGAGAGAGTGGGAAGTAAATATAATAATAAATGCAGACAACCTACTATACAACATCATAAATCACCCCATCTGTCTTCCACACCCTCCCAATTAATGCTTTTTCCTTCCACTCACATTCATTCATATCTCTCTCTCTATATATATATCTATATATATATTTCTCAACGTTCATCATCATCACACACCCAAATCCTAAAAACTCCACTTTCACAAAGATCTCATTTCAAAATGAACCCCACAATCACCTTTCTCTTCTTCTTCACCCTTCTTCTCATACCTTCACCCTCCTTCGCAACCCGACCCGCATCCAGCCCTAATCAAGTCAAGTACTCCAAAGACACCAACAACAACAACCAAGGTGGTGCTTTCGGTGGTGCAGCTGGTCCAGGTGGCTTCTTTGGCCCCGGTGGGGGCTTCAGCATACCCGGATTCGGAAGCGGCTTTGGTAACGGCATGGGAGGAGGGTACGGATCCGGGTATGGAGGTCCGAATGGAGGCTCCTCTAAAGGTGGTATCATAAGACCATCCGTTGTGTGCAAAGACCGGGGCCCTTGTTTCCAGAAGAAGGTCACGTGTCCGGCCAAGTGCTTCTCCTCCTTCAGCCGCTCCGGCAAGGGCTACGGCGGCGGCGGAGGCGGCGGTGGCTGTACCATGGACTGCAAAAAGAAATGCATCGCTTATTGCTAAGCCCATTAATTAAGCACAATAATACGTAGGTAACACTTATTATCGCTTCTACTACTATGTTATCGCAATATATGCAATCAAACTTAGAGTTTAATAGTGACGTAGAACCGGTGTGCAACGATTTTACACTACTCGATCAATCACAAATCATATTTTAATATAGATTTGAAGCATGGAAATGAACTTGTGATTGGATGGTAATGTGAAATTGTTTTAGTAAATGGTGATGTTGATCATCATTTAAGATGATATAAATAAATGAGAAGTTGATACATATCTATGTAGGTGGTGGTTGAAGTTGGTTTTGATTATTATGTATGGATGGAAAATATATTACGAGACAGTGCTTGGTGGATGAAACTATGAAACTACTTATATTAAATTAACTCTGTAATTTTTGCTTATTATATAATGTATGAAGATAGGGTATTATGTTAATTATGTTAATTAAGCCGCTGCTGTTGTTCCATTTGAAGTAATGATGTTGCTTCTGAACTTAATCTTCTTCACATTTCATAATAGATGTGATATGCAGCATATGAGATTTGTATCATGGGATGTAATGAGAAACAATGATTAGGTCATAGATGTGATATGAACCTTCGGTTTCGCATCCATCACCCAACAATAACTGTAAGAAACGTTCTATTAGTAGTGTCTTTGCCAAAAATATATACAACCTCAAATTTATAAAATGCTTCAAATTTTTCTTTCAATAATTAACATAATTCAATAGATTTGTGATACAAGTACATACAAAATGAGAGTTATCTAGTCGTAAAGTAATCAGGGCGCCACTCAAGTTTAAAATTTAATTTTGGTAATCTATATTTTATTAAATACATAACGTATTATCAAGAGAAAATTTTAAATATGATTTCTCATATATATAATACTGTTTGTAATGTGTTGATGGAATTTGAAATTTGAAATATTCTTCAATAAAATTTGAAATTTGACTATGGAAGATTAACGAAGGTGAGACCATTTCTGTTCATATTCGATGTATTTTCTCCAGCAACGTGTAAAAGTGATGAACTATTTTTGTGCTTAAATTAATATTAAATCTGATATTGCATATCCAAACTGACAAATGTAAAATATTAATTTTATCCTCCCTCAAGTTAAACAACACATGAGTCGTTTTTAATATACCAATGTATTATTTTTTCTTTTCCCACGAGTTCATAGTTATTATTGGAAAAGTGGTTGGCATACATACCAGCCTTTTGAAAAAAAAGAAAAGAAAAGGGTTCCTATTTTAATAAATTTTAATTCAAGCTAACATTGCAAGTGGCGTGTTTTTATATTAATAAATTATTAGGCTACCCATATTTGTACGGGTTATGATATAATCTCCAAAAAAAACTATCAGATGGAATTCACTTTAGAAATGAATCACATTTTTTTTTATATTCAACTTCGGATGGAATGATTAACATAAAGATACCTTAAAACTTCATCCTAATATTGGATAAAAAAAATATAATTATTGAATGCATGAAGATAGATAAGATAATTTAATAATTAAGAGGTTTACTAGGAGAAAAAATTATAAAAGTATCTTATTGCATATCGTTGAATGTGTTTATGGTTAAGATAAATACGGTTGAGTTTAAACATGCGTGATTCTCAAAATACGTTGAATGGTCTTATTTTGTTGACCATGCGCCAAGGATTTATTTTTATAAGCTTACAGACAAGCCTTTAATTCCATTTTGAAGTGGTTGTGATTCATTTATAATCTAATAAATTATAAATTCGATTTGTCTCAGTTTCAGGATACAAACATACAGTCTCCTTTTTATTTTTTAATTAATCTAGACTGAAAACTACCCCTTCTTAGATATTTTAATTGGTATATTAAACAATCTCGCAAAGCTTTTACTTTATCCTAATATAATTTGAGAAAAAAAAAACTAGTTAGTGAACCAACACTAAGAAAGAAAAAAAAAGGACAAACTAAATAAAACAAAAAAATATCATCAATTCATAAAACATATATATAATACATAAATAAAGTATTATTTTTAAAAATTGAATTAAATTTAAAGTTCATTAAAACTTTTGTCATAAAAAAGTGTACAAGACTGTATCTCTCTAGTTTTTATATCTTAACATAGTTATCAATAAAATGATTTTTTTCTTAAAAGATTTTTAAATTAATGTCTCTATTTAACATATATATAATCTCGTATAATACAATGAATACTTGTTATTTATTTACAGCCAGTTCTAATCATACAACTATGGTGCGTCCGTTGGATGTTCCACAAAATGTAACCAACAAAAACTTCATTGTCAGCAGACAACTCTTATTATGCGCCAAATCAAAGCAAGATGTTGGCTTTTCACATTGCTTCAGCCTCAGCCGCTACTTTTCAAGCTTTTGAAACCAATATCCTCTTCAAATTATACATATACCCTTTAAATTCATGCAATTTCTTTTAAGAAAACTGTGTTAGCTGTCTCAGGTAATTGCATTACAATGATTGATGTTCGTTAAAGAATTGTGTCAATCCAAACAAAAGGAAAAAGGAAAAAGAATGTTGATAAAGAGAAATAAGCATCATAAGCAAGAAGGCATTTATGTCATTGTTTTTCTATGTCTTAACTCATAAAAATCAGTTCTATGGATAAATATAAAAGTCTAGTACTTTTCTGCATACAGGATCAAGTCAATAAATTTTAGCACTTTTCTGTCAACCACTGTATGTCTATGCTTTTTTGTTTATAATATACATCAACAAATATAGTAATTAACAAGCCACTCGAACAGGTAGCATGCTTTAGACAAGACAAACAAAAACTCAGAAAAAATACTTTTATCCGCAATTATCTGTGGCTAATAATTTACAACAGCAATTCAAACTTCAAAACTACTACCTCCATATGAAAATTTATCATAATGCAGCCCTCAATGCTCCTCTTGCAGCCTCCCGCTTCATCTCAGCAGCCTTACCACTGCCACGGAAGTACATGTATACTTGCTGTATGAAACAAAAAGCAAAAAACAAAAAGTTAATATGTTCAGTCCAAGAGCTAAGTGCATCCACTTATAAAAATAATTTAGAAGTACATCCGAACCTGTATAACCCAGATGCTGATCAAAGTCTCAATGCAGAACAACCCAAATCCGACAAAGTACAAAATCTACAGGTAAATGCCAAGAAAAAAACTTTACAAATCGTTTATAAGCAGGGAAATTTTTGTTGTACAAGGTTTTGATAAAAGTGTAACGTAGCTTTGTGAAAGGACAATTAACAGCATGCAGGAATACTAAAACTTCATTACAGGCGTACTTACTCCAATCACTGCATGGTTACCCACCACATCTATGGCTGCCAGAATGCCTCTGTATCAAAATGAGTCACGGCACCAAGAATTAGGCAAAAAAAAATGACAATAACACCAGCTTCTAGATAGTATTTATCATATCCCAAAATTTATTATCCTGAAGAACCTGGCTATCAGTTTGACTTTCTTAGTCATTCTAGGACCACTTATATATCAACTCTTGTAATTTATACGTGGTATAGTAATTATGCACATGTTCTAGATTCAACTCATGTCAAATTCCATGTAACTCTTTTCATATATATTTCTTTCACTTTTATTTTAAAAAAAGGTTAAAAACTAAGTCCTTTTCCAACAAAATGCGATTGGCTATATGAACCAAACAAGGCCATTTAAAATTCTGAATGTTCATATTACACAGGTAAAGGTCATGTCATCATATAATATGTAAACAATAAGGAATAAGTAGTGAAGTGTACATATATAAAGCTAACTTACGTGAAGGATTTTCCTTTGAAAACTATGGGAGGAGCAACTGCAGCTAAGATACAGAATCCTAGGTGAAGCTGCAAGCACAAAGGGAAATGATAATAAGTGAATTATGTTTGAAATGTGAATCAAAGCTTAAGTGCATAGCAGTAAAACAGTCAATTTACCAAGTAAAACAAGAAAAACCATCCAAAGTTCAAAGAACTATCAGTCCTGCAAAAGTAAAAATAGAACAAATTTCAAATCAAGAGTGTAACCAAATTAGAATGATCAAAATATCCATTCATATTTTGTTCAAATGAGCAAGATCAAAAAATGCAGTTTCTCAAGAATTTATTTTCATCTTACACAAGTGGTGCAATGTAAATAGGAATGCTTGCTATTGTATAGCTGTTGGTAAAAAATTAAACAGTCAAATGACTATAAGTATGTGAAATAATTACCTAAAAGCACGGTATAATGGGCGATACCACAAGACATATGCTCCAGGAATTCCGGCTATGAAGTATATAATAGCAAGAAACCATATTTTCACACCTACAAAGAAGGAAACATTACATAAGCATTGAATTTGTTGACATCTTTGGATTTTGAGCCGTTCAATAAACCACAAAAATCCTTGCTTCGTATCTAAACTTACCTTCTCCCTTGATCCAAGCTGCAGTGACAGCTATAATATTCCATGTGAGGCACAAAGCCAATCCTGCATGATATCAATTTTCATACATTATAGATAAATAAGATATTATTACCATAATCAAATTAAAACATCATCTTCACCAAGCCAAGAAGAAGTCAACAGAGAAAGTGATAAGCAGACAATAGAACAGGTTAGTGCCAACCAGCTACGTCAGTGGTTTAAATCATTTAAAAAAAAACCGGTTCACCAATATTTAATTGTTTATTCTCATACATTTCACCGTCTATCAACTCTTCAGCTTTCTCACAGGCCTTCAATTTATGTATTTTATAAGGATAGCACAAAAATAGTAATAGAAAAGAATTGAAACGCAGACAATGAAAAAAATGATTCTGTATTTAATTTGAGGAATGGATGAGACAGATGCCTTTTTTCCGGTACAGTCAGTATATCAAGATCAAAGAACAACTCCAATTATGTCAGCTGGCCAACTAATGCAGACAGTGATATCTATAACAGAAAAACCGCTAAATTTATGACAAATAGTATTCTCTCACAAGATTTTTCCTTGGCTAATTGCTAGGAGACGATGTAAAGTTTTAGTAAGTAGCATCAATTAAAAGAATACTGCAATATGCAAATATTATAATAAGACACCTTTGGATAACTTTTTTTACAAAAAATAAAAAATAACTATATAAATCCAACCATTAGGTTTAAAGTACTCATAAACTCACATCTACAAAATTTCATACAATTTAAAATTTAATTGATACTTGATTGCACCGTTTTAGTTTTGAAAATATACCATATCAATCCAACCATTGTTTAGAGATTAAACACACATAAAGAACAACAAAAAACCATAGAAAACATACAAAGGAGAGCCTTCATACAGAATCAACTAAAAAAAGATATCAATGTGCATGAGATACCATCAATAATTGTTGGCTTAAAAACAATGCATTGACGCAAACCATATTGCAATGGAAGAAAAGATGGGATAACTTGCCTAACAATGAAGTAAAAGCAACATATTGCAGTCTTTGAAGATGAACTGGAATTTCATTGGCGATATCATGATGGATAATTGGGAAAAATGGTGGCCAATTCTTCTCCTCAAGAACAATTCCAGCTGTAAAATAGTGTAATTATGCACTTGAAGAGTAAAAGCAGAACCAAAGATATTTATAGTCCAAGCATTAAGCACGAGTAAACATTTTTTTAAGAAATGAGTTCACTCATGTAGAATGGATGGAGAGCTACACGCAATGTAAAATCTATAGAATTCTCTAGCAGTAGTGCTCTTCCACCATTCTGTTGAATGCCAAAAGCAGCCAAGGAAACAAGCAAACTTATCGCAAACATTAGTAGATCTCAGAATAAGGGAAGGATGTGGAAAGTGAACAATAGAAAAGGCCTTATTCCACTACGTAAGCTGCAAAGTGAACAGTAGAAGGAATGAAAGCAGTTAAGATGATTAAGGAAGTTAGATGCTCAATCAATAGTCATGCCGTCAGATAATTGGGTGGTTGAATAAGAGATATCAATTATAAAGTAGTTGGACAGATAATATTGTGAGAGCAGAGTCATAGAACTCAGTTGCAAAGGAGCAACTCAATACTGTCCATTCTTCTCTATTCTTATAGCCTATCTAGATTCTTGGAATTACAAAAGCCCTAACTAACTATCATCAAGTACAAATATAACTGAAATGAATTTACCTCGTGCAGCAGCTTCTTCTTTCCGTCTGACTTCCTATAATTTAATAAATGGATAGATATTAAAACACAGGAAACCTCCCAGGCATGTGTTGATAATAAGGAATCAGTAGAGAAAGCTTCACAAAAACCAGTAGACATTCTAAAAATAGATCAGGAAACAGCATAACTTGTAGATGATGACATTTAAGAAGATGCATACTTCAGGCATCAGCACATCATTTAATCACAACAATTTCAGATAACCTCCTAACATCCATACTTTAAAATATAAGATGGTGACGATAAATGATCAATTATTCGTCAAAAGAAGTTTAGAATTACAGTTGATGATGATGATGATGATAATTTGGAACAATTAACCAAATGGCCGGTTAAGTCAATATATGGTTTACACATTTACCACTTGCCTAGTTATTTGTTGTTAGTCTAGACATGTTATTTTCCGGTAATTTATAAATAGTAAATCAGTCAAATTATATATATTCCACTGTCAAAACTAGTTTTTGTGTACGGGTATCAAGATTATACCACAGACAAAAGAGGGGTAAGAGCAGAAAAGAGAAAAAGAAAACAAAGAACATGATTGTTCCAGGTCCCAACCTCTGTAGTCTGTTAGGAATCAACTACGGAAAATCCCAACAATAAAGTGTGCATATAGAGGTCCTGAATCACATTGCATACCTGTTCCCTTCTTCTCAATTCAGCCTCCTTGGCTTGGAGTTCCTTTTCCTTCTTTTTCAAATCCTAATGGTAAAACAGGTCATATTTGGAAACCAAACAATCAATTTTCACAACAATTTTTATTTTTGAATAGAACAAAAAAAGGAAAAAAAAAATAAAAGAGAGACTTTTGGGATTTCAATAACCTCAATTTTTATTACATACCGTTGATGGATCAAGAGGTATATCAACTGTCGCGCCAAAACCATAGTTGTAATCAGCAGGTTCAGGATTAAGTGGTGATAGCCTTGAATTTGTGGCAGGGACAACACTTCCAGGATTCTGAAAATTTTAGAACATCGAGATGCATAAGGTGTAGTCAAGCAGTTGTGAACAATTAATAGGGTTTTAACCCAGGTGAAACATATGAGTAAATGGTTTCCTTTGGAACACAATGTAAACTATTCTCATTCCCTTACTATGTGTTTCAGTTGTACGAAAGTTAAACAAAGACAATACAGAGAAGGGGAGAAAACAAAATAAAATACATTGGGCAATATTTTCTGTCAAAAAAATTTTCTTGTGTGGCTGATTATTCTGAGAAGTGTGACAAAGTCAATTGACATGGATTGCACTATATGAAAAAGAAAGTTCGTCAGGATCCGGATAGTTCAGCAATCATAAAGATGAAAAGGGGAACGTAGTTTATGACTCATACTTCGCAAACAACATCACCACTTAGCTCATTTAAGTTAAACAAACAAGATTGCTCACCAATTCACTTATGGCTTTAAAATCATTAATAAAATTATGCACACAATATAATATGATTTACTAGTGCTTAATCAACAAACTCACTGTAGTGTAAAATGCACCCCCACTGTAACTTGATTGGCTTGATTTTTTTCCCCTCACAGCTGGTTCCTGTAAGTGTAAAAAAGATTTGAAGGGTCAGGCAAGAGGAAGCATTGCAAATAAAAACACACAGTTTACCTGCACAGAAAAATTCAACCTTAAGAAACAAGTATAAAACTATTCTAAGTGGGGATTTGACATCAGAGGGCTCAAACAACGAAATCTATGAAATCCTCAAGTACAATAACTAATTTTCAAATTGTATATAAATCATACATTAATACACTTACTATAAATATCATCTTATTCAGACAAACATATATGCTCACAAAAACAGATATACACTTACTATTGTGTTGAAAGGGCAACTTTCCTTAAAGCTTAAGTTTTTTTATTGTCAATATACAAGCCCATTTTATTTTATGCTAAAATGTAATTTAATCTAAAGGATAGAACAACAAGGATTGAATTTACACTTGATTAGAAAGGCTCTAATACCATGTCAAGAACCATATATCCTAAAATCTGTAAGTGGTCCATGGAAGATTTTGTCTCTAATATATTCTAACTTAAACAAGTATATGGTGTGGTGCAAGGATGTACTTACTATTATGATGTAGGTTAGTACCAAACTTACTTAGTAATAAATCCAACATTGGTTTGGTGCTACTTCTTCGGGTCGTCCCTAGCTTCTTGGTAATCAAGTCAATTACTATTCATTCAGTGTTCTTTCTATAGCATGGTGTCAGAACCCATTTAAAACGTATCCAAAACCCTCTGAACGGACGCCAGATGTCAAGCAAAGGAAGTCTGAGATTCAGAAAGTGGAAAACAGGTGTGTGTCGCGGATTGGACGAACGTTGTTAACGGTAGAGTAAAACTGAAATTTTTCTAAGTTTCGTGCCACTTCTCTGCATGCACCAGCCATCTTCAACCTTCTGAAATCTCTTCCTTCTCTCTAAAAGCTCTTCCTTCTCTCTACAAAATCTCACCCTTTCTCTTCTCCGATCACCACTCAGGCACCGCAGAAGCACTTCCGGCGTCAAGAGCTTCCAGTTAAACCGTTCGGTTTGTGAAGCTGAGCTGGTAAGTTCTTCTTTTCACTTAGTCGTGCGTTTTCTTTTACATGCAAACCAAGTTATGGTTTCATGTGTTGATCGCTCCTCTAAAATGAGAGGTTCTAATAGTGTTTTGGTTTTAATTGGTTTAGTTGGGAAATTATCGAGCGTTGAGGGTAGAAGAACTTATAGTGGTGTGAACTGTATTCTGCCTCTGTGAACGTCCGGTCACGCTCAGAGGTAAGGGAAACTTATATAATTTGATTTGTATGTTTGTTTGGATTGCATGTACGTTCGTTGAATTCACTGAATTAATATGAAATATGATTGTTGCTATGTTTTGATTGTATGAAGTATGGAAATTTACTATGATATGAATGTATGAAATTATGAAAATAAATGTTGAGAAACGAGTTGAGATAAATAATTCTAAGTATGAAATTCCCTATGATAATGTACGTTCGTTACTGAATGGTCGTTGACCGTTCGGTTTTTCTCGGGAACTCGTTTAGAACTGGATTCTTTCATTTGGAAGGAATTTATGTTGAGGACGAGCGTCTTCGTCTAGTACAATTTGTGTACAGGCGTTCCACCAAGGATATCCTTTCCTTGGTATTTTAATATAAATTATATCTGTGTAGTAGTATGTCCGTTCGTTCTTGAACATTAGTCAAATGATATCTTATATTTACCAAGCGCTCCTACTATTCTGTGCTAGGTCTTTCACCAAGGGCTCGTATTATTTAATGCTAGGTCTTTCACCAAGCGCTCGTACGATTTAGAGTTAGGTCTTTCACCAAGCGTTTGTACTATTTAGTGCTGGGTCTTACACCAAGTGCTCATTCTCTTTTCTATAATCTATCTTGATGAAAATAACGTTCGTCCAAATTCAATAGAGTTCTCTCTCTACCATGCTCGGTCATTGACTGGCATTCAGTTTTCTCGATGCTAAACTCAAATAAGCTAAGTATTTACAAGCGTTCGGTTTCTTCATGTGATTCTTCTAAGTATTATTCTTTGGTGTATCCATTGGTTTCGGCCTAGAGTCTTAGTACTTGGCATGGGCTTTTCGGTGTTCGGTTTGAGCTCTCAAGAGTCAGTTCATTTAATTGGCTCACTTTGTAAATAACATTCGTTCCATTCGTTCTTGTGATATCTAATTGTACTCGGTTTCTTTCTCAACCCGATAGTAACCCTCTCGGTCTTAATCTGATCTGGAACTGGAGACCTCTCGGTCTCGCTCCAAGTGTTCGGTCTCGTTCTGAGTTAGGGTTGAACGTTCGGTATTTGGTATCCTAAGGGATCTTCGTTAAAAAATTGAAGTTTGAAAATAAAAGATGATGGAATATGATGTAGATGAAATGAGTATGATTATGAACGAGTATTCCGGGGAGGAATATCTGATGAATGGATATTGGAATTTGGTAAAGTATGAATGTGGGCATGCTAAGCTGGCGGTTCATCCTGATGTCCCGTGATTACTCGTCCTAACGTAGAGGAGGGTAAGTCATGTGGGGGAACGGCAGGAGGTCCTAGTCCTTATGGTTAATTTGGACAGATAGGACTAACCTCGGGTGGCAGCTGTTGAGGGTATCCCAGTTACTACATCACCGGGGTGCACAAACGTCGTAGCTACACAGAATGGGGTGCACGAACGTCGTAGCTACACAGAATTCATACAGTCCGGACAGTCAGTCTAGTATTAGGCTTTGCATGAACGAATGATGAATTATCTTGTTTGGTTGATTGTGTGAAATATATGTTTATACATGAATTAAATTACATAAGCTTACCCTATGTTTCCTGTCTTGTCTGTTTTGTACGTTCGGTTGTCCTTCTGTTGCAATGATCATCCATGTAGATGTGAGCAGAAGGAGACGAGCTACTGGAAGAGGCGCTGAAGGAAGAAAACTTAGTAGAAGTAGAAGTTAAGACCGAACAGTAGAACCGTTCGGTCAGTAGTATAGTCTGATAGTAAGGTGATCGCTCGATCACCTTTTCCCTTTGTTTTTGTATGATCGTTCGGTATGGGCTTTTGTAAACGGTTCGGTCAGAATTGCTTAGTTTTAAGATGATCGTTCGACCATCTTTTCCCCTTTTCTTTTGGTAGGACCGTTCGGTATAGTATTTTGTAAACCGTTCGGTCGGGATTTGCTTATGTTGTTCGGTTTTAATTTTCTAGTTTTCCTGTAAGGCGGTTCGGCCACAAGCATACTTCTCTTTAATGTAAGACTGATCTGTAATATTATTCAATGTGATTATTCTATCATATAGTTTTAGACTGTATTTTTGGGATGTTACACATAGAGTATAAACATTAGACAAGACATCAGTTAGAGTCTGTTTAGTTTGAGAAAATCATTTTCGTTTTCATCCGCAATGTAGAACAAAAATATTAATTTTCGTTTAAATTTTTATTTTCAAAACCTTGGCATAGGAAACAGTCAAAATGCTTTTCCTGTAAAAACCTCTTAATTTTGGATACAGGCAACAAACTAAGAACAAGACATTATTTATGTAAATGAAAGTGAAAACAGAAAAGGAAGGACAAAAACCATTTCTAAAACCAAACAGACCCTTAATTTTCATCTTTGGTATAGGAAACAGTCAAAATGCTTTTCCTGTAAAAACCTCTTAATTTTGGATACAGGCAACAAACTAAGAACAAGACATTATTTATGTAAATGAAAGTGAAAACAGAAAAGGAAGGACAAAAACCATTTCTAAAACCAAACAGACCCTTAATTTTCATCTTTGGAAAAAGAATTGAAGACTGTTGCCAAGCTACGAAGCCAAAATATATAACATAACATGTGACATGACGTTTATTTATGAGGAAGACCAGTTAATTTACCACCTTAGCTTTTAGATATGTTGCATTCACTATCCTCTGTGGAACTTGCAACCATAGCCTTCTTTTAGCATTTATATATGCTGTATGATTGAATGTTTCATTCACTGACCAATAAGAGACATTGAAGCACAAAACAATATAATTGATATCCTTTCTTGACATTATCCATGCTATATATGCTTCATGATTATTATTCAGACTCTTATTATTTGGTTTTTATCTTGCAGGGCATATAATGCGAATACATATTATATAATATTAAAAGTATGCATCTATAATTCAACCACCGTCAAACACAAGAGGTAAATCACCGTTTATTTGTTGAATGAACATGCCAGTTTTAGAAAACGGCTATAGGCTTAGGCTGTTATCCGCTTTTGTTGATGATGGTTATATATTATTTGCAGCTTCTTCCATTAATTTGTTCCAGCAGCTTTCTTGACTAGGATCCATGAAAAGTTTTCCATGACAGAGTAACTGTGTATTCTATCAGCTGCATGCAGTTGATCTTATCCCATAACTTAAGAATTCCTGACATTTTACCCCTAACGTATTCTATAGAGAGAGTATACACAAGCACCGAAAAAAAAATATTACCCTGGATACTCAACGAAAATATTTGCATGCAATTCTATTGTTTATTTATTGCAAGTTCAGAAAGAGGTGTTTTCTGTACTCAATTCAAAAGGCACCTTATTAAAGGCAAAGAAAAAAATAGCAGAGACATAAGATTCTTCCAACATGGAAAATAAAGTCATAGACAACCCAAAATCCCGGTTCTTCGGTGATAAAGTTCAAATATAGTAAGAAACAAGTCCACCGACAAACAATCACAATAGTTCCCAACCCAAAAAAAAACAAAAAAAACACTAATATATCCATTATTCAAAGCTCAAATACCACTGAACAAGATCAAATTGAGAAAAAAAAGCGCACACCCAGTTCACAAAAACTTAACTTTCTGAAAGTAACACTCATGAGGAAGAGAGAAAAGGACTTACAGAGAAGGGATTGACTTCTTCTTCATCGAAGGGATTACTATCATAGCGATGAGCCATGCGAGGACGTTAACGGTGCTAACAAGAAAGTAGCCTCGGAATTGTAACCAGAGGACTGCAAAGATCTGGAACTATTCACAGAACAAGGTACCAAAGGGATAAAAGAAAAGTTTTTGAAATGTTGAGATAAAAAAGTATTGAAACTTGCTATGCAAGGGAAGAAAATGGCTGGAAAAACAACAAAAAGGCAATAATACCAGCAGTTTAGACAAGAGAATGGTCTTTGGTCAGCTTCAAAGAGAGAGAGACTCCATCTTCAACGTTGCTATCATAAAAATGATTTGGAAAAAAATATATTGCAAAGAATTGAAAGATTAATTAGTTGTTGATTATCGTTTACTACATGTTTATTTTGTATTCTTTGTGCTTACAAGTTTGGCTTTAGACTTTCGAATTTAGGACTAATTTTTTGTGTGTGAGCTTGATGTTAGTAGATATAATTATTTAATTACCCATGATTAATTACTTAAAATAAAACAAAAGAGTTCACCATTTTTGTATTATTAATCAAATAAAAAATACCATTTTTAAAATCATTAATTTAATTTAATTAGTTATGTACTACATTGATAATATTTAAAATTATGTATTATACGTAAACGGAGTTAGATTAGTTATTAATAGACTATGATCTAATCATATCTACTTCAAATAACCCATTAAAAATATAAATGTCGGTTAAAGTTAAACTAACCATAATCACGCTCTAATGCTCAAATAAATAAATATTTGGAGAGTTTATTTGAAATTGATTAATGAACTGAAAAAATGTGTCTTATAATCTTCCCTTGGTTCAAAATACTACTTAATAAATATTCTTTATCTAAATGGTGGAAATCGTTGAAACCGGATTGGTTGACCTCGTTGCATGTCTTGTTATTACAATTGCAACTCTTAGAAATGCTTAAGGAACTCTTTTCTTTCTTAAATTAAATATTATTTCCTTGTGCTGTTTTCATAAGAAAATGAATTCTACATGTCTATTGTAAATTCTAAATAAGTAACTAATCTAAAGAAATAATAGTTGAAGAGTATCAGGTATCTGTGCCAAATCCTCAGAGACATGCTTCAGATAATGTTACAGTTCAACCACTATTTTTTTCTGTCTTATTGTATTTAGGTTCTACAGTATCTTTTGTTGAGATTCTTATAACTTAGTCTGAAAAATGTTTTTAAACTGTATGTTTGCATCATATATACTAATAATAAAATATTAGTATTTTATCTTAATATATATATATATATATATATATATATATATATATATATATATATATATATATATATATATATATATATATATATATATATATATAACATTAAAAGTTGTTGTTGCCTGTTCACTTCGCCGAAGTTGTAAAGTTGTAAGTCTTCGGTTGAAACTTTAAAATCAAAACAATTGATAAAAGATGGATGAATGACCACAACCATTGACGCTCGACCACAGAATCGTGACTTTTACGCTCCTCGTGACCTTCTACAGGCTTCAACCTGTGTTCCATTCAATTTCCACAAAGGACGAACAAAATAATGTTTCATTTATGCGTTGTTTTGTCGTTTATTTGAGTGAATTTGAAAGTAAATGAGAATGAATTTGGAAAAAAAATTTGTGAAAATTAGTATAGAATTGTATTGACGTGACAAATTAAAAAAATTTATTTCCAAATTCACTCTCATTTACCTCCAAATTCACTCAAATAAATGACAAAAAATTTTTTCTTCAAATCCTCTCAAATCCCCTCAATTCACTTCCTCCCTCCCTCAAATCCACTCAAAAGAACAAGATCTTAATATATTATGACCCAAGTTCTTGGTGTGGCTGACTTCTAATTCAGCAATACCTGCCACTAATTAATTACATCTTAAAATACTAATAATATTGCTTTAGGATAAATAACACCTAAGCAACACATAAAACCAAACGGAAGTAACAAACAAGTGTTTACAAGAGCCAACAGCTAATAAAAACCTAATCCATATTGCTAGAGCCACCACCAACTCCAATTAATAAAAATATAATGGGAGCATACTAAGGGTAGGAGAGGGAAAGGAAAAGAGTGAAACCAAAATCAAGCCCTTTTTTCTTTTCAAAATTGAATGAATTTACGCATCTACACAAGCTAATTATGCCTATAATAGTAATAAAATGAAGTTAATGTGATTGAAACTTTGAGATATCCAAGAGAGTTAAATGGTAACATGCTTAGTGTCGTGCATTTTTCTTATTCGTCTTTGGTCAACCCAACTTTTGTCTTGGGAAATAGCTTCATTCCAACGTTCTTTGAAGATTTCAAATTCCCATGTCGATTGCCTTCGTATCTGCCCGATATAAACAATGTTAACGGTAATTTAATAGCACAAACACTTGCTTTTCAAAGTAAGCTTAAATGACTCACCTCGGTTCGCACATCAATTCCTGTTCCACTTTGCCTCTGCTTATTAGGAAATGATTCAAAATCAACAAAGAATGTGAATATTAAGGATAGGTAACGAAATGAGATTACAACCAAGAATCACATAATGCCATTAAAACAGTACCTTGGTTGTCCTTTGTAGGTTTGAAACCTGCAGAAAAAGAAACAAAAATTCTTGTGACGTGATTCAAACAAAAGTCTAAACTTCAGAGGACTAATGTCGATAAAACTGACAAAATATGGAAAATTTTGGAAAGTCAGATGAAATAGATAATATCTAATCAGAATTTGGTAAAACTAGCAAATGACACATGTTTTCATATCGCTATAGTTCAGACCAACAAATACTGTCTGTACAAAATATTACAGCACAGAAGGAACAATTGCTTTAGAGTTCCATAGGCATATGTAACGTAAAACTTTTACACTGTTATCCAATTTTAAAAACTAACATATTTGACATACATGATGATTGTGATGAATGAAGGTAGAATGAAAAAAAAATACTATTATTTATTCTTTATGTAAATAACTGCATGATCAAAAACGAACAAACAATGTTTGTTCTTGACAGTAAGTCATAAGTTTTATTCTGTAAAGTATTTACAATTACTGGATAAGGAATAATAATATGAAGTTGGAGCATATACAATATATTTTGGTTTGCAAGAACAGCAGTGCAAATCTAGGAACCTAACGGATACACTGAATTACAACATTAGGGAAGGAGGAGGCAAATACCTTCGACATTCTGTGACCACTCCCACCCAGAGTTTGTATTCCTTTGTGAAATACATATTCACTATCAACAACTCCCACATTTTTAGTTCGATCTCCCTGAAAAAAATGACATTCATCTAATTAACGACACTTGTCATAAAGAAATGGTGGCAAGAAAAAGAAAGAGCAAAACAGCCTATATAGTAAACCAACGATCAATTGATTACATATAAATTGAATTAATCAACCCATGATGCATTCCAAATTGACATGCTTATGGCGTGGCATGAGAATGTGTAAACTTATATTCCATAACTCTATCTCTTGTCAAATGCAGTATTAAATAGTAATGGGCCAATATCATATACGTAGATGGTAGAAGTTAGAGCAAAAGGTTTTTAGCTGAGCACAAGGAGGATTTCTGCAGCATTGGTGAACAGCGTACACACAATTAGTTATATTTATCACTACCAAGAACCAAAAATGCATCACAATGAGAATTGTACACAAAGACAAGTGCCATCATAGAAAAAGGAAATAAAGAGGGGGGAAAATTTACAACCACCAAAAGTGTCCAAAAAATGGATATTTCTCACCTGTGCACAATATCCTAGTTTCATATCCACTCCCCAACCATGGACAAGGTCGTTCTGAAGAAGATACAGATGACAATGATGAGCCAACATTGAACGACAATATAGTGGATTTAGTTAAAACTCATCAGGAAGCCCATCAAAATGAATTGCATGTAAATCAAAACATGTTTTCTTTTCAGTTGGTAGATGAAGGTAAACCTGATTTCATAAAACCTATAGGCAAGCATTTTTGTAACTTTAAAAAAAGACAACAGAAAACCATAATAATTTTCGGATGGACAAAAATTTAAATTGTTCATGATATATAACTCAATAGTACAACTAGAAGAAACAAAAGTTTAGGATGATTTTGAAAGGATTTTGCAACATGTCTTTGGTCAGAACTTAGTTAATATTCGTATGAGCTCTGCAAACAACATTACCTGTATAAGATGCCAAGTACAGTACCAGGCAGCTCGAGAGAAAACTGGAGCCATACCTTCCACAAACCTACACAAGTTGTATTAAAGTCTTGTGTCATTAACAAGGCTCTATGCATGCCAAGATTTATCATAAATAATCACAAGAAATTTTCTTTATCACATTTCTAATGACGCTTTTAAAAGTCCAGAAAATCATCAGCATTGTTCATGTTCTGACAATCTAAAAGAGACGACTTCAGTGCATCATTTCAAATTCAAAATGAGTGCACCCAAAGGAATTCAAAGATAACATTCTCAAAAAACCATCTAGTAGAAAGACCTAGTAATATGTTGCAGGTCATTCCATATATTTCTATGAATCCCTCATCAACCTATTCTGCAATATCATCCTAGAAGCACAAAACAATAAAAAAGACAAACATCACTAAACTAAAATCAATTATAGCGTCCATCAATAATGGCTGACACAAAATGTAATATTAAGACAGTACACGAGTCCTTTTCACCTAAGAAGAATTTCTAAAACATTAGTCATCTAACAGGTAGACATACTTGTCTGTGATATAATTTAGTAGACCTCACAGTTCAAAAGTGATTTGCTTTGATTTTGCTATTAAATCAGCTTCTGAGTTGGCTATAAGCTATTTTTTCCTAATTAGAGCACAAATGCAGGCTTGAATGAACTTCAGACAAACTTTAAACATGTCCAGCCATCTTGATGGTAGATGGAGTGATAAAATGCATCAACAAGGTCCCGTGCAAACATCTTGAAATATTAAACAGCTCTGCCAGGATTAAAGAAAGTAACAGTTACCCAGTGCATGGTGGTCCCTCACTTGAATCTGAACATCTTGTACTGCCTCTGCGTTCATAGACTCTTCTGCTCCAATGGAAACTTCAAATGTAAGTACAAAAGCATTGTTTAGCAAGTGCATATGGATAGTCAAACAAAAAATCACCTATGAAATTTCTTGGTTCTAGCTCTAATTGTAATTCTGTGATGTATCTCTGTCGAATTTGGGTCAAGAGCTGGTTGAGATATCTCCAAACCTTCTTGCTTTATAATTTTAACATATCTGCAAAAAGAAACCTACATTAATTATTTTTTTTATCACATGAGATAAAAGCCTGTAGAAAGGTTATTTACTAGCCTTAAAATTAGAAAAGGTTTAAGAATATAAAACCAATAAATAACCTCATTTGTCAACTACCACCCCCCGAAGAGCAAAGATTTATAAACCTAATGTAATTTTCAGAAGCCTTATAAGGATTATACACATCTTATATTGTATAGCAGAGAATGCAGAGTCGATTTCCATTCAGCTATCAAATTTCAAAAGGGCAAAAAAATAGCATATCATGTGATAAAATAACATTGGATTCTTTATCATAACATTTAAACCAGTATTGCAGGTACCTGCTAGCCTAGAAAATGATAATCATTTACATCCAAGGCAGATTGCACACAAATATCAAAAGAACAGTAGCACCAGAGAAGCAAAGATACACCATTCATACCTTGAAGGTGAAAAATGCTCCACCCCTAGATCCTCATCCCAGAGAAAGATATAATCATATATAGACACTATGTCCGGATGTAGAAATCTTTTTGCAAACCACCTGTCAAAGAATTCATGAAATATGTAATCCATCAATTACGTATTAAATCAAAATATATTTTTTTTCTCCTTTATTTGCTGGGAACAACGAAATTGAAAATGTATTCAGATAACTACATCTTGTCAATGCCTGGGTAAGGCTATGGGATTGGGGATGTTCAAATCTATAGACTATAGGACAATCAATCATTGCTTGGCCTGAGCTCCCTTCCCTTAATATGCCCTTTTAATGGTATCTGTATCCAGCATGTAGTAACTCAGTATATCAGACTGCCGGTTCTCTTGTGATGGTTTTCCAAGATTTGTAGTTTTATTTCTAAGTTATGTAATGTTTACCAAAAATTTCAAGCCCTTTTTAGCCTAACTGGCTAACCAGCTCATCCTGAGTTGAAGAAATTTTTACTTTAAAAAAATGATTTACTTATTGAAGGTATAGCATGCTTCATTTATTTTGTAGTTTCCTCTCCTCTAGAGAATCAAGCATTGTCCCTTCAATAAAAGTCTTGCACTTACCACTTTGTTTGATTCTGAGCAACAATGTGTATGGCCTTACTACTCCAACCAAGATTCCACCATCCATCCACAGTGCCGTCATAATGGAATAAAATAATTGTGAAGTTTTCTCGAAGAAACTGAAATAAATGAAATTAGACAAAGAATGATGATTTAATTAATTTGAACAATCTAAGAGCAACATAAAAAATACCTTTTGCACCATAACATCAACATTCTGCTTTTGTTTAATACCAACTGGTACTGCCAGCAAGTTACGATTAGAGTAAACATTAGCCTGCAATATCATAAACAAGCCCAATCATTACACTGTTAACACAGGTAGTACAAAACCCCAAATCAAATCTATCTTCCGAAATACAAGAATGATGCAAAAATTCTGACCTTTGACCTTAAACCACTTCTCGACCAAAGTGGTCTTAACTCCAAATCTGAATCAGCATGTATTATACCTCTTGGCAAGCCTTTCAACTTCTCAGAAGTTGCAGGATACACCTGCACCAACACAAAATATTTTCGAAGTATCAGGCAACAATTGTGAAAACAGACAAGATCATCACAAATTTTGAAAACAATCAATTTACAATAACCAGCAGGGTGTTTTTAATGCATAGAAGATCAAATATGAAAAAAGAGAATCAGAAAGCTAATTGGACTAGTAATCTAACATCATAGTTTTTACCTTTGGTTGTCCCCAGAAACTCCATCTTTTGTCAATCTGATAGCAGCAGATAATAAACATAGAAAGGGGGGAAATTCGAGTTAGAACACTCAACATAACAATGTGTCATATGACAATGCATTATTGTTCTCTGGAAAAGTAGCACATTTTTATCCTTAATAAGATGCTAAATTGCTAAGTAAGAATTAATCAGACATTTAATAAACACTTTGACCTTTTTTTAGGACGTACATGCAATGGTATCTCAAAAATTCAACTGACCTCTTCTTGGTGATACTGATACTTTGTAGTTCTATACACAATGAACAACATAACTGTACACAAAACTGCCATAAAAGGCAGTTGTCTGATCTTGAAACTTGACTTGCCCTGCCCCAAAAAAACTATTGTTAAAACAGTGATCTTACACATGAATCAACAGAGCTAAAGAATATTTTACAGGAAACTCCTAACAAAATCCAAAGTAACGAGAATAGAAGAAAAGAGGACAGACCCCATCAGACAAGCCACTCTTTTTTCTCATGAGCCATCTCAATGATTTGATCGACGTCATAGAAAATTGGATCTTTTATTCAGTCCTCATCAAAAAATGGTCGCTGTAACATTAAGCAACAGAAGCCATTTCAAGCCAGTGCTTAATATGTCTACTTCTCAACAACATTGCAAATTTTGGCATAAATAAAATAACCAACTGGTCAAAACAACAAAAAATTGAAGTTACCATATTCTAAGTTCTAAAGCACAACATAAAACATAAACGCAAGGAAAATGACCATCCCATAAAAAATATACTAAATGACTTAGAGCTAAATTGATGAACACTACCACATGTACACAACAGAGAAACAAACACCAGTACAAACTATATGATTTTCTTTCATACAATTTAAAACAAGACTACAACAACTATATTGTGCGCAAAAGGATATTAAGCATGTGCACTGTGATAACTAACATTAAAGAAATAAAGAGCTAATATTTGTGAATTGGAAAAAAGAGAGGGATGAATTGAAACTTAAAAGCGAAACACATGCTTAGAATATTAGTAATGAGGGAAAAAGCACGCCCCCGGCTTGCTGAATCCACACACCAACCAAACTTGCACATAAAATATACCAAAAACGACACTCAATAAAAGCAACCCGAGAAATCTCCGAAACAACATAAGCATCCAGGAACACGGAAACAAAAATGCAAAGATTGGATTTCCCCCAACTACAAAGATCGCGTGAAAAAATTGCAAGAACAAACAGTTGTCCAGAACATTGAACCAGACTGCAACCAAAAGTCCTTCCTTCACAACAAAGCACATTATTTTTCTTCTCCGGGAAAATTAAACAGAATTATAATAAAGAAAAAAGGACTAAAAGTTACTCCGACAGATAACAACAGAGTAAACAACAACTCAGTACTCTCTGACCGTTTCAGTCAGATCTAACCCTCTCCACACATTCTTACTTGTCATTTAAAGAAGAGTAAAGCTTCACTTTCAATCCAAATTTTCAAAAGCACAAAGATAGAAGATTTTCTATCATCTTCTCAGACCCGGATCGTCCTCTACAGAACCAGAACAGTGAAAGGCAATAAAACTAAAGAGGGAAGAGAGAGAAAGCAAGGAAAGACCCTGAGAAACTTAAAGGGGTCGCTTGAAAAAGCGAAAAGCAGAAAACTTTGAAGATCACATGACATACCGAGCTGAAGCGGCGAAACCCAGATGAAAATAAATAAAGAAGTGAAAGAAATGAATTGCCACGAATTAATAGTGTCAGAGGTTGAAGAGTATCGATGCAGAAAGCAACAAAGAAAGAGGTTAAAGAGGGAACCTGAATGCATGCGTGTCTATTGACCGATGACTGATGATGAAGAGACGAAGAGTGTGATGACAACTACACTCTTTTGTTGGCACTGACTGAATCTCGTTAATTGCTCCTCTTCGCTTCTCATTCAAAACCAAACCCAAATCAACAAAACCAGAGTGGTAGCTTTATTAGTCCCACCTCCAAATACCACCCACGACTGTCTTTTCTCTTTACTACAGTACTTGCTAATTGCACCGCCACTTTCGCCTCTGTCTCTCTCAACCCTTTCTCACGTCTCGCCACAGTCACATTTCCCTCTTTCTTCTTCTTTATTTTATTTCCTCTCTCCCTCTACCTTTGTAACTCCATGCACACTTAGATTTTCTCAGCTAAAAATAACTATCCTTAGTATTTTGTTATACTGTTATTGTTTTTGTCACCCTTCAAGATGTACCTTATCTTTCTTCTTCCTCCCACCATTTATAAGAAAATTACCATTCTCTGTCTGTTTTATTTTTCTTAAGTCATCTTCCTTAAAAGGTGAATAAAAAAACGTACATTTGTCTTGTTTTATTACAAATTATAACAAAGAAGATACATGGACCATAACTCTAATAAAATTTCTAGATATACATGTACCATAACTCGCGTTTTTAAATTGATTATGAAACTATTATGGACTTAATCTCCAATTTCCAGTATGAAATATTTAAATGCTTGCATTAGTTAATGATCTTAATGTAATATGATGAATATGTGAAAGTATTCATTATCTGTTATTAAATGTTTACAATAGTTAGTTATTTACGTGTTATTGCAATAATGTGGACAAGGGGTATTAAAAAATGACAACCAACTTCTGTTAATATTGGGTTTAAGGGCAACGTGTCCTTTAATTATCACCTCAAGGAGCTACACGACATCATTAAAGAGCACTAACATCTCCCCCCATAAGAGGAATGGTTGTTGGGCATAGAAACTGCATTTCATTACCTTTTTAAGGTCCCACAACATTTTTTCTACAGTAAATGGAGCTATTGAAAATTTTCTTTAGTTGATTGTGGAGTAAAACTTTGATTAGGTAACTTCAAATAAAAACACAATGTAGTGTTATAACAAAATTTATGTTTAGCATTTATCAATGTATTGGTTTTCTACATACCTAAGTTATCTAGACTAATAAAAAAATAAATATTAGTAATCATAATTATAGTAATATAACATTATCCTAATTTTTATGTTGGTTTTTTTGTCACACTACTGCAACAATTATCAATAGCATTAAAAAATATATATTTTAATAACATTTGTTTGAATTTAAATTGATAAAATTTGTTTATGGATAATAAATTGGCAAGTATTGTAAATGCACATATACTACATGCCAACGTGTTTGTAGAATAGTGAAACAGTCTTAATCAACCAGATGTGGTTGAGAAATTGAATTTTTTTCTGACAGAAGAAATTAAAAAAAAATGTTATGCTAATCCTAGTTTTCTGACAGAAGACATGGTCGTGTAGTAATATTATAATAACACTACTACATAGTTTTGACAAATCCTAGTTGCATAGCATTTTTTAGGTCACCAACATCCTACCTTTTCAACATCTTGATTTGAAACTATTAACAATTCTTTCCCGTGAATATGTACCAAATAAATACATTTCAACAGCTGGCAAAATCAAAAGGGTAAAATAAATTATATAATCTAGGTACAAAATAATTACTTTTTCATGTTATATAATCTAGGCACAAAATAAAAGTTTCCTTTTAAAAAAAATGCAAGAAAATTGTATAAAATATTATTTTTCAATATTGTAGAGTTTGAGACAAAAAAAACTTAATTGTCAATGTGCATCTGCACTGCAATTACCAAAGCAGTGTTGGATTTTCCTTTTTCCAGGTCTACTAATTAATCTCGTCAAGCATCCTTGTATCGATTTCCAACAGTGACATAAACCTACTCTTTCTATATTTCATAGTCAACTGTGTTTAGTGTTTACAAAAAAATCAATCATATTTTAATATTTGATAAACAAATATTCAATAAAAAAAAGGTATACATTCAATATCTTGAAAGAAAAAAAATAGTGTCTTTTCTTTTACAATTTTAGAATGTTTTTTTATCCATATGTCATGTAATATAGCTTTACTAAAAACTCATACTTAGTAATGATGGGGAAGCTAAAGGTAAGTTACAAAATGATTAATTATGTGGATGAAGCTTTGGACCTGCATCACTAAAATGTCCCTTATTCTGTAGCTCATCCCAGACATTAAGGTTACAAATCTTACCCTTAATCATTTTTATTTTTTTTAAATTATATAATTATACATAATTTACAGATTTGGTTTGTTAATCTGTGAATTTTGTAGGTTTAATTAGCTTGCTAGCTGGCAAGTTAGTAGGTGTTATGGCAGGGGACCAACCTAACCTAACACTCTACCTTCTTAATGCTTTTATACCATACACATTCACCCAAATTATGTATATATATTAATCTTAGAAAATAATTATTTATAGATTAATAGGTAGAAGCGGAAAATGTTTTTTCTAACACATTTACATTTCTTGTTCATTAAATAGTTACTGAAATTTAATTCACTCTTTTTATGGCAGTTCATCAAAAGTGTAGTTAATTATTTTTCAAAAGACTCACAGTGATAGTCACGTGATGGAGTTTATGATCCCACGTGCACCCGCTTAAGATTTCAAAATTCCAAAAAGAACAAGTAAATGTTGTCACGGAAAGCATCCTTTTGGTTGTTTTGGTCTCCACCACATTAACATATTTTTCCATCCTTAAAATATAAAACTATGTTTTTAATTAATTTAATCATCTATCTTTATTATAGTTCTTAATCACATGTTAATATTATTGTTTAAGTAGAATAATTTTTTAAGATTTGGTTAACTTGATTCACAGATTACCATTTTCAGGCAAATTTTTACGAAATATTTTATAATTTTTTGTATTAGTGTAAAACCATTGATTGATGTAGATAGCATATTCTATTGATTTTTTTAAGTTGATTAAAGATTCTGTAAATATTTTAAGGTTAAATATATTTTTAATTTTTAAAAATGATATTTTATTTCTAAATTAAATACATACATGTGTTGTTTTTGTACTTTGTGAAAACAAACAAGTGCAAGTTATAGAACAGTGTTCATCACATATGAAATAATCCAGGTGCATTTTAGTATTTTACCATGAATTTTGTAAAATACAGGTATATAGTTTGATTTAATGACGAAATACAAAATTTTAAAATAATTTAAAAGGGAAAAACATATCTAACATATCTTTTAAGTATAATAAAAAAACGTGATTAAATTCATAAAGTAAAAATTACAAAGTACAAGTATATATGAAAGTCGTAAGTAATACTTAATTATTATAAAAAAAAAGTATAAGGATAAAAATAAATATATTGTCATTTTAATATTTATCTTTGTACTCGCACTTGTTTCTTATTTTAATTCATTGAAACATTTTTAATTTATTAAATAGTTTAACAAACTTATATTAATTTTTATTTCATCTTTAATTTTATTCTAAAAATAAAGATAAAAGTATTTCTTTTATTCTAAAAAACAATCAAATCTACATTCATCTCTAGTAAACATCTTTTAGAAAATGCAAAAAGACGGCCTCTTGATGAAAAAAAAAATGTTATGTGAATCTAACCAAAGTTTATGTCAAAAACAACTTCTTCTTTTTTATTATTATTATTATTATTATTTGAAAAGCCATCTGCGTTTCACATTATTAAACCCTGACCCCTGATTTGCAGTGAAAGCAGACACAAAATAGATAAGAGCTCTCCCCATGCACCTCCATAATCTCATCTGCACCCTCAAATTTACTTTAATAACCTTATGAAAATCTGCATGTACACTTCAGAGAATCTTTGAATATGTTTGGTATTTTAAAATGAAAACCCTACACTCCTTTAAAAACTCCTCTCGCGCCTTCAAAAAGAACCTTACTATGTCGTTCGAACACCCTTTGTCGTCGTCTTCTTCTTCGATGGTGTGTGCGGTGGTATTGGACTTCCTCTCCGCAGCTTTGATTTGTGCAAGTTAGTCTTTGATTCTCTCCTCCTATCCATTATCGTTTGCAATGTTGTTGTATGTATATATAGATTGCAGTAGAAATTAGATTGAACTATATGACTGAACTTAGAAATATATAGGATTAAAGATTGTTGGAATAGATTAAAGATGGTTGGATTTGTCGTTGAATGGCGTGAATCGAAGCTCGAAAACCTTAACCGAAATTTGAATTACGGTTAAGGCGTCGGCGTTCGAACGCCGGTTACTGCATCACCGAATTTCCAACTCCGCATAACCCTATGCCGCAGTTTGAGATACACATGTATTTTCCTGTTTTTGTTATTTTAATATTGATTTGGATTTTAAATTGTTTTGTTTTTAAGTTTTATTAGGTATTAATTTTAAAATATGTTTGAAATAAATAAATTGATATATATTTGTTTGTATTTATTTAAATATTATATTATGTAATTATTTTAGTTTTGTTAAATTCGTTATTTTGAATTTGTAATTTGTGTAATATTTAAAATTAATTAACGTATTGTTTATTATTGATTTATTTAAAGTTGTTAAAACTTTTTTGCTTGTTTGTTATTTATATATTTTATTGATTTTATCAATTAATGGTTTTATTGCTTTTGTTGATTTTATTAATTATTTATTAAGTAATGATTTAACTTTTTATTTATAATGTGTTTGAAATGAATAATTTGTTATATATTTATTTGTGTGTATTTAAATATTATATATTATGTAATTATTTTATGAACTTTTTAATTTTGAATTTGTAATATGTTTTATATTTGTTATTTATTTACGTGTTATTTATTATGTAATTATTTAAAGTTTTTAAAAGTATTTTATTTGTTTCTTAATTAAATATTAATTTGTAATATATTTTATATATTTTATTTAATTAAGTATTAATTTTTTATGTTATTGTTTTCTGTATTTTTTTAGTTATTGATTTGTTTATATATTTTTTAATGTGTAATGTTTTATTGTATTTATTATTTAATTAAATATTATATATTATGTAATTGTTTTTTTTATTAAATTATTATTTTGAATTTGTAATTTGTGTCTTACTTTAAATTTATTTACGTATTGTTCATTAATTAATTATTTAAACTTTTTTAAAAAAAAATTGTTTGCTTGTTATTTAAATTTTAATTTCTAATTTTATTTATATATTTTATTGATTTTATTAATTATTGATTTTATTTATCATCATTATGTTCTTTCAGAGTCAAAAGAATATTTGAGTGTTTGACTTGACTTTTGGTCATGTCAACAAGAATTGAGTGTTCATCATCATTTAACCTCCCAGCGAAAGGATGACCAACCAAACTCTGTGCTAATTCATGGTTGTGATAGCCGCACATAACAGTTAAGACCCAACCCTCTCCTTTAGGTTTACCCCTCAACCTAAACGGACACTCACATTTTCTTGTGCCGGACACACTGGGCTGAACATTTGGTTTATAAGTAATATCAGCTTACTCAATCAATCTACCTATTGCATAAGTAATATCAGGTCTAGAAAAACTCATCATGTGCAATATCGGGTCTAGAAAAACTCATCAAGTGCAGTTACTAAGGCTCAGATAATGATTCTCCTTTTATTTTTCATTAATTTAGAATTAGCATCATAAGGGATACTCACTGGTTTGAGGTTATAAAACCTAAACTTCTTAAGAAGTTTCTCAATATATTGTTCTTGGGGTAATAATATAATATCTCCCTTCCTTATGATTCTAATACCTAAAATCACATTGGCTTCACCCATGTCTTTCATTTCAAATTTTGATCCTAGAAACGATTTAGTTCTAACGACAATCTCATTGCGTGTACCAAAATTTAACATGTCATCCACATACAAACATATAATGATACAATCACCATTTTCAAATTTAGAATACTATCAATATCATTAGGTTTAGAATACTATCAATATCATTAGGTGAAAAACCAAAATTTATTTTTCGAGTAATTAAGTAAAATTACCTACACCCCCACAATTTTTTTATTGGTAAACGAGACAATACCTGGTTGTGCTTTTCTCTTTGTAGGTAAAATATATGAAAATTTACTCAAGTACCTCATCTTCTTCGTCCTTATCCGCGGTCCTTACAAATGCAATCAGAAGTCATCGTTGCTGCAAGCACCTTGGCAGCCTCAGGAAGTTATGGGTCTCGCAAATACCGAGTTCTGAAAACAAAGTTTTGATCCTTCGGGATTGAGCCTTAAGATTGTGGTATAAAAGGTGACAAAATCACGAGCAGTATTTTCTGAGACTCTCTAAAAAGAGTATAAAATAAATCCAGAATAATTTTAGAAGAGGAATAGAAGAAAAGAGAAGGAGAGAAGATTGCTTTTGGTGTGTTTTTGGAATGGGGAAAAACTCTCTATTTGTAGAGCTAGAAAAAAATAAAATCAATAAAAGATAATAAAAGTCATTAAATATTTTACCGGTACAACATTTATTAATTAATTAACAGCAAGTTTAAAATGTCTAAGCCTATAATTTACTGATTATTGTCAACTATATCAAATCATATATTCATTTTGTTGACACAGTAGTAGCCTTGTATAATAATATTTTATTGGTTAGATAATCAAGAGGTTAATAATTAATTTGTATCTTACTGAAGTTAAGTACTGTGGGAGGGTGACAAAATATCTGTACAGGTTACATGTAATTATATGTTCGATCTATAATTTAATGTGGCCAAAAGATTACGTTGAAGTCTATATACATTAATTATACAAAGAATTGTTAAGTTTTGATACCATATTTATTTTGGTTAGTTTAATTATATATGATATCAAAACTTAACCGGGAAAGGGCTATGCACTTTTCACAACAAATAAAAATACAGAATTTAATTATTCTTCAAAAAATTAAATAAAGTTAAACTCATCTCATTTAAATCGCAAATATGAACTCTTGGCGACAAGTTATTGTGTATTTTTATGTTGACTGTTTGTTCTTTTTATGAAAGGACTGGTTGTTCTTCTCCTACTTTATAAAATATAACCACTGGTATGCTCGTTTATAAAAGGTTACCCATAAATCAAGTTAACTCCAACTAACAGTCATGATCATTCTTTAATACACTTTTGTTACAGTCAAACAGTTTACAAGAAATCTAAATGTTGTAAGAAAAAAAAATGAATATTTTCATGGAAAACTTTTATACACTACAGTTACTGTATACTTTGGAGCTGTTTCATATATTTGTGGTTAACTTCCCCTTGCAACTTGTAATAAAGTTTCTTTTGGTGGTAGCTTGAAACTTAAAGAAACTTGGTCCTTCACTAGAGAAGACAAAAAAATATCTAACCAACAAAAAGTAAAAAATTTTGTACAAGGTTAATGTGTTATTACTTGCTTCTAACTTTTTTCTTTCCCTTCATTGGCACTGCAGGCTTTTGACTTGCAGATCCTCGTCCAACCTTTTTTGGTCGACCAAAACCTCTCTTCTTCACGCTGAGGGATTCCACAGAAGATGGAGAATCGACTTTACTATGTTTCTTTGTACCATGTGAAACTCCAGACACAGAAATATTTCCTCCACCTGTTTTTGCTACTGTTTTTCTAGTTCCACATCGTATGTTTTTTGGTTTCACATGAGGATTATTCATAGGCGCATTAGTAACCTGGGTGTTGGTGACTTTGTTACTCGAGTCCTTCAAACTTTCCTTTATCTTTTTTGTCACAATGTCTCTTAATAGTACAGCAGATTTGTATTCACGAGTGTTCTTGGAGTAGAAAACCAAAGCATTGTTAGTGAGTAGAAGCAAGTCTCGAAAAAGTTCTACACATGATCTAATTGTTTGGTTGCTAATTCTTGACCTTATGGTGTCAAAGTCCATGTGTTGTCGGATCATTTTCTTGTACCTTCCTCTCTTCTGTTGTTAAATAGTAGAACAACAAACAGATTACCACAAAACTAAAACCACAGGGTAAAGATCAAACTCCATTTATCCATTCACGGCATCTACATCAACAGAACTGTTTGAAAGATGAGACTGTTTAATTACACATACCTGACTATCAAGTCTACGACGAAATGCAGAAGCACATTTAGTTTCAAAAATAGAATCCAAAATCTTCACCATGTCTTCCACCCTACTCTTTTTCAAGTTCCTATTCTGATAATTTACATCGCTTGATTTGGCAACTTCACTGTAGTAACTGGTAGAATTTTCTTTACACCATGACATAACATCAACTGAATCTAACAAAACACTCTCTGCCATACTTGGTTCCTTGGTATTTTTGCCACAATACTTCCTTTTCCTCTTCCCTCTTCGTTTCTTAAAAGTTCCCCCTTCTCCTTGGTATACAGTATATGCTAACTTATCTACATTCAAAAGTTTGTCAGGCTTGGTCTCGAAATGTTCAACAGGAACAGATGGAAGAGTTTCATGTGTGAAACTCCCAGCAGATAGTCCATCCTTTGATGTGTCTTTGGTGGAAGATTCGACTCTTTCTAATTTATGTGAAGCTACATGCAACTTTGGACGACCTGATCCATTATCAACATCACAACCATCTCTTTTCTCATTCTTACCACCCTTCAGTCTTTCAAGCTTTGATTCAAGAGACCTGAAACAAAGATATATATTTTGTAAACTACACCCAAAAAAGCATACCGGTTTTCCAACATTTATCCCCAGTCAAGGACTCTGAATTTTTTCTCTCATGTGCCTTCATTCCACTGAACATGAACATTTCATTTATGGAAAACAAAAATGAAAACCTCAAACAAATTGAGACTTGTTGTATCTGACAATAAATACTATGTTGTCTCTTCTACCAAAAACCCAGCTTGAAGCGAAAAAATTGCAACTAACCCAATTGAATCTTCAGATATCTCTAGAGATCTCTTCAACTCTGCCACTCTAGTCTTCCTAAGCTCCTCATACCAAGCCCTGAGAATGTCATTCCTTTGAACTTGAGAACAAAAATGTCATTTTTACCATATTACAATGAGAAAAGGCAAAGGATGTCTTTGGAATCTTCAAAGTGTATTTCTTAAAATCTACAAGTTGAATTTTCTTTTAAGAAATGTATTATACTTACTTGTTTCCAGAATATCGTTGCAGCAGATCTTCATATTTGGCTTTACATACCTGCAAAAGTTACACGCCTACTGCAATCAAAGACTACAGACTAAAGAGACGACTTTTGGCATCTCATGGACTCAAATGAAGATTCACTCATGATATTTTAACTCCTATGAATGGTATTATTGATAATTTGGTATATGAATATATGGTTTAGCCATTGATAAATTAGTTTACTCAATTTAACTATAAATACTTTTAAAAAAAGAATGAAATAAATTGTTTAGAGGCTAAAATTAATTTATGCATAAGGTAATCTATAAAATTTATCTCCCTGTATTCTTGATAACATTCAAATAGGTATCGAATGACTGACTTTATATTGTGTTTGGATACTAGATGCAATTTTGAAGGATTGAAATTTGTAATATTTGAATTACTTACTATTATTATTTTTACTTTTTAGATATTTTATTTATATAGAATAATTATAATGTCTTGCATTTCAATTTTCTAATTTAATAAAGTAATTGTATTTTTATTTTAAGATAAAATTTTATTTTAAAATATAAATTTAAAAAAAAATAGTAGTTAAATTTAAATATTCAATTTTTTTAATAAGTGACTAGTTGTGAAATTATAATTTCTTGAAGTAAATTTCAAATATTTGAAGTACTTTTTAAAAAATTTTAAATTTTAAATTTCTTTTAATTTTTTGTTATACTCTAGAAAATTTTAAATTTATCAAGTGAAATAAATAATTCTCTTAAATTAACTTATCTGAATATAGTATTAATGGATATCCAGAAATAATAAATATGAATATTTTAATTAATGTTCATAATGAGAAAAGTATGAATACTCTAATATTTAAATTGCAAAATACTTATTACTCATAGTTAGTAGTTTTTATTTGAATATTTATTTTAAAAAAAGTTAATAAAGTAATATTATTGATGATTAAAACCTTAACAATTAAATAATCATTTAGAGATTGATTTTATAAATTTATATATTTTTAGACAGATGGTGTTTGCAGATATAATTTTATCAAAATTTATACTTTGTGGCGCAGCCTATTTTTATTTTTTTAAATAATTTTTTTAGTATTAATATTTTACTATATAATTATATTTACGTTTTCTATATGAATTTATGTTTTAAAGAATTGATTTTAGATAAAATTAAGATTAAATATTTAGTCTTTAAACTTTCATACAAAATTAAAATTTTTCCTTATTCTAAATTTGATATAATTTAATCTTTAAATTTAAAAATTAAATAAATATAATTTTTTAACCCAAATACATTACATTTTTTTATGTTAAACGGAATTTTAAACTAATATTTAAACTGTTTATATAATTTCACATATATTGACTCGAATATATGAAACGTTTAAAATAAAAAAGTTAATGCTATATAATTAAAAGAATTATATTCTATATTTATTTATTTTTTAAATTTAAATAATAAAATGTATAAAAAAGAAAATTATTAAGATGAATTTTAATTTTATATCTAAATTTAAAATTACAAACATATTTATTCCTTAAAATTGAGTGGGTATTTTTAAGTAGGTATGAAATGGACAGGAGAGAAATATTTTAGACCGATAAAATATAATTAATACATGTTCCTCCTTGACTCCACGTATTCCTAATTACATATGATTATATTGATTATTATAATTATGAAACACATAATTCGACTATCATTTATCATTTCAAATAATAAGCAATGTGTCATTCCAATAGCTATTTGGAAGTTATGATGTAAAATGTTTATAATTTCATGCGTGTTTTGTATTAATCTTACTATTTTTTTATTAAATTAATCAAATAATACAAATTTTAATATATATATATATATATATATATATATATATATATATATATATATATATATATATATATATATATATATATATATATTACTCATTTCTATCTATTTGATGATACCAATAAATCAGCTGTAAAACTTTAATATCTATATATAATAAATATTTTAATATCTATTTATAAATAAATAAAATATTATATCATTTGTATGTGTGAATATTTATTACTCAAAAAATTAAAATTAAATTTTAATTTATATTTTGTTTAATTTAATTAAAATTAAAATTAGTTTATATTTTATTTAATTTAATTTATATTATATATATATTTGTAATTTTATTTTAAAAATTTATAAAATATCTTTTTTAAATATTCGCATATATTTGAAAATATTCACAAATTTTAAAATATTCATTAATATTTTTTATATAAACATTCAATAGATAACAAACAAATTTTTACTAAATAAATATTATTCGTGTTTCACCAAACCTATTATCATCCTTAACTAAAGAATATATGTTTAATAAATAAATTTCCTCGCTTGGCAAGGGGTCAACACATGATGTATCTTTGAAACAATCTTTCATTTCAAAACAATGTTATAAAACAAAATAAACATATGTTGACTATAATCCATCTTAATTACATTAACAAATAACCCATTATTTAGTTGATATGAGTTAATTATAATTCATAGACTACGAAATCAATTTAAAGAGTCAACAAATGTGGATCAGACGTCATCACTGTGCAATGGCTGTACCAGTAAATTCAAAAGCAAAAAGAAAATTGCTCGAATATGATTTTCTTTTTGCTTTTATTTTTACGCTTTGTTCTTACTTTCCACAATTATTTTAGGTTTTCAATTATACCTCCATAATAAATATATTCGTGCACAGATTATTTTATGGACAAGAAGATTAAAACATTTACTTTAGCAGAAAAAATTGCCTAGAAGGTTTCACTCTCATGTAAGGCAACTTAACTCATACAATAAAATTTACAGGTTATTAAAGAAATTCAACAAACATAGTAAAATATTTGTTATAATGCTGAAATCAATTGCTTGCAAAAAAGTAAACAATGAAATTTTAAAGACGTAAAAATTCAAAATCTTTCACATCAATGCTTCTAGTAATTTTTTATTATTGAAGTTTTCAATATATTTAAAAATAGTATGACTTTATGATAATATAATCCATTAAAAAGAAAATAATAAATAAGAAACGAAATTCAAATAAAGTATAAAAGAAATAATGCAAGTGAATTTTATTTTTATTTACTTTTAAAATCGAAAATTAAGGAAAGAAAAATAAAAGTTGTTTAATGAATTATTAATTGTTCTTTTTACCTGAGGAGTAATGGTGTAAGGAAAACCTGTTCGGGCTCGAAGCTCGGTGGCAACGACGTTCCAATCTTTGGTTCCATGACGGAGAATGGCCCCACCAAGGAGGAGCTCCTCCCAGGTGCCCCACCCCTTCAACGTCTCTGCTCCCATCACCTTTCACATCTAATAACCCTTCTTTAATAATATCCTATGCAGCCAGAAAAATGTTGCCTTTGTTATAGAAAAAAAACCACCATGTTTTTTGGTCAGGAAAGCTTGAACAAAAATGACTTGGGAGTGTGGAGGGACAAGGCAACGAGAGCTATTTTCTGGAAAATTTTGGGGAAACGGTGGTTTTTGTTAGTTCGATGTGGTTTTCTGACATGTTTTGTTTGGGCGAAAGAATGTAAATTTAGTTGACAGGGTATGCGTGAAATGAGGGGCTGAGAGATTCTAATTGTTGCTCACAGAAAGGTTTCGAATTTGAAGTTGGAATATCTTAAAAAACAATTACAGTAACATCATAAAATATAGAAACAAAATTGTGGATGTTGAAAAATTGACAGTTGTACGTTTCTAATTATGGCTCTTCTCTTTCTCTCTCTACCACTGTTTTTTTTCTCTCTCCACAACTTTCTCTGCATTCTTCAATTAATGAATTTGCTAACTTTTTTTTTCATATATTGCAAGTTTCTTTAGAGGATGAAAGCCTAATTTTAGAAAGTGCTGTTTAACAAGTTGTCCATTTTCGTATGCCTTATGCTTTGGTTTAATTGTTTATTGCTATGTTTTGGTTTATCATGATGATATTTTGTTTTCTCATGCTTTTGTTTTCACATGGGAATTGTTGGCAAACCAACAAACTTGCATAGAACAAATGCCACATATATAAGCACGTAAAAATGGAAATTGTTTATATAGGTTATACTTCAGTCATTTAGTTTTCTTGAGTGCAATTTTTCTGCACATTTTCTATAATTAAACCGAATTTTTTAAATATTTTATATTTTTTATGAAAAAATTAGTAATTTTTAAATCAATAATATAATAACAGATTGTTTATGGTGGACAATAAATTAAGCATAGTGGGTTTGATTATAACATGATAATCCTAGAGGACATGGTAGGCAGCATATATAAATAAAAGAAGCTGGAGCAGTTTGAACAAAAAAATGAAGCTCCATTTCATTGAAATTAGAACATGAGATATACATAAGAAATATGCATGACTACTACTACTACTACTACATACATCTGACTGATACATATGCTTATAGTCACTATTATACGCACCAAACCTCAGTTCGGGTGAGTATTAACGGTAGTAACCAGACAACAATTGAAGAAAAAAAAAATAGGTACAAGCAATATAGCCAAGATCAGTGAAGTTATGGACACAAGCCTTCACAAACAACTGTTGGAAGACCAAGATCCTGAGATGGATGTTCTAGCTTTAAGTGTCTTAACATGAGCTAAAACAACTTTCTTCCAAATATCATTAGATATAATGCTCTTCCATCAACAAAGCCGATGATGACAGCTAATAGAGCAAATCATCAAGACAAAATTGTAGGCTGCGATCACAGTAACCCAACATGAAACCTCTAAGTTTTGAGTACAGTCCTGCCTCAAAGCATATTGAGCCACGTCACTCCCTCACAATTTAGCATAAAGTTCATACAACATTTTCAGTTAGGACTGCTGAAGAACAAGATTTAACTCTAGGGCAGACCTGGCCAATAATCCACCCCTCCTGCAGCAAAAAAGAAAATGAAGCTGTGATGTGATTTATTTTCTTGATGAGATGTAAATAAACTGGTAATAAGTTAATACTACTTATTTAGGAAAACTGATAGATTTATGCTTCATCAAAACAGAAACATGAATAGTATGCCAAAAAGGAAAAAAAATGCAATTCTGTAACATTCCTTTTACTACTTGAATTTTTAGTTGCATACCCCACTTGCCTTTTCCCACCATAAGATTGATATTTTCAATGTCAAACAAATGTTAAAATTTTTGAAATAGATTAACAAAAACTGTTTTCAATTTACATATTTGTCAACACCAATAAAAACTGCATGATTACCGTATCAGTATTGGAAGGATCATTTGGATCTTTTGCAGTTCCATAAAGCACTGGTTGCAGCATTCCCGTCTGTCCTCAAGATTTTATAGAAGTTAGGTTCATTCACATAAAATACATGAGAAAGGGAAAAGAATAATATGTGAAAATGGAGGTCACCTTTCCTCTTGATGTAGATCAACACCAACACAGGGAGGTGCTGAAACAGTTGCACGTATTGTTGGACCAAAAACTGCTACAAGCTTTAACAGCATATCCAGTGACACCTTGACATGTCTGTACAGTGAGAACAGAGTAAATATGAGAAAGTAACAAGTCCCGTGTTCATCAACAGAAGTAGGCAGGGGTATCACCATGTGTTTCCAAAACCAATATATTAATAAACGATTACCTTTCTATCTTGCTATCAAGCAAGCCTGTGAGCACAGGAAGTAAGCAAGAAAATAAATCCATGGTGAAAATCTCCATCTTCTCCACAAGGACACTGATAACATCTGCTTGAACCTGCATCAAAACGAAACTATTTTCAGGACTGTATATTCAACAATAAAACCATGACTTTCTAGTTAAAGTACAAAAACACCACAAAAATAAGCCTACAAGTGCCGTAGCACTACTCATAAAATACGCACAGATTGATCTGGCAGCTTTCTCAAAGCACTGGTAGCGCCTGTAATGTCATTGCGCTCCCAAAAGTGCCGCACAACCTACAAAAGTAAACAGCATTACCATGACGAGTCAGTAAGTTAATTACAAAGTGGTTCTAGTTTTTATCATTTTCTTTCTGTAGCCCTGTTTAGCAGACAATCATAAAATTGTACATCAGCGTTACAGCATAAGGCCAACATTGTTATGAGTTCCACATCTAAGAATAATACAGACTGAAACATTGAGTATTAACAACTAGCAAAACTTACCTGTAACTTTGTCAAGCGTGAGCGAAGATTACTCAATGTTACATCATGAGTTTGCATCAGACCTTCAATGATTTCTTCCTCATTTGCAGAGTTTGAATGCCGTATAGAGATTTGAGGCTCAACTTTCTGCAATATTGATAAACATAAACACTATTTAGTTGAATTACCAAAAAGTAACAATTTGTGAAAATGAGTTCATGATTAAATTTGATCTTTCACATTCTTTCAAGGCATATATATATATATGAAATCCTTTTTTTTTACTTCGTACACTATAAAAGAAGATGGACAGTGAATTTTAGAGAAATGTGCAGTTAAGTTGATGTGTAATATACTTGAAAAAGTTATATTTTATAAAAGGATGGGAACTAGTTATTTCCAAAGGAGAAATATGCTGTATGATTTCTAAAGTGTTTTCGAATGCTTGTGTGAGAATGTATAGACCCAATTGAAATTGTACATGTATGTCGTGTGTGAATGTATTATGCATGAGTCATCAATTTCTTTGTTGAGAATGTTGGAAATATATAAGAAATCTGCAATTGGTTGTTTTTCCTGTTTTTATGAAATTAATTGTTAGCCTAAGGATGTATTTGGTTTGTAAAGTGAAACAATGGTATGAATGGATGGATTATAGGTATTTCCAGGGAGGAAACCCCATTGAATGTGTTTCTCTAGTGTACGTATTGATACAAACAAAGTCACAAATACCCATACCAAATTATCAACCCTATCAAAATTTCAATAGGTTAGCTTCTGGCTTAAAAGTATAAAAACTGGAACCTATGGACCTTCATATACAAACATAACTTTCACCATAAAAAAACTGGAAGCTACAAAGAATATGCTAGTATCATAACACTCGTAAAGTGGAGAAAAATTTACCAGTGTGTCAGGAGATTTATCAGTTTCCAATATTGTCGTCTTGGGAACAGAGGGCAGATTGTTTTGATCTTCAATTAAGGGAGTTTTTTCTCTCCTCTCACATACTATGGTGACTGTGGGAGATGCTTTTATTTGATCTTCATGGTGAACTTTTTCTGTCGTTTCATTTATTGTGGGGAGGAATACATTAGTTTGATCTTCGTCAATTTGAATCTTTTCCCGTCTCTCAAACCTCTCAACCAATGACCGGGTCCTTCCTCGTACAACAGCAACTGCATGAATAGACATAAAAATATTCAATTTTCAGTAGCTTTTACAGTGTATATATAAGAGATTAAAATTGCATATATAAGAGATTGCAGACCTCCATTGACGTATTTAACTGGACTACTTTCTTCCTTGTGAGGTGAGGATTTATCACCTGAAATATAATAAGAATGTCACTTGTTTAAACTCGAAAGACTCAACTTTAATCATAAACAATAAGCCAAAGTATGCATAACATCTCTGTTTGAATGACCTCATACATGGAAATTCGGCTCTTTTACTAAAGCAGAACCAAATCTCAACAAGCTACTTGCCAGAATACCTGCTTGTTCACATCCCTAAAAAGAACTTATCTCTCCAGAGTCTTAGCCAATAGTTTATTCACTATTTTTCAAAGGAAATATAAGTTGGAAGTCAAAGGCAAACTTTGCTACAGAGAATTTCATAACATTTCGATATATTTAAAATCAAGGGGCAAATGTAAATATTTCCGAACAAAGTATGATAAGAAATTAGCCTTTCTTGAGAGGGTTAAGGTAGCAAGTGGCATTAAGTAAAAATATAGATTGGGATCAAAGGAGAAAAAACAACAATTCAATAATTGAGAGCTTAAATACTTGAGGCTAATGAAGTTAACAATCTACGGAAGGTATAGCTGAGTCAAAGAGAATTTGTTTATAGCAATGGAACAGTAAACCAAATAAAAGAGATTAAGAAAATATGATAGGGATAGGGAACTACAAAATCGGCAATAAGTTGCATTTGATATGCTCAGTGGTTAATAAGAAAACTTACATTTCTTTTGGTCGGAAAATCTACTCGGAGACAAAATCTTGTCAAACTTGTCTGTAACACTCTTGATAGGATGTTTGTCTTCACACGATTCTTTGACTTCATTCGGAGGTCCCAGATTTGTTTGGAACTTGGGCTCTTTTGTGCTGTCTAATTTAATTGCAGGATCACAAAAGGTTCCAGACTTCATATCTTCTGAAAACCTATCAACATCAAATCTGCCAGTGGATGCTCTCCGTACATGAGCTGGTTTGAGTAACATTCCAGGCTTAGTCTTTGAAAAGGTGATGGTCTCTTTTTCAGATTTTGCTGAGACTTTACCCTCAGGAACATCCCGAGGTACAATGTTCGGTGCAATGAAAGATTTTCTAATTGCTTGTTCATTTGATTTTACACGAACTCCTGTCAGAGGACTCTGCTTGATTGTTCCCAAGTTGCAAATTTCCTTGAATTCCTCTGGGAGATCTACTTTTTCAGAACTTAAAGACCCTGACCTCGGTAAAGTAAAAGGTCTCCCTCCAGAAGCTTTATAAGGAAGAAATGAGCATTTTATTAGATACACGATTGGTAAAATGATTAGATTTATAATACATAGACACCGGAACTATGCAAGTATTATGCATGTATCCTCATTCATCATGTCAAGAAATTTACTTGATGTTCATGTAAAATTAAATTCAGTTTAAGTCAATTCAACATAGCTGCAAACACAAACACACTCTTTTCTAAAACAAACATTGATGTTTTATGGGAGTATCCAGTCTAATAATCTGATAGGTTGTACCATACAGCGCAGACTCTGGCAGAGGCAAATGTTTAATAACCTTGACAAATCCAAATCTAAACCTAACTAAATCAACATTATCAAGAATGGCAAGATAAAGCTGATAAAGAGCAGTAATTCAGTATGGTTTGGTTTTAGCAAGTTAACCAACGCCAATAAGGAATATCTGTGTTGGCAGAGCATTAAAATGCAGCAAAATTCCATCAAATGAGGCCAAAACAGTGCAACTTATGATACAGAACTTCAATTTCCAAAGAGTAACTAAGGAAAAGAAAAAAGAAGAAAACATAAGCTTACAGTCAATATATATATTCTTTATCTCCTTTGATTCATCAGGAGACATGCTGCGCAACCCAGAGGTTGGTCTTTCATTAACTTCAACCTTCTCTAGTTTACTATTTTGAAGATCATGTTTTTGTTCTGTGACTTCATTTTTTTTGGGATCCAAGCCAGCACCATATGGCTCAATAAGCTGAAATGTTGAAGCTACCAGTCAGAATATGGCCAAAGAAAATAAAGAGAAAAATTCCATCTCAAAATATAGTTCATTTAGACTATCGAGAAATATATCAAGAAATAAGCATATAAAACTGATTACTAATACTATTAACCAATAATAATAATGAGCAAAGGAAGAAATTTTCTTTATTCTCAAGCAAACCTGGAGTGTTATTGCACTATACACATACATCATTAAATGTGCTGGAATTCTGTTTTCCAGGCTATTAAATATTTCCCTAATTTCAGTATTGCATAAGCAGGGCTGAAGTGATGGCATCACACAACTTTACAAGTACACCTTCACAATTATAATAGAGGTAAATATATGAATATAACAGGCACGACATGTCTCTAAACTAAGATGTAGAAGAAGCAATCTAAATTAATAACATAGTGGATCCTACCGATATATCTGCTACCCAGATTCCAACAGAATTCCGGTAGAATGAGCACCCCAAAAGTTTCCCATCGTGAATACAAAGATCACCAAGTGTTGTCCATCCCATATCAACAGTATCATGACATATCACAGGTTCCCATGAATACACCTACAATATATCGGTATAGCAAATGACATCTTTAATCAGTTGCAAATGCTGTATTATGAATTTATATATAATCTAAAAATTGCAATTTTTTACCTTCAAACTATCTTCATGTCCAGTAAATAGGGTCCTTCCATCAGGATGAAAAGCTATTGAGCGTACCCCAGAAGCCTTATAAAAATAATATGATATATTTTAGATATCTAATACAATAAAAAGTGATATTATTTATAGTAATTAAAGAAAACGCAATAATTTACACTTATCAAAGAATATAAATTTTATTGTGCCGCACAAGTACATGTGTTTGGCAGAAATGAATATAATTGTTTCCTTTCAAAAAGTTTAGATACCTCACGCCTGGCAGATCCAATCATTTCAAAGGTTTCTAAATCCCAGAATTTCACTGTTCTATCAGCAGAACCTGCAAAACAGTTTGTGAATTTCAATTAACTTGCATATATTAGTAATAAACCAGGCGTAACTTAACCCCAGAAGTTAGATCAAGAGGGGAGGATTACACAAGCCTTATAATGATTAACTTTAGCCATATTCCTACCCAGTGTGGGACATCCTAATATCATGTTTATACAAACAATAAGTTTGTAGAAGTTTTGGAGGTAGAGAAGATCAAGTATGGAACATGTTATAATTGACACTAAGCAAAACGAAACAACACATTTCACATCCCTAAGACCACCGTCTGATAATATCCAAATATTTCATATTCTTTTATTTAAGTATAAAATAGGCTTTTATTTAATAGGCTTTAATTATTAATTGATTATTACAGAATTTGGTAAGATCTAATTAGATATCTACAACATAGATGTGGAAGTTTCATAGTTTGAATCTCCTACAATGACAAGACTTAACTCACTGAAATTAAAATACTAAAAGAAGGAAAGAATAATACTTTCTATGTTTCCTAACAATGAGCATCAAGAGGGATTGTATATGAATAAGAAGAGTAGTCTAAGAAGGATTTATATTAACAGTATCTAAAAGATTATATATATGTATCTATTCAATAAAAGCAGCGATTATTATGAAACAAATAATATTTTTATATTCCCCATACGTAAGCATCTACCACTATTAAATGCTTCAACTGTTCAAAAAAATCACCTGTAGCCAGAAGAAATTCAAGCGGATGGAAATCTATTGATCTAATGGGTCCTTCATGGAACTTGAAGTCGTGCAAGAGCTTCCCAGCTGTTAGATCCCACACCTGCACATATTGGTATAAAAATTGTGTAAGTTAAAATCTATTGCATGTTAGAGCATCACTGGTCTAAGAATGTCCATATTGTTACCTTCACAACATTATCTAATCCACCAGAAACAACCCAACGGCCATCTGGAGTAAATTTGATAGTACTGATGCCCTGGCTATGACCCTTGTACGTATGAATACATCCTTTTTTTCTTATGTCCCAAATCTTTAGATTAGTGTCCATGGAGCCAGATGCAAAAAATTCACCGAAGGGGTGAAACTCAACAGCAGTACAATTGGATCTGTGTCCAGCAACTGTGCGAACCACTATACTTCAAGAACAATAACAATATATTAGAAGTGTTACTGAATTATCAAAGGTAGGATCACATATGGTGACCAAAATATGAAAAATGCTGTAAGATTTCAAAATCAGAAGTAGTAGCAGTACTTGTGGATTCCATTATAAAATTGTTCAAGGAAGGTAGATAGCCAAACTGCCAAATTCATAATTCTTTAGTCATGTAATAAACACCATTCATTTCTCTAGTTTACACTCAGATGATCCAACAATAAACACCATTCTAGATTGTAATATTATCCTAACTTCATCATGGTTTAGTGGACTAATTGACTTACTCTTAGCTTCTTCCAAATCCCAAAGCTTTATCACACCAGTTGATGCTCCACCAAGTACTAAAACTTCTGCTGAGTCAAATGCGACAGATTCAACTGGACTAGTATGACCAGATAGGCTCTGCATGTTGCAGTAAGTCAAGTATTGTTAGGTCGGTCACAGATGCCACCTGGCACTACTTCCATCAAAACAAAGTCACATACAATTCATAATGAGGAATCCAATCAGGAAAACTATTACAGATGATATATTATTATGATCTGACTATGGTAGTAAATCCCAGTTTCGCAGTATCCTCCCTATGACGGCAGTGCCAAAAATTTTAAACAGATAAGTAAGGAAACCACTAAAAATTGTAAAAGAAAGTAGGACGCATTAGAAATAGGCCACTCTGTTAAAGTGGCCGAGCCAATGATCTCGCGGTAGCAATATCCCAATTAGAATGCTACAAAAAACATAGCAAGCAATGGCACTGACCATTAGTGAAGTTGGCTTCCCAATTGTCCAAAGATTGACCTTGTGATCATCACCTCCAGTAATGAAAAGACGGCATGCTTTCTTTCCGATATTTAAACAATTGACGCTTGCCGAATGAGCCACAAATTCCTCTAAAGTTTATTGGCTCAGGAATTCACATTATCAAATACACCAACACAGTCAACACACAGAGAACCAGATTGAAAAAGTAAATAAATAAATCAAGACTCTACAAATCAAAATTCTTAAACCTAGAATATTCATATCTTTCAACATCTGATTTCCAAAAGATCAGAGAGAGGAAAAAATGAGGAATATTTTAAATAATTGAAGGGAAAAAAGTACGGATAAGAAGTAAGAGAAAACCTTGAAATTGAAAGTTCCCATGAACTTCTGCAACAGTTTCAGGGCAACCAAATGGAACAAAAATGTAAAGAGCTTAAAAGTTTCCAACATAACTACCAAAATTAGTATCACTTATTTATCCCCAGAAAACAAACACACAAAATTCCACCTTGCCCTCTCCTATAACATAAAACCCAAAAAGAAAAAAAAAAACTGAATAAATAAACAGAACCCTTTGAAGCTGCAAAGAACCATTTAATCCAGATTTCAATACAAACCCAGCCACCAGTAACCATTTTTTTTAAAAAAAAAAACAGAAACAATTCCAGATAACCATTTTCTCTAGCAGAACACATTCAATCATTTATTGTCTACAAAAAAGGATACGTATTTTATATCCACGCTTTGCCATTTTTTGTTGGGCACCTCAGAAACCAGCTTCTGAAGCTGAAATGAGTTTCCTTTCTTGAAGTAAGGAAACAATCCAGAACTTGGGTCTACTCCAAAGACTCTCCCTGCTGCTGCAACGATTCACGGCAACAAGAAGAGATGCTTCAGCGGGTGGAAATGAAAATGCGAAGCTAAGGTAATGGATGTGTCAGATGAGAAATGGTCTCAAAACAATAATAATAAAAGAAGAAGAATTCAGATTCAACAGTGAGAAATGAGAAGGGGAATGAAAATAATGACCAGGAATTTCTTTTTCTTGGTAATAAATACTTTCCTTTCCCCTTGCTTTTTGAAATATTTATTTATTTTATTTATCTGTTTATTTTGTAACCTTCATTAATTATGTGTGGAGCAACCAGCAAAGACTAGTCTGTTTTGGATTGCAGTTAGAAAAAAAATAATTGATTTAAGAGTATCTTTTGACAGATCTTCAGTTAAATTTAATTTTTTATTATGTTCATTTATAATATAAATTTAATAAACTACAGTTTTAGTTATTGTTAAGTTCCAAAAATAATTAGCTTTCTGTTGGAATAAAAAAAGTTATGTGGTTTGTAAATAGATAAATACTATAGATATAAATATTAAATACATTCATAAAATTTCAACAAACTATACCTTTTTTTTTCATGGCTACTTTCCCTTGTCGGACTTAAATGCCCTCCACATCTTGCTGTTATACTTACAAAATTACCTAAAAAGCCCTTCTTTTGTCGCTGACGTGTCATCACTTTTGACACGGTTTTTAATTTATTTTTTAAGCTATATAATATTTGAGGCATCCATAGATTAGTTTTTTAGTTTTTAATAATGTATTTGTTTTTTTATGTGGAATTAAGAATTGTTCGGTGAATGTGATTGTATTCTATTTTATTGTGTCTTGCACGTTTGTGGCTACAAAAATAAATTTATAATATTTATTTATTATAAGATTGGGCTAATAAAACTCAAAGATATTTACTAATACTTTTCCTTTTATTATATGGCTACCTAATTTCTTGAATAATTTAACTAACAATTGAAGAAGAAGCAATTTGAAGAGATAAAAGGCACGAAAATGACTTGTATTGCACAAGGGAAGATTCCTTATAAGATAATCTTCCTTTCTTGGTGTATAATTTTTCATTATGCAGGGGAAAACTTAGAACAACATATCATGTTTCATTGTCATTCAATAATATGATAGCCATATAACAACTGCATTAACAACACGTACTTAAACTATGAACTCTATTCATTAAAATATCCATAGTCTATAATCTTTATATAAAACTCAATATATATTCAAAAATTCATAAATGCTTACTGTGTTGATAATTAATTTTAAAAACTAAACCGAAGTCTAAGAATAAATGTAACTGTTGCACAAAAAGTTAATGTAATAAATATTTGTGATTTTCCATAAATTTATTTTATTTTCTAATGTAAATATTTTAAATTAATCTGACTCATTTAAAAAATAAGCAATTTTTGGTTGACTAATTTTTCATCAATATGCACTGCAATTCCATTGCAGTGTTTGTGTTTCCATTGACTAACAGTGAGTTTATTCAGATGAAATGTTTCTTTCAATGAATTCGAAAACTTTGCCAGCAAATCAACATTTCTTAGAGCCAGTGTAGTGGGCCAATTTTTCAGGCTAAAGTTTAATTGCATGTGAGTAGTTGAATTTAGTGATATCAAAATCTCAATCATGATTGTACACATTTTTTCCCTAAAAATATTTATAACTAAACTTATATAAACAGCTTTTTCCATATTTATTTAGAATATAAATTGGATTCAATTTAACTCACCTTCAACTTAAATCTGACACTCACTTGTTTTCAGATTCAGGCATGAAGAAATAGAAATTTTCATCATTTTGGAGTTTACCATATTTCCAAATACACCATGTACCACAAATTCTGAAGTATTTATACTTACATAATCCAATTAATTCATAATCTATAAAATTCCAAGAAAAAAATCCAATAATTCTTGAGATCCACTTTGTTAGCAGAGACAATTTTTTTTTTTCAAATCAAGACAAAAGTGTAGTTATAATACTCCTGATTTTGGAAACAAAATTAATCAGTTACTAATTTTAATTCTAAGTTGGAGTTAAACATATATTCATGATTCATAATAATGGGCATGAATATTAAAACTCAAGCTATTTTAATAATTTTTTTACCTTGAAAAATCCTATATTTTAAACGTTAAATTGAGCATACAAAATATCTCTCACAAGCAAACGGTCTTGTTTTTCTTGATCTTCCTCTATTATTGTCTTTTGAAGCTGCTCAAAATTAGTACTACATGAAGTTTCTGACTTAATTATAAAAGTAAAGACTCCAAAGAAAAGGTTAGCATGCCGGATTTCTCATATGATGTGGGGTTCAACACTTCAACGTTCAATTGGTGAAATGTTTTTCATGTGCAAGACAGCAAGAGAATGTTTTCACAAACACCACATTCACTGAAACATGACTGTCCCCTGCATCATCAAAATAATGTTAGTAAAGAAAAGGGGAATCATTCACCAAGGGTTGGCACCACAGCCTCATGTTTGTTCCACTACACCAAACATTATTTTAACCAAACACATTATATTTAATGTAATGCCCTATTCCTCTTTTTAAATCCATAAAAAAAGGGAAAAAATTTCAATCCATGAATTGTTGGATAGGAAAAAACAAGTTTTTGTAACAATGATAGATATAGTACTTTGAACTTTTTTTTTCACTATTATTTTCTCTCTTATGTACATGTCACCTACGTACTATTGTTACAAACTATTTGGTATTTTTTTATGGAATGAAAGAGTGTGGCCCTCTAGGCAGACAGGAAGACACAGATTCCTCGGAAGTGGTGAACTTAAAATCGGAGTGTGTGTCCATGTTTTATTTATTTTTTCTTCTTAATTATTTTTATATTTTAAATTGACGAAATTAAATAACGGAAGTGTTTGACTGAGAAACGGAAAAAAACTGTGTACAACCCGTGACACTGTCATGTTGTCGTTTCCTTCTTTTTAAAATTTTGATGCAGTCATTTTCGATGTCAGCAACTTTCACCTCCATAGTCCATTCTATTAGGCTTTTACCTTTTTTTCTCTTTTCTTTTTAACGAGCCAACACAAAACGACAAGGAAAATAATGTGCCCAAAGTGTTAGAACATGACAACGACGCGTGACCATGTGCACCTTAGAACTACATCGTGGACCAATGTTTGGCCCATTAGGCCTGGGCTACACAAAAGGTTTGGGCCTACTACTTAAGGAGTAATAAATAAAAAATACATTCATTTATTAAAGATAAATAAATATAATCCATTTTTTTACAAAATATTTAAAAAGGTAAAATATTCAAAGATCCCTTTTCACTACACAAACTGTTAAGCCTGCTTATTGTGTTTCTTACGAAAAATAATTGTTCAAAAACTTTTATAACTAGATGAGTTAAAAGAAACCTTTAAGAAGCTTTCTAAATAAGTTTCTTCAAAGCTAAAACATAATTTCTTCAAAGACACTTCCAAATCATAGAATCACATTAAAAGTCAAACAATTCAACCTCATTTAACGCCGTAACGCATTGATGTAAAATTTAGGTGGGTTTGGATTTCCTAAAGAAAGTATGTGAACTTTATCCAACTTAAATACATTGTCAATAATAAAAAATCATGTAACCACAAATTATAGAACATAGAACATGACAAATTATAATAACTATTCTAGCTAAACATCAAACCAAATTTCTACCATCACGTATAAACTTTTTAATGCAACATTGAAAAAAGTTTTTTTTTTTTTTGTTTTGTAAATTTAGTGGCTAAACTTGCTTTTTCTTCTTTGAAAAGTTGGTCCAAGCCGCAATGATATTGCTCCTAAGTAACCAAACTTGAGCAAACCTCAAATATAGATATAAATTCTCTACAAACCAAATGAAAAAAAAAATAATACATGAATGCAGCATCTCTAAAAGGGTGACATTTTAGTAAGTTAATGCTTTATGTATGATATACATAAGCCGAAAATCATAGTGTCTACAACACCATGGACAATGATGGATCACATTGGTGAATCTGAGCCCATATAACATATTAGACTATTAACATAATTCATCTTAGTAACTAAAAAACTAAACAACGAAGTATAAACTATTGCATAATTACATTACTAAGCAGATTTTCAACACACATAAGGTAAAAATATTTGGCTCACAAAATTAATAAAGAAAAATAGACTTGTCATCAGCAACACTTCCCGGCTACTGGAATTCATCTTTTCACAGATAGATACGTTTTCTTTACATCATTCGTAAGAGATCTTGAACAATTTCCGACATTGCAGGTCGGAATTCAGGTTCACGCTGGAAAAAATAAAATAAATAATGTTTACAAAAATAATAGATGATAGACTATCAAAAATTTAGAAATTTATAATGCATATTTTTTTCTTTACATTTTTCTGCCCTTAAAATTGATTAACATTGTGACATATCTTTAACCATGAAGTTACTTAGTATGGATTGGCTACTTGTTTAGCAGTACGACAATGTTCCTTAAAAGTTAATTGTGGCTATTCATGTCATAGTTGCACATTTCCATCAACACCACAAGAATTCAGCGACCATATTTTCTAGCAACAAAGCAATGCATACTTTGATATTTGACCATTAAAGTTACGTTAGTTCAATGCAACCAGAAGACAATATACAACTAAATCCACTTTTTCTAAAAGCGTTTTCACTTTCTCCTTCTTTAGGCTTTGGCATTGAATAGAGTAGCACACAAAGTCCAACTACCATGCGATGATTGTACTTCTAAATGTTCCAGCATCCAATACTCAATGTGTAGGTAAAAAGGGCAGTCTATGCAAAAACAAAAACTTCATTCCTTTCCATTTTATATGTTTTTTCTAACTTGATATATTTTATGGAGCTTTTCAAAAGCCTTGGGGTCAGAAATAGTGAAAATCTTGACTGTAATGAAAATCTTGAAGGCACATTCACACAAAATTATTAGATTACCTGTAGACATGAAGAAACAATATCTGCAAAACGCGACAAGGACTTCATAGGATAGGCTCCGTTCAAGCAGGGGTCAACCATTTTTGACAATGTATCAATGTCATGGAGTTGAGGGACAGCCCATCTCACCAAAAATTGCTCTGCACGAGGCCGGGACCTAAACATTTGTGATGCTTTAGCCAAGTTCGAAATTTTAAGCATTGTTTCTGTTAAGCTGGAAAAGATATGAACACAACTATCATAATTGCTAATGGGATTACTCACTTGTCATGAGATTTTCGTCCAGTAAGGAGTTCTAACATTACAACACCAAAACTGAAGACATCACTTTGCTGTGTGTAACTTCCAGACTCAAATTCTGGAGCACTGTAACCATAAGCAGTAAGGAGGCGTCCTGATAACTGAGATTAGATGCGTCATTGTTAGACAGGAATGTAACAAAAACAGAGGAAATAAACTTAAATCTTGGGTCTGTAGCAGTACTTTTTGCGACCCTACAAACTAGACTCCGAAAATATAGAATGCAATTTTCTGAAATTAAGAATATCAGGAGAACTAGAATTTAAGTCATTTTAGTTATATATAAAACAGAGTTTATGAACCAAACCAATAATCTATTTCGGTTCTTAGTACCACACAATTTCTATATTAAGATTTTCCACGCAACCATCATGGTTTTGCTGCATAGTGGCATAAACTGTATCTCCTTTCATACAATATGAAATTCCATTCCATACCTTCATCTTTATTGCCATAAAATATATCAAATTCTTTGTAAAATGAATTACCCTCTAAAACTTTTCTATCCAAACGCAAGGCTAAGGTCTGATAAAATATCTGATCATACGCTTTTGCACTTACTTTTTACATATGAATATAATTCTTTTGCGCCATTTATTCCATGACATTCAACAGAACTACAAGAATGTCTGCTACATAGTTAAGAAGCCTAAAAAGCATTCAATAAATATCAGTTGAGAATTCACAGATTAAGAAATTAAAAGAGTTACCTGACCCGTAGAGCCAGAAGATAACAATGGCCCTAATCCACAATCAGAGATGCACACTTCCAAATTGTCATTCAGAAGAACATTATTAGACCTAAAATTTCGATGCACAATAGGTGGCCTAAAGTTCTCATGCAGGTACCTTGTACAAGAAAGACAAGGAATATCAGAGATAAGGCCATGAAAAGAAAAATCAATGCCATGGCCTATTGCTAATAGTCTTGAACATAACTGGTTTATACTAGCATCAAATTTATGTTATGCTACAAGACCTTCCACAATTGTACCAATAGCTGTGTTTCAGTTAACATATTATAGGATAACAGCGACTTAAATATAAAAGCAATGCTTCCCACCTCCAAAAGGTATTACTTAGTGACTAATATTGAGTTTATGTAACTAAAAAATTGGAATCGGGTTGGTCACTAAACTCACTCTAAAGCTCTGGCAGCTCCGAGTGCCACTCGAATGCGTGCATTCCATGGAAGTTTGATTCGCTGATCATCATCCCCATGCAATACATTATGTAGGGTCCCATTACTGCAATACTCATATACAAGTAGTCGTTGGCTGTGTTCAACACAGTAGCCTACAAGTCTTGCAATATTTGCATGCTGAATATTGGAGATGCTGGATACCAATTGAAGAAATTGCTCATGACTCTGCCCCATGGAAGCAGTAGCATCCAGTTTCCTCACTGCCAATAGCTAAAAAGAACATTTCAAAGATATAAGTACGTGAGGCACCAGTAAACAGTAGTCAAGCCAGGAAAATTAGACAACAGATAATCTCAAGAAAGGACAATTAAAAGGCTGTGCAGAGCATAAAAAATCACAAACCAATATATTTATCCTAACAAAGTATGAACTGGGGCAAAGCCAATGGTCATCAATGCAACACTCAATATTAACTGTTTGATTAGAACTATCTAAAATAGATAGCCAGGAGTGACTGGCTGACTACTAAGTCAGAGAAATTGTTTCATTAAAAATTCTCCAAAACCAATATAAACTCTGTTTCAAAAATATCATTGATTAAATCAGTGTTTATGAATTCTATATCTGCAGATAAAGCTGGCTGGACCACAATGGTCTTGTGGACCAAACCACCCAATCAGAACTTGTTCTTAGATAGGTTGAAGAGTAGTTTCTGAGAGCATTAGTTGGGTTCAAATAGTAACAGAATATATCAATTGGCCTTGGATATTATTCGATATGATCATAACATAAGCACTGACAGACAAAATCTCAACAAACACAAGCAGGTTCTTGCTATTTCATAAAACCCAAAGGGGAAAAAACATAAGTGTTCCAATCTCTAAAATAACAGGTTTAAATAGAAACAAGAAATTCATTAATGAGGAGACATTTGAGAGAATGAATACAAAAGAATGCCGAAATAGACATGTTATAAAACTAGGAGAATCCTTTTATGTATAGAGACATAGAAGCTAGAACATTACCTTTCCATCAGGGAGTTCAGCCAGATAAACCGGCCCTAGTGTGCCTTCCCCAATGCAGTTTTCTTGGGAAAAGTTATTTGTATATTGTTGAAGCAATGCAATAGTATAAATTTCGATGGAATTTGTCATAACTTGTTTTTCAGTTTCTTTGGTAGTTGTAGCGGGATTGATAGTGATCTTCTCACCAGAAATGGTTGGGAAAGAGTGTTTTGGTGGTGGCTGCAGGGGTGAAAGTTTGGAACCCCCTCCAGTGTTCATTGATTGATGACCATTATTGCATTCTGAAGTTGCAGATACTACTTTCACATGTATGTCTCCTTCATCTTGAACCTTAGGAATCGAATTTGTGCTTCTATGTGGTATTTCACATTTACCCTTCTCCTCTTGGTTAGTTGCTCCAAAAACTGAATCATTGCATGCAGATTTATTCAAAGGTCCCCCAAACACGCCCACATCATCAAGTTTCTTAGAATTTTTCTTCTCCGGCCTCCTCTTAATGCAACACAACATTAGAAGACAAACTCCCAATACAATGAATACAAAAAGACCTGCACCAGCAATCCAGATGATGCTCTTAGCCATAAAAGACCTCCTAGCACTTGCAGGCACTCGTGCTGTCAGGGCAGAAGGACCATATGCCACTTTCCAAGGCGATTCTTGGGGGGATGGAACCATAGCTACTGGTGCAGGGGCTGCAAGAGGAGGTGATGGAATGATGGTAGTATTAAACGGATTCCCATTTTTACTGCACAGGACATGCTACTATGTTAACTAGAATAAAAGATCTGGAATAAGGTAATGAACCGATTTATCTTATAAGAACATACTTAAAACATCTAGAATAAAATATTCATAGTGCAGAGTTCAAGATCTATTGTTATTTCTCATACTGTCACACACACCAGAACCAAAGCTTGAAAAATGGGAGCATGGAAAATAAATAATAGTACAAAACAAAACATGTCTCACCTGAAATTAGGGATAGACAACAATTTTGGAGGAATTGGCCCAGAGAATAAATTGTTCTCTATATCCCTGCATAATAATAAAATCACAAGTAAAATATATCTAGTTCTAGCCATTGATGCAATTGCAGGATATATCTCAAAATGTAATTTCATAGTTAGAATTGTACAGGTCTTGAAGTGGCAGGTCTTGCAACACGTAAAGGGTCCCCGAAAGTTGATTATTTTGCAAGTGCCTGAAAGTGCAAAATGAATCAATAATAAATAACACCTCATTACATGTAGCAAAATAGAATATATTCATAGGAAGAAATTTTACTCACAATGTTATAAGAGATGATAAACTCCCTGTTGAGGAAGGCAGCTGACCACTCAAGTTATTATTTGACAAATCCCTGAAACATGGCATAGGGTTTCCATGAATTGTGCATGGAAATGGAATAAAGAAAGAGAAATGCCAGTGCAATTTAACATCATTTTCCAACGTATTAATTGAACCAGTACGATGATGAAATACATGTAGGATTTAACCATTGAAAAGGTTGCTTAATTATCAATGGACACCATTTATCTTCCAAAATGGACAAACATTTTAAGAACTCACAAGTTTGACAGCTGAGTTAATAAGGACAAGGCATCCGGAATGCTTCCATTTAATCGATTTCCCATGAGAGACCTAAATATTCAATCAAAACATAAAGTGGTTAGGTATTCTGGTAGATATGCATTTATCAACAGATCATTCAGTAAATACTGCTGTAAAATCATGAATTTCAAGATAAAAATGATAACATACAAGCTCCGCAGAGTAGGGGGCAGAGTAAATGGAATAGGCCCTTCAATGTGGTTGTTACTAAGATCCCTGTGGAATGGTGAAACAAGAAAGCTTCATGAGGTTTTCTAGTGCGAATACTAATAATTACATAATTACTTGTCAAGGGCCAAATTTTCCCAATTAATCTAAACAAAACTGACTCCTCTATAACCAGTGACTTTGGGCAAATATGAGCCTAGTGTACATAATTTTGATGTAGTAACCATTATATATGTGCATATTTCAGTATATATGAGCACTGGGCAGTATTCACAGTGGACACACGTATTTATATGATATAAATACTGCTGAATCGAGTAACTCTGAAAAGCAACAAATGTTTGCATGATCAATCAGCACGGGTACAATTATCTCAAAAGGCACTACTTACAATTCTAAAATGGATGGGAAATTCAAATTGCTGCCCAGCTGTCCACCCAAATTCATGCTTCCAAGGTGTCTGTCAAATATAAATTCCACTGAGCCTTATCCCAGGTGTTCACATTCAGCACTATTAATCAAATAACTTATGCAATGCAAACCAATTACCTAGAATATGAAAACAATAACAAAATTGAAATCAATACCACCTTAAGAAAGGGAGGATAGACATACATAGCAGTTATGTTGGAGAAGACACAAGCGACACCTTGCCACAGTTCTAAACATGGATCTCCTCCCACGGATTTCCACCCTTGAAGTGGTGGCGACCCCAGAGAAACATATAGACTATTGATTGCACCAACTGTAACCATGACACACCTTGAAACAGATTAGTTTCCATAACCTGTGCACTTTATAAGTTAAACAACAAATAAATAAAAAGAACTTCGTTTACTTATTTTCTTGCTATTTTTCTTCGGTTTTAATGTACCTTCCCTAAGAAGTAAATGAAGCATTATATTTCTAATATGGAAATAAAACTAAGAGATGAGAAGACTATTTGCAATACCATCAACCATATCAGTATCTCCAACACAGAAAGTCCCTGCGAGAATCACGACGCAGGTGACAAAAATCCCAACATGCAACTCCAATTTGGTGCTTGTCATTTTCACAATGGAGTTAACTTCCAAGATTGAAGCCACAGAAGCTATACACCGAAGTTGGGGAAGCTCAAAACTTCAAAACTGAAAACACACTAAAGAACAAGACAAAAACTTCCACGAGAATCCGAGGTCGTTCTTAAAAGGGAATCAAACCCTTTTCAGAACAGAGACAAAAATAAAGGAAAATGAAAATGGTGGGGGAAAGTGACCAAAATAAAAAAGGCTTCAGTGCGACATGGAGAAAGAAAATGAGAAAGAAGGAGACTTAAAAGAAGAGGAAAATGAAAAACAAAAAGTGAGCAATGCAGGGTACGCAAGAGTTGAGAAACCCTAAAGAGTGTCGTCCAAAGCACACACTAGTACTGTACAGTGTAGTGTAAGGATATACAGGCACTGTGTGACACTCTTTATCTGTTTCTTTTTCTGTCTTTCTTCTCAAAAGCAGAGACAACCAGAGCGCTTTTTGAGACATCATTCAAAAATTGTTTTACATGTTTGATTTGTAATAATAAGGGGTCCACCATCCTCGCGTACACACAAGGATTTAAGACATTTCCAACGTTAGATTCGACTTCTTATAACGGTGAAATGAGGAGAGAGAAAATTTGTTTGCACGAACATAAATATATACAAGCTTAGTTAAATTCACAGTCTGAATTTTCGTATGCCAATTTAAATCTCACTGGTACTTACAACTGCATTTATAGCTGCAATCATGCATAATTAAGGATTATTTATGTATTTAACATCATAACGTTTTTTAATCATCAACAATGGACACTACACATTATACGCTAGCATGAAAAAAAAAAAAAACCAGTAAGCGATCTCAACTATCCTTTCATTTGCTTCATGTGCTTTAAAACTTATTGACTCTTTTTATTGAATTATTATTTATGTGTATTGAATTCTTTTTCAATGGTCAATTTGCGTTTAAAAAATTCAATTATCTGGGTTTAGTTATTGAATAAGACTCTTGGAGATGTTATACACTCACCCTCACTAGTATATTAACATGATTGCAAAGAGGAAAAAGTAAACTAGGATTTTGCTTGTGTATCTTATAAAATAATATGCAAGTTTCATCTGCAACATCGCATGCTTCTTGCTAATATTAGATGAACAATTGTGTTGAACTTTTACTAGGAATTAAAATCCGACTCACAGATTCAATCAATAGCCACCGGTTTGTTTAGTGTGATAATAAAGAGCCATCACATCTTATACTATATCACTAACCTGGAGCTATCTCACTCGTGTGCTTAACCATTCCAATAATAATGAGAAAATCTGATCAGAAATTTTCAAACATTGTTTAATTTCAAATAGTTCAAAAAACAACTAATTTAACGGTAAACAAATAAATGACAATTTTTTTTATGATATGATCGTAACATCAATTGAAGATGATGGAGTGTATAAGTAAAAATTCTGATCAGGGTGATCATAAAAGTAGGGAAAAAAATTGATATCATTAATCGTTTGATAATCTTTATAAGGGTAAAATTGCTTTAACAAAAGATAACTTTTTTATTTAAAAAAAAAATAGTGAAAGATAGTGAGAGCCACCGTCAAATGGGTCTAAAAGAAATTATAGTATCAAATTACCATTATTCTAAAAGATATCTATTGAAATAACAATTTTTTTTCAAATTCGTGGATGTCATAACTATTTAAGTCACATCCTTAACGTGGAGTATCACAAACATAATAATAATAATAATAATAATAATAATAATAATAATAATAATATTCTTATTATTATTGTTATTAAAACATTATATACTGAAATTAAATAAATTTAGAGGGTATAAATTGCGTCATGATTTGTATATGTTTGGTGGATGTTGGTGAGTGATGATCGGTTTGTAATTAGATGTTTAAAGTTGGAAGCATCGGCCAAACGAAATCGTTGGATTAACAGATGGTGGGTCACTCAGTTAGTTCTTTTTTTTTTTCACTCTACTTTTATAACTATCTAAATTTCATATCAATTTACTTTCATAATAAGTAAATCTATAAAGATATATACTTAATTTCATATTCAATCCTGTTATATTTATTTTTCTTTTAAAACAAATAAGTTTCATTTAGACTACTTTAATAAATAAACAAGTAAACATTTATGTTTAATTAAAAATTAATTATCTCTTTTTAAATTATTAAAAAATGATATTCAAATATTTTATGAATACACCATAAATCAGAATTAATTACATTTAAGAGTAAACAATGCAGCCTTTACTCTAAGATTAAAGTTCAAAAGTCAAAACGCTTTAGCTATAGAATTCAACACACTAAGACCAGAATAATATTTTACAAAATTAATAACCGAACGTCAGAATTTAAAGCTAGCATCTAAGATTTCTAATAATAAGAACGGACGCTCTACGACTCTGCTGTAACTTCCACTTCAACTAAGCTTAGCGTCATCCAAATTTTCTTCTTCCAGCATTTCTTCAAGTGACGCACCTCCATCTGCTCACATCCACATGGATGATCATTGCAAGGACAGGACGAACGTACATAGACAATTAGACAACACAAGGAAAACGAAAGGGTAAGCTTATAATATTTAATTCATACATTCAACATATACGTTCAACATTCCAACTCACACATACAACATACAATTTAACACAATGTAACATAGAAATATATATATATATATATATATATATATATATATATATAAGACTGACCGTCCGGACTGTATGAACCGTGTAGCTACAGGCGTCCTTGCACCCGAGTGGTGTAGTAGCCGGGATATACCTAATCAGCTGCCACTCGAGGTTAGTTCGTTCTTACGTCGCCCATGTTAACTTATGGACTAAGGACCTCCTGCCATTCCCACACATGAACTACTCTCCTCTACGTGAAGATGAGTGTCACGGAATATCAGGATGGACCAAGCCAGCATTAGCATGCCCACAGTCATACTTTACCAATCCAATATTCAACATATATGAGACGTTCCTCCCTGGAACGCTCGTTCAAATTCCATAATCGTATAATCATGTAATATAGTGTTCACACGTCTTAATATTTCATATTCATAACATTTTCATTATATGTTCCACTTTCTTAAAAGGACGAACGTTCAACTTTCTGAAGGAAGAGGACGAACGTAAAAAGCCAGATTTAGAAGAACTCAGTCACAATCAGGAAGACTCCAGAGTAATAAGACCATTTTCATAATAATTTAAGTACCAAGAGGTCAGGTTGACTCAACTTGGATGAAGATACATCAAGAAAAATACTTAACTACATTGAGAATCTTTTGTTTAAAAAGGGTCGACTGCCAGTCAATGACCGAACGCGCCTATATACATTTACTAATTATTAGGACGAACGCTATTTACGTTCGTTAAGGAATCAAAGATAAGGACGAGCGTTCGATTTAAGACCGAACATTACGTTAAGACGCACGCTAGGTAGATGACCGAAAACCAATCATGACGAACGCTTGGTTCAAGACCGAGCGCTCTTTAGGACGAACGCTTGGTTCAAGACCGAGCGCTCTTTAGGACGAACGCTTGGTATAAGACCGAGCGCTATTTAGAACGAACGTTCGGTATAAAGACCGAGCGCTATTTAGGACGAACGCTCAGTGTAAGACCGAACGTTACTTAATTCAGTACCATTTAAGGCGTACGACAACTCTATGCTGAGCCGAACGCTCAAACATAGTAATTCAAAATAAGGACGCTCGTTCTCAAATCGAATTCTTCCCAAATGAAAGAATTCTACTCTAAGTTATTTCCAGGGAACACGAACGGTATAAGACCGTACGGTGACGAGCGTAATTTATCATAGGGAGAATTATCATATCCAGATTTTTCAACTTTCTTAACTTTAACATTTTTCATATGATTCATATCTAGTAACTTCATATCCATGCTTAATTTTCATACTATACAGATCTCATCATTTTAATACATCCATCCATACTATAGTCATACACCTTTCATACGTATCCAAATCAACATACATTTCAACCAACAGAAAACATACACAATATCAGCGATCGTTCATAACAACTCAAACAGCATACTTTTCATATATCCAAATCAAATCATACAACATACAAGTATAAATTAAACATATAAGCTTCCCTTACCTGGTCTAGTAGTGAACTTCCAAATGCAAGGGTTTCGCTCGTCTTCTCACAGCTTTCTATCCAAAGAGTTACTCAACAACTTTCACTTAATCTATCATACCAAAATCATAAACAGGTCAGACCTATAACCCCTGCATGCAACCAGAACTTGGTTCGCATGAACTAAATGGACGAACGTTCAGAGACAAGAACTCACCAGCCCAGATCCCCGTTCTGTTCGGACCAGAAAATGCTCAAGTCTCAGGGAACGTTGCTACGGTATCTGAAACGTGATCGAAGGAGAGGCGTGAGATTTACAGTAGAGAGAAGTTGGGAGTTCTAGAGAGAAGGTGGAGAAAAATGGAGAAATCAGTTTTGAGAAAGAAGGTGAGTGTATGCAGAGAATGGGAAGGAGTGTCTCAGAAAATTAAATTCTCTTTTCCAAGTCAAACGGATGTTCACTCACACGCGGACACCTGTCTTCCACTACTGATTTAGAAGGTTCTAATTTGACACATGGCAGACGTGTGGCAGTGTGTGTGCGTTTTGCAGTGCATGCAGAGAGTATGTAAGTGGGTTTTAATTGCCTGAGTAGTCACGTGGACTGCACTGCAGGTAGGTTTTAATGCTTTTAAATTTGATTTGACTTAAGTTGCAGTGTTAATTATCTAGGGTCTCACATATAGTCATTCATGGCCTTATTTACTATTTCGACTTATGACGATAATAACTTCTTTGTCTAGATAAATATATATATATATATATATATATATATATATATATATATATATATATATATATTAATGTTTTTTTTTCTTTTTTGCTGTCTTTTGTATATTTGAACTTTCAAATTTTTTAAATCATTCTAACTGCATATATCTATCAACACGAAACACTATTTTAAAGATGTTTTGAGAGTCTAATTTTGAGAATGAAAGTGCAAGGAAAGTTTTTGAGAAAAAAAAAGCTTTATTTTGGCGAAAATGGAAAAAATAAAAATAAAAACGGATAACGTTTTGGATAAATTAGTTTCCATGTATGACCTTCTCGGAGAAAAAAGAAAAAAAAAAACACATTGAAGACTTTATCTATTACTTCTGCAAGAAGACATAAATATAATAGCCTAAGTATGTCATTTAACTTTTCAAAGAAATAATACTTTTCTTTAACATTTTCGTAAATATAATAAGAAAATAACTTACCAATAATAAATTAAAAAAATACATTGAATTTTATATGAATTTATTCAAATCATAACTACCATTGCCGGTTATAAAATTAATATTCCTCTTTTCTTCCTCTAAAATATATTAATTTTTTTTAAAAGTATCAAATTTTTTATATTTTGAATGATTAAATATGTTTTTTTCTTTAAGAAAATTAGAATGAGACTTTTTTTGAAATTTTTGTTCAATTTAATTTTATAATTTTAGAAAACATGGATTTAACTTTTTAATCCGATTAAGTTTATTTTAATTTAAATGATATTGTTTAAAAATGAAATAAATTTAATAAAATTGGGTTAAAATAATTAAATTCATGTATTTTTTAAATTAAGAAATCAAAATAAATTAAAATTTTGAAAAGAAACTACTTCTAATTTTTATTTAAAATTAACAAAAGTAAAACATATTTAAGAAAAAGGAATTATAAATTTGGTGTTGACACTTTCTTTGACCAATGTTTCCACAGTAACAATTGCTTTTTATTGCTAAAAACAACACTAAAACTATTTTTCATTTTGTTTCTGATCTGTCCATTTTTTTTAAAACATATGTTACTTTTCATTTTTTTTTCTCTTTTTAACAATGTTTATCAAACTTCCAACTTTTTCACCATCCAATATCACGGATAACACTGATTATTTTGTTCCTTCGTGTGGATCTTCTTACAAGTCGTGGTCCAATTTTGGCGACCTTACAATAATAAACCTGGTAACAATTGTCGTGTATAATGTTAGGACTGATAACAAATTTGAAAAAAATCTAAATTAAATAGAGATTAGATTGGATAAATTATAAAATTGATTAAAATGGATTATTAGAATTTAATTTAAATGAAAGCTTAAAATTTTTTATCCATATTTAATTCAATTTATATTTTAATATTTATAAATATATTTTAAAATAGAAATTTTATTTTCACTATATATTATTTTGTTAAAATTTAATAATAAATTATTTTTTACGCTTATCTGGTCTTTCACTAAAACAAGAAGCTGCATCTATCAGTTCTCAACTGATGTCTTCAACCTGCCAAGAAGATTTGAACATAATTTCCAAATTTAATCCTTGTGATGAATGGTAAACTAATAATAGTTTGAGTCAACCAGAGTAAAATATTTTGGTAAGATATGTAAAGATTCAGAAATAAGAGATATAGCCTTTCAGGCACTGTTTAAGTAGCCTTCAAGACCTCTCTATATCATTGAATAATGCCTTTTACTATCACATCTTAATTTTATAATAACATTATTATTGGCATTGTATATTGATTCAATTAAAAACAAAAGATACGGTTAAAAAATGGAATGAGTGGTTAAAAAGAATATAGTGAGATTCTGAAAATTTAAAGAGAAATTTGTCTAACAAAAATAATGAATGCATTTTCGTGCTTTTGTTTAAGAGGAATTTCTCCTTTCCACCATCTTTTTTATTATTAAAAAAAACGTGGATATTTTTCGTAAGAAGGCAGAAAACGCTTTCTTTATATTTATGTTATTCTGAATAAATTTATTCAAACATATTAAAACTCACCATATGAGATTGCCTCGCTAAAAATACTTTTGAAAAAAAAATACCCATCATATTTATTCATTACGTACAATCTTAAAAAGAAATATTTAATATATAGTCGGTTTTGTAAAATAATAGTACTTGTTTTTTCTAATAACAGTATAAAATGGAACGGAAGAAGTATTAATATTGGTGCAGTTTTTATTGTTGATGTAAATTATATTTGTCACATTTCACACATTCAGCTGTGTTTATTCGAGAAGAAATATATTTGAAGAAGAATAAGTGGATGAATTTGAGAAGATTTGAAAGTGAATTAATTGTTATTTATTTGAGTGGATTTAGAGATAAACAATCGTGAATTTAAAAGTAAAGTGCGTGAGAATTAGTGTACGATTTTATTGATGTGACACATAAAAAAATTGTTTAATTGGTATAAATTGAAAATTACCAAAATATTCCTAATTATTATAAAAGATAAAAAACACTAAATCAATACTTTATTTCACAAAATTATAAATTGTGGTAACATGGAATTATGAATTGTGATATGAGTATATATGAAAATTTCTCATCATCTCTGACAAATCACACCTCTTATGAGAGAACAGAATAAAACAACAATCTCACTTTTACTTCTTTTTAATTTTTCGAAAATCGACGAAACGAACATGATTTTTAGTTACAATTTATTTTGTTACAAATTTACGTAAATAGCAATTCTTTTGAAGTGAACATATCTCAAAGATCCTTTTTACATATTATTAAGAATAAGAAATTGAACAATGATAGCTTAATCTTTATTTAAATTTAGAACAGAAAGAAATAAAATAGGAAAGGAAAAAAAGTAATTTGATCATTTAAATATAACAAAATGTTATTATATTAAACTTGAATAAATTTGTATATGCTTAAGAAATACTCACTAGTTTATCTTATTTCTTTAGTAGTTTTTGGACATTTTATTTCTGTTTAGTAATTTTAAAATTTTCAATAAGATTATTTTCAAAAAATAAATACAAGTCGAAACAAAATTTTTTTTTGCAACAGATCTACTAAAAACAATAATATACGTGTATATATAATTTATTAAATTTAAATTATGATATAAAAATATATTTAGAAAACAAAAACAATGAAAGATAACATGTGTTTAAATTTAATATATTTAAAAATCTTAAAAATTCAAAGCAAATTATCCAAAGAAGATGTAAGAGTGTATAGAATTTTATTTTTTTTATTTTTTGTTGATAATAAAGGATTTGAGAAGTTAGATTTGAACAGCAATAGTTGTAAACGTGGGAATGCAATTAATTGAAGAAAATGATGATTGTCGAGAAAATTTGACTGGAAGATTATGGGTCCTATAAAGTCCCTCTTCAAACCAATCATCACTCTTTCTCTTCCATTCTTATTCAATCTCCCATCCATTAATTGCTAACTCACGTGGGACGGTTCTCACCTTCATCTTACAACATAACATCATCTTTTATCAATTTTTTCTTATTTATAAGATTATTATTTTAACCTAATATTTTCTAAAAAAATTACATGTTAAATAAGTTTTTAAATCCTCCATTTCAGAAAAAAATATTTATAATATTAACGAGTATAAATAATTATAAAATAATTCTTTTTCAAAAAATACTATCCTAAAAATCTATATTTTTATTAAAATAATATTTACCTCAAACCAATAATAACATTATAATTAATAAAAAAAATAATTATAATATCAAATTGTAAAAATTATGTAAACATTATCTAAACAGGACATAAATTTGGGCTGGTATAATAAAGAGGTTAATAGATCTTAGTTTATTATGCTATTTAGTATAAAAAAATATATTTTGATACATATAATCTTTTTATATTTGTCTATAAGACCAAATAAAAATAAAAATGAAGGTTGACACAAAAATAAAATTAAATTTTTTATATATTCTTCTCTCTAAATTTTAAAAGTAAATAAATATATTTTTCTTAATCCAATTATCAATTATCTTAAATTATTTTGGCAACTCAAACACAGTTTAAAATAACGTTTAAATTTTATATATCAACATAAAACATTATTTACCAAATAAATAAAATAAAATTAGAAGAAACAGTCTGACTCATTTATAAAATTTAGAAATCAAAATTTTAAATATAAACAAAATTTTAATTCTAATCCAAATTTAGATAATTAAAATATATTTAACCATTACAAAATACTATTTTTAAAGATGCTCGAGCATGGCATGTGCTGCACAGATCAAGAGCCCCATCCCCAAGCCTTGCCTCTCTGCTGCGCATTCTATTTTTTTTGTAACTTTTCTCTGGATCCTTCTACTCAATACCATGTACAAGCAAAATCAAGTTACTATTTCTACTTTTACTTTTTTTTTTTTCTTTGATAATGATATTGAGAACATTTTTTGATAACATTTTACTATTATTTATCATTATGTTTTTCATATACGCAACCATGTCTTCTCTTCTAACATCTTATCCCAGCTTGCTCCACGTGTCTAGAGAAAATTACATTCTAATACTTTTAATAAACAATCATTTTTTCTTTCAAATTTGTTTTCATCAAAATAACATGTATAATTTATTATTTTACTCTCTTTAATCCCATTTAAGCATTTATATTTTTCAACAAATATTTTTTATCACTGGTGTCACATTAAATCAATATTTTAGTTTGAATATATGACTTTTTTTATCATATATTTTATACATATATAAATTTAACTGATTGAAATAAACATTAAATATCTCATTTATAATATGATAAAAAATTACGCTTTTAAGATGATAATTTTAATTTTATTTGATTTTTTGTTAATTATTAATATAACTAAACACATATTTAATTTTTAATATTTTTACATACATACTTTTTAAATAAAAAATTACGTTAATATGTAATTAAAATAACTACTGAGAATTATAAATTTATCAAAAAACACAAAGAGGAGAGAACTCTCAAAAATAATTATATTATTATTAATTTTTACTTAATAAACATATATAAAAATTATTATAAATTAAACTTATATTTATTTATTTTAATTATTAAACAGTAAAAGAGTTTAAAAGAAAATAATAGAATCAAATTTTTTATATTAAACCAATTATTTACTTTTTTTTATTTTTAAAACATGCAATGAATCTATTTGACATATAAACTACGTAGGTGATTGTGTAGTGTCCTTAAAATATTTAATTTTGTTATAATTAACATATATATATATATATATATATATATATATATATATATATATATAGTATGAAATTAATTTTAACTGCTCGCCCGTCAAATTGCTTTCAAGATCAGTGAAGATATCTTTCAATAAATGTCTTCCCATTGACCTGCAAATCTTCACTCTTCCTTTCATCATTTTCTGTTTCTTCTCTCCTGTCCTCTCCCTCTTCAACTATTGCTACTGCTACTTTTCACTACAATACTGCAATATCTAATGGAGCAACCCTTCCACTTTCTCGTTCTCTTTTGTAACACCTTACTCTTTCACTAGCAACTTCCCATGTTCCTGTCTTTGTTGGAACCAAGCAACCTGCCACCACCACTCTGCTTAACATTTCTAAAATGGGTTGCTGTGTCAGTACCGACAGATCTTATTCTTCATCCTCAAGCAAGCCTCGTGAGCCACCACTAAGATCTACTACTAAAGGTTCAGAAAACAGAGCACCGCCACCGGAGGAAGAGACGGTGAAGGAAGTGTTGTCAGAAACACCCAAATGGAAGCCCAAATTCGATGCGGAGAAGCCCACAGAGACCGAAGTTAAGAACGAGAAGGAGAAGTTATTCATCAAGCCCGAAGAGATCTCTGAGGTTTCTGAAGTTTGCAGTGTGAGCGAGAGCGTGTCCACGCTCGCCGACGAAGAGTCGCGTCAGAGGGTCAACGGATCTCCAACAAAGGTTCGTAAAGCGCGCTCCTTTTCCGGCGAGCTAGGGGCCCGAAGGGAAAGAACGGCGGGGAAGTCCCCTGCAAGAAGGGCGGAGCAGTCGCCGGGAAGAAGAAATGCTGGGTCGGTGAGAGTTGTTCAAATGGGCAATGGAGTAAGTGGGAACCAGCCTCGCCGACGAGACGCCGGCGAGAATTCCGGCCGTCGATCCAGGTCGCCGGCTACCCGCATCGACAGCGGGGCAGCTAGATCCATCGTGGGTCGTAGTCCGTCGGCAAGGAGAACAAATCAATCACCCGCACGGGTGAGAGCGGCGGCGGCGGAGAGCGCTGGCCGGAAATTGGAGAATTCGAATATGGAGGGTAAGTGGCCTTCTTCGGCTAACGAATCACTAGAAAACCCACTTGTGTCGTTGGAGTGCTTCATATTTCTGTAGGCAAGCGAATTGTGGCGGCGATGACAGCATGGAGTTGGTGAAATTAGTGGTGAAGACATAGTTGATATTATTGTTAGTGATTATTAGTAGTGATGGTTAACTCATACTAGTATTAATTGTGTAGTACTTTGTTTGATCAGTGTCTGAAGTGATTTGGTGAGCAATTTAATTGAGTGTAGGAAGGTGTAAATAGATGAAGTCATTTGTCAATTGTAGGACAGTGAGTTATTATTGGAGGGAAAGGAAAGGGTGGTTTCGTTGGATAAGTTGAATACGTAAATGGTGAAAACTAAAAAGGAAAACAAAAATTGACCTATCTTTCTTTAATTGCAGTGCTGTTTTCTTCTTTTTTTTCTACCCCTGCCAGTACAATTTTTCTTCTGCTTCCGCTATTGGCAGGTTTGGAAAGATTGCGTCTCTGCCATATACGATTCAGTCTGTACCAAATATTCACCTTAGCTTTTCTGAAAGTGAAACGCTACGGTGAACTACTTGAAACTTATTCACCATTTTGTTATAGCTACAACATCTCTTGTTTTTTTGTTTTTTACTTAGAATATTTTACATAAAAAAGTTCAAAGAGCTGATTTTATGAAAACTCTGTAGGTGAATAGCTAATTTATGGTACTTACTGAGGGTGCTGGACATTCCTCTAAAAAGACACTGCATGGCCTTTATTTTTCTCTCCTACCTTAATTTTTGATCCTACTGTTCCAAGTTTATATTTATTGAAAAAGACAGCTATAAACAAGTTTTAAATATCAAGTCCATGTCAATATCATATGCCATCCTGTAGATAAATTAATACTGTAAAATGTAGTAAAGATACTTCTTTCTGTCACACTACTACACCCTCTTTAGAAAAGTATATATTTAGAAAAGGAGGGAAATTATACAAATTAAATAGGAAAATAATTTACGAGGATCGCATAAAAAAATTTCTTGCCAGTGAAAGAAGATTTTCAATGGAAATTATACTGATTTTATCACATTAAAGCCATGAAAGTTTTCATACGTGTAAATTGTAAAGATGGACGTTTTTGAGAAGTCGACTTCAATAAGAAAAAGTTAGAAAGTTAATGGATTCGCTTTAATATAATTGAAAGGGCGATAAGTGTTATTAAAAAAATATACGTTTTTTTTTTTAAATGTATCTAACATCTTCTACAAGGCAATTCTTGATGGAAAGGATGAAATATAAACAAGTCACTCTTATAAATAATAGGTTTAATCTATCAATAAGTCTTTATTTTCGTCTAGAATCTTAAATAGGTCTCCTTCTTTTTCGGCATCTCGAGTTTTTATTTTTGTAAAATTGAATCAAATAGAGTCTTTCCGTCAAATTGAGATGACGCCGTTAAGAAGGGTATGCTGACAGTGTAGTTTTTTATGCTATTAAGAATGGTATGCTGACTGTGTAGTTTTTTATTACGTGACATTAAAAATCTCACTGAATTATATTTTTTAAATTTTTAAATTTTTAAATTAAAAATGAAATATACAGAGTGGAAAGACCATTTTAAGTAGGGACAAAGTTGGAAAATAAAATAAAATTAAATGTTGATCTTCTCTGTAACTGCGAAATCCAAATCTAAATGAAACTAGGGGAAGTTGAGGTTTAGGGTTCGCGGGGGAAAACAAATTTTATCTGGTGGTTGGTCGATGAAACATGATTTTAACTCTTTCCAGTGGTGGTTGGTCGATGAAACATGATTGAGCAGAGGATTTTAAATAAATTTGCCGGAAGATTTCTCTGATATCCATGGCAAACGAAGTTAAGCTTACAATTCCTGTTTGTGGTGTGGGCTGCAGGGATGACAAAGATTTTTCTGTTGTAGCCTGATTTAGGGGTTTTCCTGGGTGGTGCGATTCTGGGTTTTCTGTTTGCAGGTTGTGTGAAGGAGCAAGCTTCCATGGTTGTGCAAGATTGATAACGGAGGTGCAACGTCCATGGGGTTTGGATGAGAATGAAGGCAGCGACGCTTTGGCAAAGAGGCTTGCGGTGGAGGTTCAACGGCGATTTGGGATTGTTCTGTGGAAGAAACGCGATTTGCGATGACGACATTAATCACAGCGTGAGGCTTCGTGATGGTGCGAACTGCAGCAACGCGAGGAAGATGGTGAGGACGAAGGAGAAGGCGGCGGTGCGATGATGGTCTTTCGTGGTGGCACATGGGATTGATGGTTGTGGCGTGACATAGATGACGCTTGAGGGAGAAGATGCTTTGATAGTTGGTGGCCTTGCGTTGGCATGTGCGTGGTGGCTTCGAATGGAAACACCGTCGTTGATGGCATGATGAAGACGATCAAGATGCTTGCGCGTGGAAGATGGGTGTTGGTCTGATGCGATGGTGCGCCGACAAGGTGGTTGCTGGTGGTGCGACAGTGGCTGACAGCGCCTTAAGGTTTGGTTTGGGAATTAGCGTTTCAGATTGTTGAAGAAGATGATGATGACATCTCAAGGTGGTGATGTGACAACATGTCATTGGCCGAAATGTTTTTTCTCCCTAAAATGTTTTTTCTTTTTCAATTTTATGTTCAGGGATGTGTTGCTGTAACCTCATTGTTGAATTTCAATGTAAATGAGAATGAGGCTTTCAAGACTTAATTTTATGTTTAATTTCCAACTTTGTCCTTACTTAAACATCGGTTTTTACTCTATATATTTCATTTTTTAATTTAAAAATTTAAAAAAAATACAATTCAGTCAAGTTTTCAATGTCACGTAATAAAAAATTACACTGTCAGCATACCCTTCTTAACGACGTCATCTCAATTTGACGGAAATACCCTATTTGATTCAATTTTACAAAAATAAGGACTCAATTGAGACGTCGAAAAAGAAAAAGACCTATTTGAAATTCTGGACAAAAATAAAGACCTATTGAGACATTAAACCTAAATAATATCGTACTAAAAAATATATTTTGAAAATCGATTTTCATTATAAACAAATACACATTATAAATTTTGTTTATTTAAACTAGCAACCTTAAATACTTTTAATTTGTATTTAATAGAAATGTAAAATAATTATATAAAGTTAACAATATCAATATACACTTTTAGAATTAAAACATAACATGCACATGTTTTCTATATTTTATAATAATAAATTTGTATAAACTAAAATATTATCGAAAGAAATTTCAGATTTTAAAACAGACAATATATAATGTGAGACTCTCTGTATCTTATCCGAATTATTGTTTATTTTAAAATTTAAAATTTTAATTTAAAAAACATCTTAAAAGATTAAAAAAATTATAAATTAGTTTTTTAACTTAACTTTTAATTAATGTGGTTATTTTTTGATTAATATGGAACTATTAAATTATTGAAATAGTGTTTAATAGAAAAAAATAATTAAAGAAACGAGATGAATGTAAATTACATCTAAAATTTACCAAGAAAAATTATGTAAACTTAAACTAATTATAAAATGATAGATAGACGAAATCAAGAATTAACTTGTTTGAGTAGTCTTTCTTATTTAGTAAGGTTGGAAAATTTAGATATAATAAAAGTACTTTTAAAAGTACCAAACTCTTTTTTTTTGTCTAATGTCTACTTCTCTCTACACGAGAAAATACATATCTATGAGGTTTTCCATATTCTTCTTAACCTGTTTTTTGGAAAGAACAATCATGTAAGACTTATGTTTCTACTTTGTTTAAGAAAAAACTTATTTTTGGATTCGCTATCAACCTTATTTTTTTATTTATTTGATGCAAAAGTTCTTAACCTTAAATTTTCATAATAATTATAATATTAACATTTTAATAATTATTTCCCTATCTTAAGCATTTTTTTATTTTCCTTATTTCGTTATTATTATATTTATTTTTATGGTAATCAAACACTTTATAATTCTAGACATGGTTAGTTACTGGAACAAAAATAGGTAGAAAAGTCTTGTGTTTATTTGTTGGGACAGTAGTTAAAACTAAAAGCCGTCAAACTTCAACATTACAATTTTGTAGGAGGTTCTAATTTATTATTGTTGTTGTAAAAATTGAAGTTGAATAGAATTTAGGTTCTGTCCTAATTGTTACTTTTTAATTTCATCTTCTAAATTTATAACATTTCAACTTAGTTCTTTAACATGGTCCATGGTAGCATGAAGTGGATCTCTTGGTTCGCCAATCGTTTAACTTTCAAGTGATAATACTTACAAAGGAAATGATGTCACCATAATTATAATCAAAACTTAATTAATTTTTAAGCTTTTTGATAAATTTTGAATGTTTTTAATTGAGCATTTATTAAAAAAATTACTTATTAAGTATTTTTTATATATTTTTAATTCATTCTGTTTCTTTTCATTTTTGTTATACAGTTAATATGATTGTTATATTTTTAATTGAATATTATTCTTCTTTATACATGCTACTATACCCTCTTTATATTAATCTTCTTTATGCACAGAACGATATTCAACAATGGTTATCCGTAATCTATGGTATTCAACCGTAACTAAAAAAACGCGTAATGCATGATACATTCACGTGTTAACCAATATATTTGACTTTGTATTTTTGTATTCAATAGAGACAATTGTGTCAGCTGCGAAGAACTAGTCCACTTGCTATAACAAATTTTGAAATAAAAAATAAAAAGCCTGATTTAATTTTAAGAAATTTATTTGTGAAATCTTATAAAACTTGCAATTTCCTTGGCCGAATATTTCGCAACACAACACGGCTTACCTTACCCTTAATTTGGATGCATGGTTAAAATTTGACATTATTGCGATTAATTATTTTTATACTCACTTAATACTCTTTAAAATTATAATTGTTTTTATATGATTGAACAATAAATTAGCTCATTTATTGCAATAGTGAAGGGAGGCATACTAACGATGATAGTGAAAGTAATGGTTAACTGCTACACTCCCTGTAAACAAGGAGGGACTGGTAAAAAATAAGGAGATATGTGAAATAAAAAAAATAATATTTTTTTATAGTTTAAATTTGAGAATAATGTTTTATTTTAGAAAATTTAAGTAAAAGTCCACAAACAACTAACCTGTCATTTACTTTTTAATTAAATATTTCATTTCAAAAACATAAAAACAGATCAATAGTATCTAATATATTAAACACTTCATATAACGGGATTTTATGGATATCTAATATAGAAATAAATGTATATGAATTATTTATTTACTTATTTCATATATATTCAACCATAAACACGGTTACACGAATATGTGAGACTTCAGAGTTTCAGTCGACTCGATTCATTAAGTTGAATTTATTATTATTATTACTATTATTATGAATCCTAATTTTCTTTTCTCAAAAGTATAAAATGTCAACTTCCAACAAAAATATCTTACATAAATTTAAATTAAAAGAATGCTAAAAAGTATAACTTTTGAGTTAAACGGCTGGAATAGCAGATGCTAAAAGAGATAAATGACTTAAATACATCTCAATACTTCAAAAGGTTAGTTTTTATTCTGGGAACTAATATTTTATTCACTTGAATTTTGGGAGAGAGTGATCGAGAAGATTTGAAGATAAATTTTTTTGTTAGTTGATTTGAGTGTATTTGAAAGTAAGTGAGAGTGAATTTGGAAGTAATTTTTTTAATGTGATCAATCAAATCTTATACTAATTCTCACAAACTTTACTTTCAAATTCACTCTCACAAATTCACTCTCACTCTCAATTACTTTTAAATCCACTCAAATAAATAACAAATAAACAAAACCTAAAAAATATTAAAGAACATGATAATTGTTACTATATTATTTGTAAATGTCGGTGAAGGAAACTAATCTTTGATTTATAATTATTAACAATCATTTAAGATATTCAAGAAAATATTTTTGTTATAATTCAACAACTATTATTCAATGTGATTTTCGTATGTGATAATATATAACTGTTTTTGTTTATAGTTTATTTGTTTCTGTTTATTTTTTCCTGAACATTTTAAAATATTAGTTTGATTTACTGATCTAACGTCCTTGAAATCTATAAAGTAAATAATTGCAAGAATTAAAAAACGAAAAAAAAAATGGGAGTAAATACAATGTACTAACAAAATTACTCGCGTAAACTCTCTTTGAAAAACCTCGACATTTGTTTATTGCGTATTTATATTCACTTTTTTTTTCTTATTAAAACAAAATTTTTATTAAATTATAAAATATTTTTTAATTATTTATATTATTAACAAGGTTGTTTTAATACACAATTTCCTTTTTAATTTTATATTTTAGTAATTTTTTACATTTAAATAATTACTCATAATAATAAACTATTTATATAATAAAAAAATTATTTATAGTAAAACTGTAAAAGTTATTTACTTTTATAAGTATTTTTTTTAATATTTTATAGGTAAGATTAGTGGTATAGATTGTTTTTCTCATGAAATGTATCTATCTATCTACATGTATATATTTAAGATAAGACTTTTAATTGTAGATAAATTCTTTTCAGAATATTACATTGGATTTAACAGTTAAAAAATATATATATTTTGGATATACTATGTGAATTTATTTCTATTTTATGGAGAATTTTTTCCTTAATTGAATATAAATATCTAATATCAAATTTAAAATTTACCACAGCCCCATCCCCAGCCCCATCACAACCCTAACCCCAGCCTCAGCCCCAGCCCATCCCCAGCCCAACCCCAGCCCCACCACAACCCAAACCACAACCCCAACCCCAGCCCCTGCCCCCAGCGCCAGCCCAGCCCCAGCCCCACCACAGCCCCAACTCCAGCCCAACCCCAGCCCCAGCTCCCAAATTGTACTATGATAATTCTTGATTAGTCAACTGAGGTTTTTGGAGTGACCGCCTTCGTGCGTTTATTTTTTACATGGTGGATGTATGACATTCACACTGGTCAAATGCGGCAATCCTTACAGAAGAAATATCACTTGAAGGTATATATATATATCTTGAAAATATTTTTTCATTAGGACAAATGGTCGAGTTAAATATGGAATGGTCTATATGAGATATATCCCTCTACTAGTTATTAGATTTTATTCTAGGCGAGTAACAATCATGTCCTTTAGCCAGGAGTTTATTCTGTTTGAAAACCTGCTTTTAATTTCTTTTTGAACAATATTGTGACAAGGCAATTTTTATGGAAGTGGATGCATCTTTTGAACTACACCATTGGAAGGGGACCTATATAGACCTACTATCTCCAGTATAATTAGCTAACCATGAAATCCTGAAAAACTTGTACTGTTACCTTCTGTTTTCCTAATACTCCAATGCCAGACATGTATTCTCTTCCCTATCTGATGCAACTGGTAGAATTGCTCTTCCTTGTTTTTCAATGGTGGTGTTTGTCATTCGGGATAGTGTATTTAGACATTTTGCGTCATTTATCAGAACATGGCCATGCTAACGTGGGGTAAGAACCTCGACATTAGGCAAGCACCACAAGATCAAAAGCCTAATGGCTGTGATTGACACAGTGGAGTGTTACTTAGAAACTCAATACTGGCGCATACATGATTTAGTTAATTCTTTCCTGTGGTTTTTCCTTTGATTTTTAATTTTACATGTTTTATGATTGCAGAATTCACCGTGTAATGCATGTTGTTTGCATTGCTGCTTGCACTGGTGTGCCTTGTGTCAAGAACACAGGGAGATGAAAGGAAGGCTCTCAGACAACATGTTTTCAGAAATGACCGTTGTAAACCCTCCTCCCATTCAAGAGATGAAATCTACAGATGAGAAGGAAACTGCTGAAACATCTTCACCCAACAACAACGGTCATACTGATTTGGAGATACAGGCTGTATAAGGAAGGCATAGCATTGTTAATATCATGCATGAGGTTGGGGATACCATGTGTTCTTAATAGGGATTCTTTTTTTTTTTCTTTTGACCTTGCTTCATTGAACGATTCACATGTAGGTTTATCACATAAACACAACTTTCTTCGGCTTTATACAGCCTAATTATACTGAATCCTTAGTTTTAAATTTCTTTTCCAGCTTCAACAATTACACATCACGCAACAACTGCAGTATCTTTCTTTTTATTTTTTTTCGGTTTATTTTTCGTATTACTAAATATCGCTTATGTGTTGGATTTATTGATGCACAGAAACCGAAACTTTGAGGTGCAGGATGAAATTATTGAAGGTGCAGAGTGAAACAGCCAAAACAACAACTCAACAAACCTACGAAAACCACGTCACAGCAGCCCCCACAAACCACAGTCTCCATGAGGAAGACCAGTTTCAAATAAAACTAGCAAGGATAAATTTGGAATTTCAAAAACTGAGGGGATGCAGGAAGAAATTGATGGGGCGCAGGAAACAATTGCTCGAATCTAAATGGAAGTTCAATACTAGGTTTTTGTATTGAACCTATATTGTCTAATACAATAATAACTCTAGGTTGTTGTCACAGTGACTTGTGAACACTGACTGACAAAGTGCAATATTTTTTTCAAAAAAAAACAAAAAACAAAAAGTGCAATCATATTTGAAATTGATTGGTGATTGATCCAATTAGGAACATTAGATTATAGAATAACAAAAATGAAATCATTTTCCTTCATTATCATAGATTAAAGACATTAAGACTTGCTTAAGAGAGCAAAATCTTCAACATATATTGGCATTGACAAAGACCTAAGGATGAATTCTATTATGACATTGTTAAAGAAAGTGAAATTTCGAGCGTGTACAATAAGTTGCATGATATAGTGAGATTTCGCAGCATTGATGGCCTTGTACATGAAATCCATTATCTTAAATCCAAGAATTTCGGCAACATAATCATTAGCGCACACCCGAGGATTCCAACGACCAAACTGACAATTATGGTAAAAGCTACTCACGTGTCATTATCAGAGTGACAATATTATTTGATTTTACGCGTGCGTTTTGATCATGCTATACTAAGTATGGTCTTTGTTTGTGTGCAAGATAAAGAGGTTTCCATTGTTTGGTGCACAACATTCTATGCATTTACAACCACTGATTTACACTCTGGGAAACCCCAAAGCTTCTGTCAGGGAGGAATTGGACAGTGAAGAGATGGACCTCATTCCCAAACCAATTTCCACTAAACTAAATTCTATGTACATGGTATTCTATAAACTATAAAGAAATCTTCTACATAACAAGTCTACTTTCTTCATTTGAAAGGCATTTAACTCCTTAATGTAACATGCACACATTGCATAAACTTGTCACACTGAATTCTTATTATACTTGGTTGATGTTATGCATGGTGGTGTAAGTGGAATAAGGTACTGAGCTATGTTGATGGGGAGGCCATGATATCCGTTCAGGGCAACATGGTGCAGGTGCAGGATGAGCGATGAAAGAAGGAGTCTCATCTCCAGGCATTAAAACCGAAACCCAGCTTGCATACAAACTCATCTGTACAAATTAGAGAAGCTGGTGAATTTCACACAATTGATGAAATATCAAGCAGAGAGTGAAATTAGAACATAACATCATTGGTTTTGACGTTTAAAATATAAAAACTTTTATCTTCTACAATAGGTGAATTGAGTTGTGATGTCCAGCATAGTTGGAATAAAGGAGTTATTTTACACCACGAGTGGACCATAAATCAAACTAGAAAGGGCTTGACAAATCATTGTCCACTGCAAACTTGGGAGAAAAGCAACATATACTTTTTTTTATTATTATTAAACTCATTGCTCTCAACATCACATCTCAAATTGAAGGCAATAACATTAAATGTCTTGTTGAAAATCACAAGACTTCTTTTTAAGGTCAAGCAATTTAATGCCTGCAATCATCAATGTTGTAAAGCAACAGCTGCATCACTATTCCCAGTTTATTTTCAAAACAATAAGCAAACAGTACAACTTTTTAAGAGAAACCGACTGCTAAAAAGAAAAACAGTAAAATGTCTGCAAGGAGAAATTAACTAATTGCCTATTACAGATTATCAGCAAGACTTATTCAGACAGTGTTATAATGGATAGGAAAAGGAGAAGAACACCAAGGATAAGAACATTTCAAACAGTGTAAGACAACCAACCACACAAGTAGAATAACAAATCAAATTGCTTCATTTGCAGCAATAACTAACGATATTGATATCTTACTTTTTAAAATTGTAAAGCTAAAACACTAATGGGCCACCTAAACTGTCATTAAAAGAAACAATGATTAAACAGAATTGTGGTGCTAAATTATTTGCATCTCATGCTAAACTTACAAACCAAGGCCAGACTAGTGATATGCATCCCATCAAACATCAAAGAAATTAAAGTTTCGAAAATACAAGATTTTCAATGTACTCGGAATCTTGACCTCACTAACGTAAAAAATGAAATAAAATAAGCAACAGAGACAACACATTCATCGAACCCAACATTGCTATTTCCCTTTTCTCCCTATCTGGACACATTTGTTGTATAAGGCACCAACATCATCCAACATCGTATCATGCATTTGACTTATAACACAATATAAAATAAAGGAGATTAAATGTGTCCACCTAGATAGATATTAACACAGATTATGGATCCAAAAAATATAATAGTAAAACCAAGACGGTTGGCTTTGGATTATATTTTTGCACATCCATAACTAAAATCTTTACACCTTGGACACTTAAGAATTGAACACTCCACGTCCCAGGAAGATTTTGGATTTACAATTAGCTATTCAAGAATCGAAATCAGTAATTCAATATGTTTTCCAGAGTATAGTCTGTTGCTGTGATGCTGAGGTGACTTTTATATCATATTATTTCATTAATAAGAAAAATCATCTTCACGTGGTCTAAGGCTGACCGAGTGGCATCATTACCATAAACAATAAAAAGAATCTATGACATCTGCTTAATTGCAAAAGCATGTTCTCTAGAATCCCATATTCTATGTTCCATTAACACCACAACGAAATTCCAAATGTAATCCAAATGCCAAACAAATGATGCATTTAATTTTATATTATTTGTGGACCTTTTGCAATCAAAACTTCATTGGCTAATGCTGGAGGAATCACATTAATGATTTTGTTAAAGTTGAGAGAAACAACTCTACAGGCAATGTCCTAATCAAACTGGTGCCCTCCAACAGAACAGCGAGGTTGGATAAGTAGGTGGGCCTGGAGTGTTCCTCCAAAGTAACGGCATAGAGTAGGCAACACAATTGTTTCTTGGTTCTAGCTCATCATATGAAAGCTAAGCCTAAAATGTTAAAGGAAAAAGTTATTGACCAATGGCTACGATAGGATGTGTGATTACCTTCTGAATTAGTAGCTACTAGGATAGAGAATTAATGACAAGAATAAGAAGACCATAATAAGTTTAACTTTGGTCGACAATCTGTCGCAGACCACAAACATGTACGGTATGATTGAAGATTGGAGGTGATGGTGCAGTTGAGTGTCAAAAACAACAATGTGGGTCTCAACTCCGACTCAGACATGGATTAATAAGTCCACAATACTAGCGGCTAGGGACCAATGCTAACAGAAAACTTTTACGGAGGACCAGGCCCTCATAAAAAGCAGAGGACAACGAAGTCTACTCATAATTAAGGTATTTGACTGAACGAGTAAATACAAGGAGAATGGAATGAAAAACTTTGGTTAGGAGTTATGCTAGAGTTCTTTAGTTCAAATAACCAAAAAAAAGAAAGGGAGACAATAATGTTTTCAGATAAAAATTCAGATTTTGCAAGATTTCCCCTTTTTACAAAAGATAAATTTAAGGGTAAATGGGGAAGAGGCTATAAGGCTAAAACACGGTAAACTAATAGAGTAGCGCTTCTCCAAAGTGAAGAAAAGCATAATCACGGTTGGGTCTATTTAAGGATGAAAGAAGAACAACCTCTAGTCTGAGGCCAACAAGGAAATCTGTAAAGCAAGACCATAGAGTTGGATGAGAATGTTAGGGCCAGTGGAACAAGAAAATGCAGAGAAGGTCTAAAAAAGAGATCAAGAATGTGTAATACTGAAGGATAACAGTGTCAGAAATGACGAGGAACATAAAAAAACATCTTGAATTAGTCAAATGGGCAGGCAGAGGAATTCAGTAGAAAAAAGATAATCCTCATTAAGAAACCATTATTCTAATATAGTGTGGAAAACAAAATGAAATTTATGGGAGGGATAATATTCAACCAGAAAGAGAAGCGAGTAAAAAGCAACCTAAAAACAACCAAAGAAATTAGGTAAAAAGAGCTTTATGTCAGATAAGTAATCATCACTCTTCCAAAATCCAAAATAACTACCGAAATTAAAAGCTTCCTAAAGTGGAAGAACAAAGAGAAAATCCTTCATTTTTTTCCTCTTTCTGTTTAGTTGAGGGAAAACTTGAAAGGAAAGAAAAAAGAGAACCAAAAAACAGTAACATTCAACAAGGAAGGCACTGTGTGTCCACCATTAACAATAGGAAAACGCAAGAGCCGAGGCCAAAAAGCAAAAAAGTTAAAGGCTTTCACATTGTCATGAAACTGTAATGAGCAGTGAACACTCACGCAGCACAACCCATGAAAAAAATGAGTTTTTTAGCACTCACTTTCGGTGAAGGGTGGCCAATCTTCCCATTGAAGGCCATCTGAGAGCTCCGGCGACGGTTCCAGTCGGCTGACGGCAACAGGGGCGGCGAGGTGGGTTTGAGAAACCTTTCAAAGATGGCCATGACTAAGAACATAGAAATGAGAATGGCAGTGGCAACAAAGCCAAAAGAAACAGCATTTACTGAACTGTCGAAGCTGCTGCTCCAATGCTGATCATATTCTTCTCTCTGCATGTTCAGTGGTGCCCCTATTGGTGGCCATCCACTGCTAATGCTATTGTGCTCTCTCACCATTCTTCCTTTGCTTTTCTTAACTCTGTTTTACCATTCTGGACAAGTTGGCTTCTGTTCACGTTTGAATTTCAGGCATTAGTGACTGTAAAGTTGAAGAAGAAGACGAGATAGTAAAGAGAGATGAAGAAGTGGTGCAGTGCAGGCAGGGAAGAATATGGTGACTACTACAGGTTAAGGTTTGGCTTTATAGTAGCTCTCAACTCAGCACTGTTCTTAATTTGAGCATTCAAGAGAGAGAAAGGAGCAAACATGTGGGGTGGCTGCCCCTTGCAAAAAAGGAGAAACTTTGGAATTTGGATTTAGGACCCTGTCTTTTGTTTTTCTGTCTGGATAAAATCGTAATATAAATATTTTTACCCTTTCAGATTCGTTTTAGCTTTTTCACTTGTTTTTTTCACTTTTCATACACTGTTGTGAGCCTCTAAGTTCAATTCTTACAGAATTTTTAAAATTAATTAATTAATTTTTAAAATTAAACAATTTTGATTTATCCCTAAAATATTATTCCAGTCTAAACAAGAAACATTAACATATTTGTCCATAAGAAAAAAAAAATCCTCTTATGGCGATGATAAGAATGTTTAATGATTTGACAAAGTGTGTTTGATTTGGTAGTCAGTTTTTTATATTTCCTTTTGTACCCACACACTTGATTTTTTTTGCTTCTAATAAGGTTCAATCGAAAACCAATTAATAAATTATCTTATATTGTTTCAATTCTTTGAATAACATTATTTTAAATTCTATTTTTTTTTTCATTTTAGTTTTGCATTCGTTTTACCCATTTTGCTTTTTTTTCTTCTGAAAAATAAGGTCATCCATGAATAAAAAAAATATTGGATAATGCTTGTTGTGAGTCTAAGAGTCATGATAGAAATGAGAAAATATAACATTATATAAGGTGAAAGATACATTAACTCAATTTCTTAAGGTTTTGGGTAAGAGTGATGTTAATTCCTTATGTGGTTGAACTCATATCTCATTGGTGTTTGTGTATCTCCGGTGAACCTCTTTCTTGATAAACTCAACAATAGTATGAGAACTGATGGTTTGTCTTGGTGACCGACTCAAACGAGTATAATGGTTCTTATTCTTTCCATAAGGTTCAAAAAAATGATTGAAATTAGTCAAACTATTTTTTGATCAAAAAGTTTTTCAGCAGGATTTAACTTTGTATAATTTTTCAGAGAAAAAAAATATGTTGCTCCTTTTTTTTTTAAATTGAAGATTTTTGAAGTAATATTTAAACCCCAAGATTTCCGGTGAACCTCCTTCTTAATAGACTCAACAATGCCTAATTTAAAACGCACATCAATATTGGGTTTATGCTTTGTTCACTTAAGATGATTTGGGGGAAATGATTTGAGGGAGAGTGATTGAATGAATTTGAGAGTACATTTTTGGTTGTTTATTTGAGTGAATTTGGATGTAAAATTTCTAAGAATTAATGTATTGATATTAGAGATAAAAAAATATTAATTGGTAAAAATTAAAGATTACTTAATATCCCTAATTATTAGCAATCACGCTTTTACTCGCTTTTATTTCCTCTACAGTTTACAGAACACCATTTTTATTACAATCCATTTTTACAAATTCACGGTGAAAAGTAATTTCTTTCCTTAGTATAGTTTTTATCCTTGTTTGTTTAGCGTTTTTGCATTTGAGTATGGATTGAATTTACTATTTGGTGTTTTTACAGCTAAAACGACAGCAACTTATGGTGAATGGGTTTCAAAAGGAGTAAAATTAGGAGGTAAATAATCCAATATTAAAGCGTATGCATGTGTGGTATATCTATTCGAGTAGCATGATATCAAAAATTACAGTAGCATCTATCGTCTTTCAGTGTAGTGATTTTTTTCGTATCTTAATTTATTATTTAATTTTAATATTCAAAAATACTTAAATCAGTATTACTTTATATAATATACATTATTTATTATAAATTTAAAATATTGTATGTGTTGAATAGTATTTATGAATTACACTTTTTAATATATTTTACTTCTTAGAACTGCATACAAATTATAATCACATAAAATAAATACTTACGGTGAGTATTTCGTTTTAAGTGGAGATTTAAATTAAAATACAAATTGCATACATAGAGTACATTTATACAATTTTTTTCAAAAGTAAGAAAAGTAGAAGATAAAGAATTTTGTAATGAACTCAAATTAATTTATATTTAAGTTAATTGATCAAAATTGTGTATAATTAATAAACAATTTATTTTTTTATTTTTCATTTATATAAAAAAATTCTCTAAACCTTTTGTGATATAACCAAAGAAGTTAATAGTCACGCAATAATAAGTTGACGAGTTGTCATTTATTATGTTTAGTTAGAAAAGGGACAGGATGACCTCAGCAGCAAATTTTAGAAGATTTTTCTTTTTTGTGTGTTGGAACAATCAGAAACAAAAAAACATAACAAACTCATCTTGTTAATTTCACAAGTTTCCAAGACAAGTTCGCTTTAAATTCTCCATGAAAAAAATACCTTTTGTATTCAATTTATGATAAATAGTTGATATTTTTTATTTATGGATAATGAATAGTGAATATTTAATATTCACTTATAAACCCATCGAGAGAGAGTATCATATTATCTTTATATTGATTACTCATTAAAATTTAAAAATAAAAACTTAATTTATATTTTATCAAATTTAATTTAATTAAAATTAATTTATATTTTATTATGTTAATTTAATTAAAATTAAATTAAATTTATATTTAATTATATTATATATATTAAATTTTATTTAAATTCTATTTTAAAAATTTATAAAATATTTTTTTAAATATCTGAAATAAATAATTTTTAAATAAATATCCATAAATAACGAATAGGTTATTTTTTATTGTAAGTTCAATTCGAAATTATCCTAATCACAACATATGCTAACTTCTAATAGTGTAAATCAATCATTTTAAATAATTAAATACAAACAGTACGTTGTTAAGAGAAGTCAGATAGCATCATTAAATTCAATTACCATATTTAAATATTATTTATTTTGAAGTATAAAGTTTCATCATGTTTTTTTAGAATATGTTTTTGAAAATTTGGAAGAGAAAATAATATATCTCAACATGTAAATCTATTGAGTAAGTGTACAGGAATACTTATCCGTGTAGAGGAGAAATATGAATAAGAGAGTAAATAATATTTTTGTTTTAGAAAATACTTTTTAAATATAATACTTTTTAAATAAAAATTTACTTCTAAATAACTTACTTCCAAATTCATTTAAATAAACAACAACAAAAATTATTTTCAAATTCTTTCAAATTTTTTTAATTATTTTTTTTTAAATTCTTTCAAGTAAACAATATCTAAAAAAGATGATAGGATATCCATGATAACTGAAAAGATCAGTGTAGGTGTACGTGCACAATTAAGCCTTCAGGTAGAGCTACAACATGCAAATGTACACACATAGGAATAGGGTTTAGTTTAACAAATGAACAAAACAAAATCAAAAGCACATGCAACACAATATTAATATATGCATTCTGTCTCCCTCAACATATGCTACCACAATACCACTCACCATATTTTTTTTAGATTTTTTCAAAAATTGACCTTACTCTACAAATAAAATTAAATAATATTTATCATAGGATAAATTCATAGCCTTTATTTTTCGTGTGATACTCGAGAATCTGAACTATCATGTATGTCGACCTTTCAGGCCCAAACCCAACATGTGGCCCTCTGATTGTCGCCAGGATCAACGGCTCAGATGGCTTCACAACCAAATCCTGTTGGTGAAAGCAGAGATTGCTGTACCAAAAAAAGAAAAGGAGTGTACCGTGATGTGAACCCTCACGCGTGCACGGTGCAGCTGACACGTGCGAATGTGTTTGCGTAACGCACAGTGTGTGGTCAGAGAGAATCAGAAGGGTCAGGGTCAAGGAAGAGAGCGTGGGTGGCTCATGCAATGGTCACGTGAATGATGCACCCTTTCTCTTCTTTTCATGCTGGTCAAAGCTTTTGAGTGCTCTCGTTGACCACTTGCAAAAGGAGAGCAAAATCCTTTCGTTTTAATTGAGATTGGGCTTTCTATAAGTTTGGGCCTGGCCTGGCCTCTAAATGGACTTCAGGAGTAGTTTAGTTATCCACAAACATGATTCACATTTATGAAGTTAATTAATTGAAAAATATCTTCAACCCTAATTTTATAATGAAAATAATTAAATTTGTAGGAAGCGTGTATAATTTGAACAAGCCTAGGGAATGATAATCAGTTCTTAGGAACACCTTTTTATTGCTAATTTGGGCGAAACAAAACAATCATTGTTCCCAAAACTTTCCGCAGAGCAGATACATAGTGCATGAATTCAGGTTTCTTGGATTTTAAAATATTAACTTTATTTTATACAAGTTATCAATAATCATGCTCTGTTAGGAAAGACCATTGCTTCAAAATTCACCTGGCGCAGTTCAAAAGGGAACTTCAGCAGATCCAACTCGTGGAGTGGAGTGAATATTTATTATAAATGATAACTAGCTTTCCCTTTTTGCTTTTATCAAGTCACTACCTCCTTCGAATAAAATTAATACATGCAGATTTTTTTTTTTTTTTTTTTTATGAAGCTAACATACCAGTATACTTAATCTAAAACACTGTTCTTCGATGCACAGTGAATCAGCCAGAATGTTATGCAATGATTAGAACATATATTCTACATATACATAGTTATGAATGAAACATAAATAATTCTATAGGTATATATATATATATATATATATATATATATATATATATATATATATATATATATATATATTTTTTTTTTTTTTTTCTTTTGAAGTCTGAATAATCAAGAGAGTTGCACAACACAGCAATGGCCACAGAGCTCTTTCTGGCCCTCCAATTCCATGGGTTCAAAGCTCCTCCAAGCATGGCTGTGAGCTGAAGTGTCAAAGATGTGCACAAGAGACATGGTTCTTGGTACTTCGCCACCTGTTCTGTAACCTGTCAAAAAGAACAAACAACTTCCGATGGGTGCCATAGTTAGGTACAATCTTTGATCATTAGAAGGGAAATTGTCGTAATTGTCCTGTAATGTGCAGAGGTTTCTCTTGTGTGATCCATCAACCTCATTCCATAGTTTTCCATCATAGGCTTCAATGTGTCCCTTCCATGAATTCAAACAATCCCCTGAACTGAAAAGGGTACCATTCACTGCCACAATCTGATTAGGTGGCACATCCAATTGCCACATCCCCGCTATCAGCTCCCACCTCCCTGCTTCCGTGTCATACACCTCAGCTGAACTTCTTTCCACTATGCTAGGCATTGTCTTGTCCGAGTCCTCCCTCTCGGCAAAACCCCCCACTATGTAAACCTTCCCCTGCCACGTCACGCCAATGCACTTGTTCCTTAAAATATGCAAATTTGGCAGAGGGCTCCACGTGTCACCATCCGGGTCGTACACCTCGGCCGATGAGATCCCCCGTGCACATCCCACCGTGGACTTCCCCCCTGCCACGTAGATTTTGTTGTCACAAACCGTGCACGCAAAATCATATCTTGCCACTCCCAGTGGTGCACAAATGAACCATTGGTTGGTTTTGATGTTGTAACGGAGAACATTTGGCACTACTTTGATGCCATCGTCAACGTAGTCAGCACAGTCATCAGATACATGAACCATTTCTTTGTGACAGATTTGGCCACCGATTATGTAGATAGAGTCCCCTAAGGAGACTATGGCGAACCCCTTTAATATTTGGTCGTCAATTAGGCCAGGAATAGGGCCGACACATGTCCATGTGTTCATCGAGGGGTAATAGAGCTCGATTGAATTAGGGAGGCTCACACCAGGGGTTGGTTCTCTAGGGCAAAACACAGCAACCACAACATGATTGGAGAGAAGATTTTCTGGGGATGGTAGGGCTGTTGGTCTTGGTGGGGAAGGGAGTGAACCCATTGGAGTTTTTGGGGAGATTGTGTTGTTACTGGTGATATTTTCCAAAGTTTTTGGGTGTAGATGGCAAGTGGGAAATGTAATAATATAAAGGTGAGGCAGAGATATAGAGGAAGGTGGCGGAGAAAACGATAGAGTTGGCTTGTGATCATCGATTGGGAAGAACACGTGGTGCTGAAATCAATGAATTTTCTTGTGATAACAGATGAAACATTTCGTGGTTATTGTACATGGTCATGTCTTTTCTGTTTAGCGAATGGGACAAGGATTGCTATTTTCCGGACTTTCCAAGGTTTCTTGGTTTTAAAAATGGTTTGAACAAAAATATTGTTAAATTAATCTCTTTCTGGCGTGGATATTTAGGTTAGAGCTTCTTTGGATGGGATGTGTTCTCTATTTTGGAAGCAGCAGCACGGCAATAAGAGTTAAGGAATGAGAGAAAGAGACACGGAGAAATGTAGCTAAACAGTGCTGTATGATTTCAATTCGAAGCAACTGTGTTTATTTTCCAACAGTGCTGCTGCTGGGGTCTCTCTCTTACGATAAATGTGAATTGAAATGATGATAGCCATGATTAGATGAGATGTTTAGGCATAAGATAATTTTATGGTTTAGTTGTACTATAATTTAGGAATGACTTATAGGGTAAGAGTAGAGTCGCTTTTGAAGTCTAAAGTTGCCATTTATTGAGGGGAAAAAAGTAATGTTGTACTGAAATAATTGCGTCTTGGTTCAATCAAAAGGGAGAAAGAGGGGGTAGAGAAATAAAAAAGAAATAACAGTACATAGTAGTGGGCAACGTGACAAACACAAAGAGACAAGAGAGAGAGGTAAATCCAAGGGGAACACGCTGGGAAAGCATCTAAAAAGATTGTAGCTTGAAAGCAAATCCAAATGAGATACCAGTGTATCACTGCATGATACATGAAATGTGGGATCAGTGACACTTTTTTCTCACTAAGCAAACACTAGTTCGGCTATAGGCATAGGTGTGCTAATCAAAAAAATCTTACTTTGGTTTTTTCTATGATATACTAGTGCTTTGGTTTAATACTGCTGCGTGCTTTTGCAATCTCGCTGCTTTATCTGCTTTTCACCTTTGAAGATTTGGTGTGACATTATTTAGATTTTTTTAATGTCAACACAGCCAACAAAAAGTCATGGCATGTGATTAGTAAACTAATAAACAAAACAAAACAGAGCATGCATGCAACTTCGAGAGTGAAAAAAGATTGCCCCTTGACATTTATATCCGAGCAATGTGCACGACAAAGTTGATTTCTTTTTTACTTTTTTGCTACTCGAAGCATAACATGTTGTGTGATTCACATTTATCGGTTCTGTTAATTTGGGCATTCATGGTGGCTGGCTTAATAATGGGTTCCTCTTCTGCTCCACTTCCAAGCCCATGGCCCATTATTGATCCGTATCAATCGGTGATTGTAAGTAACTATATGCAGCTGCAGTCTGAAATAAGTATTTGACCAAAAGAGGTAACAAGGAAAGCAACAATACCTGCATTGTATGGTTGATATCATACGGTGGAAACCCCTCGTTTGCTCAATTTTTGGGAACTTGCTCCCAGTACGCACGATGACGACTGATTGCTTGTTCTGAACAGAACACAGTCAAGAATCGAGAATCGTTCAAAGCAACAAGGGTGACAAAGACATAGTGACAGAAAAAAAAACACTTTATTTCCCATTTAAAGATTGCAAAACCAATAGTCATGAACATAACTATAACATTTTGGAAGGGCACGCATAAGAAAATAAACCGATTGTTTTGTGGGTTTGATTTTTAGCTTGAAGGGTATTGAGTGGGCACATGATCACCAAGAGGCAAATGGGAAATCAAATCACACCTAACGTAGAAGTCCAGCTAAGATTGATAGGGATGGGAAGGTTAATGAATAGGAAGGGTTGTGACAGTTGCGAGTGTTTCCCTATTTTATGAACGTAAGTAATTGGTCCTGCCTGTGGATTCAATGTGAACATTTACACATCTTCTCTCTTTGCAGCCTGTGATGTTAGACAAAAGAGTACAAAAAGGTGGGGACACACATGTGCAGGAGCATGGCATGACAAATGGTTAATTAATTCAATTGAATAGATAACATAACATGTGTATTTTACAGCATGACCTAGGTAGAATGAAACTGAAAAAATGAGGGTATGATTTGTGAGCAAATTAAGATGTAGGTGAATATGTGTGTAATAAAGAAGATGAGAATGGATAAGGAGTTTGCATAGGGTTGGAATGGAAGAGATGGTGGTGAGTTGGGTAGAATGACAAGTCATCAAAAGGGGGGGCAGTAGGCAGTGAGAAGAAGCAGGGACAGGAGGATAAGAGCTGCAGAATGAGACAAGAGAGAATTTAATCAGGATATGTGGTGTGGTTCATATAAAGCAAAAGTCAAAAAAGACTTTAGAGAAGAAGACAAAAAGTGAGAGAATCAGATTGGTGGCAGAAGGTAAACAGAGAAAGCCACATGGTTTGTGGTTTGGCTTGTGCGGGAGACAAAGCAGTTAGGAGCAAAAAGGCAACTTTGATTTGATTGATCACCATGGACCTTCTTTGCACACTTGATAATTTTACTCTTTCTTGCCATGTCCCTTTCTTTTCTATTTCTTGGTCCGTTATTTCTCTACTTCGCAACTAGAGAAGAAGAAACCCCTCAGTCCAGTGGAACCTGCTTTGACTGCTGTTGTTACGGAAAATCGACAAATGATCCAGGGATGTGCAAAAATAAAATCAATGTTACAAATGCAAATAAAAGTAAAGATCATAAAACAATACCTTACCCACCATTACATCACAACCTAGATGTGCCACTAAGCTAACTTCCATTATTTGGCTGGACCTCACTGCTAGGGACAGTAATGCAATTTATTGTACCTTTTGGAGCAGAAATTTTAATTTTCTTACACTCTAATTCATTGTGATTTTTGTTCTTACTTTTTAGTGGTATAATTTTATAACTCTTACAATCTTATAACTATTTCAAATACGAATATTTCTGTAAAAGTTGGTTAATAAATGTTCAATCTCAACTGATCCAGAATTTGAAAGTTGATGATGGAAACACAATGAGAATGAGAATGTGAGAATGGAAGAGGATGGATGGTGGTTTGGTTAAGAAAGAATGGGAGGAGAGAGAGAGAGAGAAAGAGAAAGAGAAAGAGAGAGCATTGAATAAATTATAGAAGTAAAATTCGTTAAAGTGTGGCAGTGGCAACAACATTCTGAATTGTGATAGAGAAATGAGCTTGTTAGACTTTGAGGCTCTCTGCCCACTGCAAGTTGCAACCCCACCATTGTGCAAGATGGAATTTTCGCATCCCAACGCCACACCCTAACCTAAACAACTATACATAACTGCACACCTTCTTTGGAACACCAAAAACATTTACCCTCTTTCCATTTCCGTGTTTCCTCTTCTCCAACCCCATCACTCTATCGCCCTCTTACCCTTTTTCACCAATTCCCCCTCAGCCCCTACAGTACACGATAAACACATACATACATACACACCACAAATACATTGCTGCTCTTCTCAGAAGCTTTTGAAAAGACCGTGATAGCCCCCCTCTCTCTCCACTCTCTCCCATTTTTATTCTAGACATCCACCCATCTTCTTGTCTCGGACCAACTGAACTGAATTGCCTAAAGCTTGTATCTTGAGGAGATGGGTTTGTTGGAGCGCTTCGAATGGGTGAATGCTTATAGCAAGAAGCGTTGCAGGAGCTTGTTTTGGAGGCTGCGGGCTGCGCTCAAGAAGGCTCTCAAGAATGGGGGCAAGCAGCGCCTCAAGTTCCAATATGATCCTTCCAGTTATGCGCTCAACTTTGATGATGGCTTTTGCGCTGCCAAGAAATTCATTGGAGATGCACGACTCATGGAGCTCACCGACATCAACAACAACACCACCACCCTGGTTTATGTGCTTTGGGTCAAAACCAACTGAACCCGGCCCATCTTCTTCATTTTTCTCCTCTTCATTTTCTTTCTGTCTCATATTTATGGTTCTCTTCTTTTAATGTTCATGGTTTCTTTCGTAGATAAGAGGACAGTATTGTAGGATTAAATTTTGAAGGAACTTCTTCTCTTCCCTTTGTTTGGTGTACTTTATATTCTTGACCTCTGTCGTTAGCTACAATACTCGTTCGTCTAAATTATTCACCAATGTTTTGATCTTCTAGAACACGACCCGTTGGCACCAAATAAAAAAAAACTACAACACGATAGTAAACAGTATCTGTCGGCTGAATCATTTTTAATTCAATCATTAAATTTAAAACTAAATATTCAATTACACCTACTTAAGTATCACTTTTTAGTTCTTCCAGTTTCTCAATTCAAGTTTCTGGTGGTGCTGAGATCGAAAAGTTGGTGCAGCCGCAGTGGGAGCTGCGGAAATGGAATTTATGGTGGTTTAACAAGGAGCACAACGGTAGCGGCAATTATGATGGTCTAGGTGATCGTAGTGACAATGAAGTCGGCGTTTGTTACTATGTAGGGGTTATAGCAGAGGCAAATAGTGAGCATTAATAATTAATGTCACAATTACTGCATTACATTTACGTAATCTTTTGCATTACAATTACTACATTAAAAATTAGTTTGAAATTGAATTAAAAATCATATAAATCAATTTTAATCACACATTTTACTTTTAAAATCTATATCTACATTAAAAAATTTACCACCGCACCAGCAAGTCCTGAATCTGAATAAATAGCATACTATTCTGAAACCACTTTAAGTTGCTATGGGGAGAAAACAGTCACGCGCTTTCACCTTTTGGCAGAGAATTGTTTTCCTCATTAATGAAACAGAGCAGCAATGTGAATATTGCTGTAACGGTTTGCGTTAACCGAGAATAATATGATAGGCTCAGAGTAGGGCTAACTTGTATACCATCATCAAACTTATAATGCAACAACAAAACCTTAACAATCTGTCATTTAAGAAAAGAATTGTTGACTGTATTGACAATCTTTTTGTACAGGAGAGTATAAAATCACCGGAAGAACTATCTATGAGGAAATGGATATCGAATTCAACAAATATCTTTCGATTAAAGTACATACACAATTTTTAATGCCAATGGCCGCAATATCTTCATCTAGACCCTAAATCCCCAATTTGAAATTGAAATGTTACAAGTATTCAAACAGCAGAATCTTCTAATATGGCGGTGGATAAATCATTTATACGTGGATATGCAGCTTTCTCATCCAGTTGGTTTTGGGCCCATTGCAGCATCTTCAGCAAGCTCGGAAGTTTTGGGTCTGCCATAAAAAAATCGATCAATGTAACCAAATTACAGGGCATAGCATTATTTGAGAAATTCAGATAACGAAAGAGTAAAGTTGAAGCATCTTAATAGAAAACTGGAACATGATAGCAATATAAATAAGTGCAGAAGAGAGCCAGCTAGCAAACACTATAGCCGGGGGGAAATCATTGTCATCGCGCACTATATTATCCATATGTTAAGCATAAACGAAACGGTTTTTATAATTTTCAATTAAATTGATATTTTGAAATGTTAAAAAAATAAATGACAGCAATAATAATCACAATAAGAAAATATCCTCCTGCCTTCACATTCAGTGGATTCCAATCACAATTTAAATGCAGAAGTTGAACTCCATAATAATTCTCTGTAAATTATAGCTTTCCAGGAAGTGCATAGAGGGAAGCAATAGAGCATATTCAAACATAATTTTGACATCGCCAATGGCAGGTAAAGCAAAGAAACAAGCTAGCAAATAATTGGTACAGGTAGATGAACAGAGAAAGTCCTCCCAATAATCTTTTGGATTTAGATTTGTCAAAGCATATGAATATTTTGGATACTCACTTCCAAACTCCAGAAGTTTGAATCCATCGTTCAAGCATAAAGAAAGTCATCAGAATTTAGTTTACGCACTCTCACGGAACAGTGGTTCCAATATGGCAAAAAGAAGCTTCTATTATGCTCCCAAATTTCACAATTGCTGATTCAACAAACCCTATATCCCAATCACAATAACGAAAAACTTGTACGACATGTACGAAAGTAACACATCCACGAGAAAATTGTGTGCAAACTAGATTTAGAACCAGACTTGCAAACCAAAGTTATAAACACAAAAAGACAGACTTTTGCAGCAAACACAAACCTTTTTCGTGACTTTGACTAGTAAGTATGGCTGCATTGACCTCACTTGCTGTCTTTAAACGCTGTGATATGTCAAGCAAGTCCCCAACAGGACAGTTAGAAACATCTTCAAATGCCAACAGTGCAACAGTCCTCTCCAACTCTTCCAAAAAGCTTTGCTGAAATCCAACAGGCAAGTGTTAGCACCAAGTCTCTGAATCCAGTTACATCAAATTTTGCACAATAACAATTTAGTTTCCCATTTTTTGTATTTTCCTCAACTATAAGCAACTAAAGCAAATTCCCAACACAAACAAATAACCATTAATGAAAAGGCCATAAATTCTTCATAATAAAGATTTTATTGGTCGCAAATTGTTGCTATCAAAGACTATTTGCTCAAGTTTTAAAAGTGGCGTGGGAATGAGTCATACATTTTTTTCAGAGACCAAATTGCATAAGACGCAAATATCAGGATACCAATTTACTTATTCTTCAAGATTTCATGTGAAAAATAGAGATACAAAAACTTATTCCATGAGATTTACATTTTCCTCTCCCCTTGGTGCAAGCTCCTCTTGAGCAAACTCTAGTGCCTCTTCTACTTTTCCATTCCGAATCAGTTCTATCAATCGCTGCTGTTGAAGATGGAAAAATAATTGGGGATTTGTGTCCAGTATCTGCAGACAGGATTTACAAAATGGAAAAGGCATTAACAAAAGATAGCTCTTAGGTGTACAAAATTGTTTGTGTATTTTATTTGAGGTCAGAATAATAGTAATAACATTCTCCTAAGTAATTTTTTCATAAAAAAAAAATCTTAAGGATTACCAAACTGGTCTTCAAAACTAAAAAAACTGAAAAAAAAAAAAAGTAGAAACAACGCAAGGAATAAGCAAAAATAAAAAATATAGATGCGTGATGAAACTAAAATAAAAACTTAGGAGTAAAGGATATATAAATTGAACGTAATAACACCATTTTTATGCAAATAACATCATCTTTGTTCAGATTATCAGATAGTGTTCTTAATCATAAGATGAAAAGCGTATTCTTCTTATCATGTGTCAAATTGTAAGATTCAAAACACTGAAAATTAACTTAAATATGACATATAAATTATGCATAATCCTTAGGAGTGGAAGAGGCCAAGTTAATCGTTAGGAACCTATGACCTATACATGTTATGTTATGCTTAGGTCAAGTCATACCGGTGCTCTTTTAAATGCCTCATTTAAGTAAAAAAATAAAATGATTTCAGTCAGTCAAAAAGCCATTTAGGCCAAACAAGTCACTGTACTTAAGTTACTACAGAACAACAAGAATAGTGTCGGTATGATACTACATTTCAACTACCACGTTTTGATATTACATTGTTTCTCTGTTTAAACTTACTAACCTATCATTAAAAAAAAAACTTTCTAAGCCAGGTATACATTGGGACCCAAAAAACTATTTAGTGGAGTTTCTTTACATCTTTCGAAAACTTAACTATGGAGTTGGCTTTTAAATGAGTTTTCAGTCTAGCTCAGACAATTAGAAAATGCCAAGGTAGACGGTAGACCCTTAAAAGGTTTCTATTGGCATATATCGAGTAAAGGGCTAAACTCATATTTTAGGTTTTGAAGATAGGTCAGGTTCATGGCCATTTTTGACAAAAACATCCTGACAGTAAGTGTCAGGAAACAAATTCAACTCATAAATCAATTGAATGTGTGAAGTGTGAATCCCCATTATTAGACAAATGAAAACTGAATAAGGAAAGAGTCCAATAAGTGCAACAGAATACTTTAAACCTTTCATTTAAGGATTTAAGCTAACTTTACTTTTGGATTTCTTTGATGAGAACTGGTGGTAAAAAATATTGAAGATGGGGGAAAGTAACACTAAATCGTGTGATTGGTACTCATGATACGGAATTGGTTGAATTGCACAATTCATTCATGTATCTCGTGATACAAAGGCATGTGCAACTTGTCACAATTGCTAGCTTGGTTCAAATTACAATTCTTGATTTTAAGCAAGTGAGCATAGTTGGGTATGAGATTGCAAGAAGACCAACTAAAAGAGGCTGTATCATGTCCTGTTTAAATTTGCATAACTCCCATCAAGCCATTTTAATAAAAAATGCAGCATAAAAGAACTTTCAACAAAGACAAATAAATCTGCCATTGTCATTGCTACACGGAGAATACAGTCCAGCAAGAGTGTTTCTAGTTATTCGGCACATAAGAATTTGAATCATGCATGCATCATGTGTATCATATATACACTACAAATAAAGGGAGCCTATGATGCATAGGAATTGAAAGTTATTATAAAATAAATAAATGAAGGAAAACCTACCTCTGGATTTAAATCATTCACTTTCTCAATTGCATCCTCGACGTTACCACTTTGTACTGCCTTCTTAACAGCCATGCGATCCGTTATTGTTGCAAGATCTATATCTGCTGTAGATCAATAAGGACAGACATATCTTCATAAAGAACACGATCTCTTCAACTCACGGACGCAAAAAGAAACAAATAAATAAATCAAAAGAGGATACGTTCAGTTCCAGACTCCATTCGAAATTTCTCAGCAGCTTCAACGTAGCCTTCTGTAACGAGGAAATTCATTACCAATTTATTCATGTCTTCCTTTCTAATCTTCACATCATTAAGCTTTTTCTCCCATTCTTCTCTTGTTATGACTTTCTTATTCGCAGCCTTCACAAAATAGTTTCCAGTGATAAAAATCAATTATCATCATGACATATATTTGAGTTAGTTCACTTCCATGCACCATGCACAATTGTCCATAAAAAGAAATAATTCCCGAAATAAGACTAAAATTGTCTCCATTAATACATTTCCCTCTACTTGTTTGCTGTGTAACGCAGGAATATATGAGAAAACACCGAACTTGCTTGCTAAATGAATCTCCTTCCACAGCATTTCAAGAAACTAATAATCCAATAGACCCTTGGTAGTTCAGTATAACACGAAGCACTACTTCTGTTTATATGAAGTACTTGCAAAAATGTAGGATATACTAATCCAAAAAAAGAGAATAAATATGAACAATAGTTCTGAGACTCTTTATAGTCACATGGAAATGGAAAGCAGAATAAAGCATCAATGGGTTCTAAAATTCTTAAATGAGCACAAATTTAGATCCTTTGCACCACTGACATTAAAATTAAACTAATTAAATATGTATCCACTATTCGCAGAGAGAAAAGGCGAGGGAGAGAGAGAGAGAAAGAAAGTCAAATACCATTGCCTCGATTTCTGCTAGTTGACGAATCACAAGCCAGAACAATGACATCAGTGCACCAAGTTAAACCCCATTTTTAACCCCAAACGACACGCGAGCTCCGTCACCTGAAAATCCGAACAAAGGCACCGAAACTGCAGGTCGTAGATCAGCACCAACAATTCAAATATCGAAAACAGTCACATTTCTAGTTTCCACACCCTACCAATCAATGACTTTAAAAACAAAACTAAGTCATCAAAACCCTATAGACGGAAGGGTAAACAATATCCACAAGCGAGGGGTGGAAAAATTAAGAGCAGGAAGTGAATTCACCGAAAAATTAATTTTCCAATGAATTGTGCTCGGACTTTATTCCCCGAGAAAGTGGTTGAGGAAGGTGTATCTCCGCATTCGGAAGGTGCCGCCGGCGATCCCTTTCTTTGAAGCTGAATCGTAATGCAGGGTTCTAGACTTGTCTTTCAACGTCATATACAGATATTTGCTTTTGGGTTCGGATCCGGTTCTTTTTATAACCGGTCTCATAGGAAGGCCCAATTAATAACTTCGTATATACTATTTAGTTTTTCAATTTTTGTAATTATTATTTTAACTTTTACATTTTTATAAGATGAAAGTTTAATTGTATCATTAAATTCATAACGAACCATTTTTAGCTGAAAAATAAAGTTATATTTATCAATAATAATGAATTGTTATATGATTTTTTAGAATTACTCGCATATATTTTGTAAAAGATATTGAAATCAATTATGTTCATGATGAATTATTGTTATTTTAATTTTAATTTTAATTTTTTTATCTCTATTTGTCTAAGTAAAATCGTATTCTTTTGTAATACTGAAAGTAAAAAACACAAAATCAAGATTAATATATCCTAAAATTTAGAGGATATCAATTTGTCGGTGTGTATATAAAGAAATGAATAAAAGATATGTTTATTTATTTAGAATTTTATTTTATTTTTTTAAAAGTGTAATATTTATCATTGTGGCGTTTGGCATACTTGCTGGGCGAATCTAATAGTGATTAGGCGAGAGTGTCCTAAAACCAATTCTTATTATTTTCCAAATTTTCAATTTTCTACTGATCAAACAAAAAATGAATTATATATATTTTAAAAAATATATCAAAATCCTATATATTTTTACAATAATACATAAAATATATTATAATAAATATGAAAAATAAGTAATTATACTTATCATTTACTCAATCTTAAAAAATTTAAAATTGTTCAATTAAATTTTTACTCTTAGGATTTTATATTAATTAAATGATTATGTGATATTATTAAGTGATAATGTGACAATTATATTATCTGATCACTTTGTTTAGTTTTCACCGTATATAATTATATAATTTAATAATCTAACGTCAACCCATTTTTAATATTGTTTGTAATTTATATTTATCGAAAATTTCCAAACACCTTTCCATCAATAAATAACCACAATAAGGAAGATTTTATAGATAATAGAGGCCTTCGATGACATTGCGTCAACCACGAGAGAAATCGTAAGTGAATAATACAATCATATTTAACATTCAAAATCTTCAAAATGTTATCACATTCAAAAGATATATTTGGAAAGTTGGTACGATAAATAAAAGCCCTTATACTCTGTTCATTTGAATGACTTTGGAGAGAGTGATCGAATGGATTTGAGAAAATTTGAAAATAAATTTTTTTGTTGTTTATTTGAGTTAATTTGGAGGTAGGTGAGAGTAGATTTGGAAGTAAATTTTTTTAATTTGTCACATCAATCAAATATTACGTTAATTCTCACAAACGTTGTTTCTAAATTCACTCTCACTTACCTTCAAATTAACTCAAATAAACAAGAAACAAATTTATCTTCAAATCTACTCAATCATTCTCCCCCAAATCCATTCAACTGAACAAAGGATTATAGTTTTTGTGAGAATGTTATCCTTTTGCTCACATGCATAAGAGGAATAATTCACAATAGCAAAGGTATGGTTTCTCGAGTGCGATTGTAGTCCAACTATAGATAATACATATTTTGCTATATTTCCAGGAAGCCAAGTATTTCTTATATTGAAATTGTTGTTGGAGAAATTAATGAGTTGAAACCAAGCTTTGGATATCAAAATGTCGTAAGAGGAAACACGGTCGTAAAAGTGTATTAAACATAGATAGATAAAGAACTAGTCAAAATTTTGCAGGTTATTTGGGTTGCAAGTTAATTCAATTTATGTTTTAAATATTTGTTTTCGATCTTAAGTTTATCTAACATGTTAATCACTCTTCATTTGAGGTATTGTCTACTTTAAAGTGTATACTTCGTTAGAGTCTAGGAGCATGTGCATGTTATTCAGTTTGCAATTAATTTAAACCCACTTAATATTATTAGGGTCAAATGATTACATCCACCTAACCCTGATCTATCTTCATAACTTATCTAATTCATGTATCTCTCATCTCCATCTTTTCTCTCACCCATATATAGTAACTCGCGACACTGCAATTTGTTGTTTTTCACTTTAATAACAAAATAATTGATGATATTGATGTTTGCAATAATTTTAAAACTAAACAAAAAGTAATACCGATTTTTTCAAATTTCTTCCAACTACTGGTACGAGTGTGTGGAAGCCGAAGGGATTGTGTGGAAAAATGAATACGGCGTCGTACAAGAGACGTGACGTGTGAAGATTCTCCATGTCCGCGCGCACTGTAACTTAAATAACAACCCAATCATAAGGCGAGCAGGCTTTCTTAACCTGCGCACCCTTACCCTTTGCCACCCCAAACCGTATTTAAACCTACGTCCACGATTCGCGAACGACTTTGTAATTTCTCTCTCTAACTTTCTCTCTCTCCTCCCACCACAGCACGACGTGACGAAGAAAAATCGAATCACGAACCTTCTCAGAAACCTCCGTTGATTCTTCACGAACCCGCGCGTCACGCCTTTCTCTCTCTTTCTCTCCCTTTTAGAATGGGATTGAGATCATCCTCGCTCTTCGATTCCGAAATTCGCCACCGGAGGTTTTGCTTTTGTGGCCGCGGCTTCTAAAAAAGCTTGTTAGGGTTTTGATGCGATCGATCTCGTTAGGTTCTCGGCGATGATGGCGGATGAGGGATTCGGCTACGCGTGCTTCTTGGACGGTGACGGTAACGCCGCCGATGACGACAAGTTTTGCATCGATCTGGAAACCGTTATGAGCGTTCTCGACGAGGATACCGATCCCTCTGAGGTACAGTATTGTGCTTGCAACGAGAGTGTGAGCGCGCCCCAAAGATTTCTCCCAATTTTTCAATGCTGTAGGGAAAATTATTGTGAATTCCGATCGGATAGTGTGAAAAACTGGAATTCAAGTGTTCCACTTTACCAACTGTTTTATATTCATGCTTCAACGCCTTTTGTATAGTTTTCTTGTTTGATTATATAAGATGTGGAACTTCTTGCACTGTCAATTTTCGATGAATGCAGTATTTTTCTCCAATGTCGCTTAGGTTCCCTGTTGGTTTTGTAAAATTTCGTCTGTAGTGCAGCGTGTGAAGATTTCAGTAGCATTATTAGTTGACACCAATGTGTATGTATACTGAGCACGCAGCTTTGAAGTAGTGTTTTTAGGAGAACATAAATCCCACTTTCTTTAAAGTAATCTTTAGTTAATCTGTGTAATTTTCTTGTGTACTTATGTCTTTTAAAAGTTATGTTCATTGAAAAATGAGAATGACGTGTTGAATATCTCATTCCTAGAATGATCTTTCGTTGCCAGTGACTTTTTCATTCAGAAGATCTCTGTCGGATCATGTATGGTTTGCAAATCTGTTTTTACGCCGTTTATGAAAAAAGAATATTGTCATGCTGTTTTTCTGCGCGTTTCATTTTCAATTCTTTCTTGTTAGGTTGAAGGACGAATGATATTTTATGACTAGTTTGTGCTGTTTCACTCATTTGTTTTTAATTAAATTTACGTGATGCTTAATGAGTTTAGTCTTGATTATCATTCCAAAAGGAGGTGCTACTTAATAATTACAAGGATATCGAGAAGTCATAACTTCTGTTACTACATTTTCCTCTTGGTCTTTTCAATTAGCTATGTTCGAGAACATCATTAAAATGATTGCTTACATTCAAACCAAATCCTTTATGCCTCTATTGAATACCTAGCATTCATATGTGATATTATCATCTATTCTAATCTTCTGGATATCATGCTGCAGAGTAGTCCCGAGGATTTTTCATTGAAAAATATATCACCTGGTGAATCTGGCATCCATGATAATTTTCTACTTCAAAACGGTATGTCGACTTGTGTGGCCTTTTTTAGTTATTTCCGCTTCTTATTGATTGTAATTAGTCGGTTGAACTTTAGAAGGACATTCTTTAACTCTGATATTGGATTTTATATGTAGTGTATTTGCTAACATTTTACATTTGACTCTAGACTGTTTCCCTTGCCTACTCACTAGTGTCTCAAGTGGCCCCATTTCTTAGATTTGACTTTAGTGGTTTCAGTTACAGGTTTTTCTCAGTTCTGATCAGATGGGTTAGATTTTTAGACCAAGGGCTTAACCAGTTTGTGATTCTGCAGGGAATTCTGTGCTTGAATGTGAACATGAAAACCAGGGACCTTCACCACAGACTTTCTCTTCCCCAAATGCTCTTGCTGGCGGTTACATGGACCATGAAGGTGATGATTTTGACTTCACGGAAAGGACAGGAGTTTCCAATTGTGAGATGCCCGCTTACATAGGCACAAGGTTCCCTGATCCTGAGGTGAATTCAACCAATGTAGCTGTATGTGGAGATAGTTTGAAACTGAATATGTGGAAGTGTGAAAATGATAACCCAATCAAGCATGTAGGATATGGTGCAGACTCTGAACGTATGTATAATCTTCACTAGTTTATGATTAGTCTAAGACATTGGCAACTTGTTAATTGTTATACTTAAATTTTTAATGCTTGGGCAGTGGCTGATTAAATTTTATGCATGCAGCTGCTTCACATGGCTCTATCATTGAGAATATTGATGTAAAATTTGATGATTATGAAACCTATACGCAAGAGATCACTGGACCCTCTGGTAAACAGGAAAATGACTCATGTACATCGTTTGAAAGATCGTTTGTTGATGCCGATAGATCGTCTTATGTTGCAACTTCAACTGATTCCTCTATTTGTCAAGGTTCCAATGTTCCCAATGATTTTAGTAACTATTATCCTTCTTTTAATATTTACCAAGGTATGGATGATAGACCTACTGTTGCCAACGCTTCTGATTGTTTGTTTAATGGTGCTTATCCTCATGTGTGGGAAAATGAAAAAATGACGCCAAACACGAAGGTTAATAAGATGGAGTTATTTACTGATACAAGTGATGGAATGCGCTCCATTCTCAGTGGAGGGATATCTTTTCAAGATAATCAATATACGTTCCAAGATAGTAAATATGCATCGTGTTTTCCTGGTAATGTTCTCTTTGAAGACAGTGCACCAGTGCAACACTCAACTTGTGCTTCATATATTTCAAGTACAGGTCAATCACTTAATGTCAAAACTGATAGAGATGGACTGATTATACCTTACCAAAATCCTGCTCACAGTGATGGTGTTGAGTTCAATGTAGTTCAAGAGATGAAACAACAACCTGGAACTTTTCCTGCTGTTGGATCTCAGGGTAATGATTTACTGAAGTGTGAGGATAGTGTTACATTCACAACGACTGGGAAAGCCAAATATTATCAAGACGCTATTGGTGGAGCTGTCAATTACTTTCCAGGAATTATGAGAGATTTAAATTTAAAACCATTTGACAAATCTTTGTATAATCTCCAGACGTCAATTGCCAGTGGGAAGGTGTATAATTGTGTTATGACTGAAGGAGAGGGAAAATCAATTGAACATAAAAGTATTGATTCTCAGCTTTCAAAAGGAAGTACCGACAGATCCAATATGGAGGATGAATCTGATGTTTGCATTATTGAAGACATCAGTCACCCTGCACCTGTAAGTCGATCAGCAGAGCTTGGGAATTCCCTCAACACATTACAATCTTCTAGAGGTGTTTATACTCAGTCTTCTATGGTGGGAGTTATGAGACCTAAGGCACGTGATGAGCAGTACATATTACGAGTTGCATTGCAGGTTGACACTTTATCCTCTGTAGCCCTTGGCAGTTTGGAGGGTATTCTTAGCACGTGCAGTCATGCACATTAATTGACCCCCTTTCTGTCAGGCATGATTTCAAATCATATCATACATGTTTTCTGATAGTTATTGGAGGTATGTGAATTGATGCGATTTGGTGGAGATGGTAATGCATCTATAATTTAGAATGTTATATTTGGGAAATAATTGGTTATTTTATGGCATCTGTAAAGGATCTGCGACCTTTTCTCTTGGGTGTGGTTTGAAAGCTTTTGATCAGCGTGATATTGCCCCTGTACCATCCCTGGTTATTGCTATTTTCAAATTTTTCCATGGCTTGCATGACATATTATCATAATATCTTAATGTCTAGGTTTTCTCAAACTCAAGTAAACTAACTTCTGTTGATAACACAGGATCTTTCCCAACCAAAATCAGAGGTCAGTCCACCGGATGGACTGTTGGCAGTTCCTCTTTTACGACATCAGGTTATATTCTTGAATCTTTTGTGTTGTGTCTCTCCTTTAAAAGTACTATTATGTAGGTGTTTTTAAGTCTGTTGGGCCAGCGTCTTCAAAACTAAAATGAATATCTGGATCTGTAATTGCTAGTAAAAAACAAAAAAACATTATTTTTATGATTTATTTTGCAAATTTGCATCGGTGATAGAAACTGGGTATTTATTTTACAAAAAATATGGATAAATCCTAAAATTAGTGTATAGTATTCTTCATTTCCACACTCACAAAACAAGAGCAGAATATGAAAATATTGTAGTGCTTCAATATTTCTAAGATCTTCCATAAGGCCTTGATTCTTTATTGAATCACTATAGCTTCCCTCTCTTTGCCTCCCCGGCAGGTTTTATGGGGTATAATGCGGTTTAAAATTGAATTACCCATTTTCAACTTTAGTCACTTCATCGGCCTTAGTAAACAAATAACTGTATGAGGCCTAATAATCAATTATATATTTTTTGTTGGTTAACTGTACACAATCTCTTGGGTAGTGGTTCGACGTTTTTGGTTATTCCGAGTCTTTTATGATCCTTTGCGTTTATTAGCTTCAACCCAATTTTTGTTTTGATGCCCTGATAACTTGTGTACTCTGTCTGTTTGAGTCACCCAACTAAAATGGTTGTTTTTTTCAGAGAATTGCTTTATCATGGATGATTCAGAAGGAAACTTCTAGTTTGTACTGTTCTGGAGGAATTCTTGCAGATGATCAGGTCAGTGCATTGCACTCGTAATTTGCACTCGTAATCTAAGATGATAAGTTGACTATCAATAAATTATATGAATTCCTTGCAAGAAATTTACACTTTATTCTCTTGTAGGGTCTTGGAAAAACAGTGTCGACCATTGCTTTAATATTAAAGGAAAGACCTGCATTGGTGAATAAATGCAACATTGCAAAGAAAAGTGAATTAGAAACTTTGAACCTGGATGCAGATGATGATCAGCTTCCTGAGACTGGCCTAGTGAATAATGAATCTAATGTGGTTCAGGATTTGTCTTGTATAAATCCAAACAAAAACATGAATTTGTTAGTGCATGTAAAAGGAAGGCCGTCTGCTGGAACCCTTGTTGTTTGTCCAACTAGTGTCTTGCGGCAATGGGATGAAGAGTTGCACAGTAAGGTAACTGGCAAAGCAAATCTTTCTGTCCTAGTGTACCATGGTAGCAATCGAACAAAAGATCCTTATGAGCTTGCCAAGCATGATGTTGTTCTGACGACTTATTCAATTGTCAGCATGGAGGTCCCTAAGCAGCCTCTAGTTGACAAAGATGATGAAGAAAAAGGAGCTTATGATGATCCTGCAGTATCAAGCAAGAAAAGGAAATGTCCTTCTAGTTCTAAAAGTAGCAAGAAGGGATTGGACTCTGCGATGCTTGACTCTGTTGCTCGTCCTCTTGCAAAAGTGGCTTGGTTTAGAGTTGTCCTGGATGAGGCCCAGAGTATCAAGAACCACAGAACTCAAGTTGCAAGGGCTTGTTGGGGTCTTAGGGCAAAGCGGAGATGGTGCTTATCAGGGACTCCTATCCAGAATGCAATTGATGATCTCTATAGCTACTTCAGATTTTTAAGATATGATCCTTATGCTGTGTACACATCATTCTGTTCCACAATTAAGATCCCAATCAGCAAAAGTCCATCGAAAGGATATAGAAAGCTACAAGCTGTCTTAAAAACAATCATGTTACGTCGAACAAAAGGTAAACTTGCATGCAAGAAATTGACATCATCACTTAAGGAGGTTGTTGGATATCTTTTGTCTTTTCTATTCTAGAGTATTATCCTTATTGTTTCCTATTATGTTTAACTTTCAATTTACTGTTCTGTTCTCCATCTGTGTGATAAAAATCAAGTTAGAAATAATTTGAGTCATAGTTAATTACATATTTGTTGCAATGTCAGCAACTTTGTCATACACATACATTCATTGTATTAAATAATTGTCTATCCCTCAAGTATAATTTGTATATAACCATGCTATGGTCATAATTTGCTGTAGGCACACTTCTTGATGGGGAGCCTATCATTTCCTTGCCACCTAAATCTGTAGAGTTGAAAAAAGTGGAATTTTCACAGGAGGAACGTGATTTCTATTCTAGACTAGAGGCTGATTCCCGAGCACAGTTTCAGGTCGCCTTCTTATTCTTAGAACAGTCTTGCAAGATTCAAATAATGAAAACATTTTTTTTAATTGTTGTGCTTTTATTCTATATCCCAAATGAAGGGGGATGTTCCTGGTGGTATATTTTAATGGCGAACCTTATTAAATTCCTCTTGTCATGTCATAGGAATATGCTGATGCTGGAACTGTGAAGCAAAATTATGTTAACATTTTATTGATGCTTTTGCGCCTTAGACAAGCATGCGATCATCCCCTGCTTGTCAAGCGTTACAATTCTAACTCTCTCTGGAAATCTTCAGTTGAGATGGCAAAGAAGCTTACTCAGGAAAAGCGATTATCTCTTTTAAATTGTTTGGAAGCTTGTTTGGCCCTCTGCGGTATCTGTAATGTATGTCTTGACTGTACCTTTTTATTTGTAAATGAATGTTACATGGATTAGTACGACTCTTATTCATATGAGAGAACACATTATTCTAGTAATTACTCAGAAATCAACGCTTAAAATGATCCCGTACTTCTGTTTATTCCAATTTTTTATTTTCTATATATTATGTTGATGTTGATGGGCAGGGGAGTCGTGATCGAGAAAAGTAAGACAGTGACAGTAAGAGAGACTTGCTTTCACTACTTGTTGCATTTAATGATAGGTAGAAAGAATGATTGAGATTTATTTTCTTAAACTCTCTTGCTTGATCGGAGTTGAGATATACACGGGTTGAACTGTACTTTTTTAGAAACACCAATTTACCATATCACGACTGACCATGCTTTTAGTAAATTATGTTATTTCCCATTCTGACATGGCTCTAATATCTCCTTTCTTGGTTTCTATGCAGGATCCTCCTGAAGATGCTGTTGTTTCAGTTTGTGGTCATGTTTTTTGTAACCAGTGCATTTGCGAACATCTTACTAGTGATGACAATCAGTGCCCTGCTACAAACTGCAAAATTCGATTAAGCATGTCTTCAGTGTTCTCCAAAGTCACATTGAATAGTTCTTTTTCTGATCAGGCTTGTGATAATTTGCCTGGTTACTCTGGTTGTGAAGTGGATGAATCTGAGTTTTATTCTGAGAGTCAGCCATATAATTCTTCAAAAATTAGGGCTGCACTTGAGGTGTTGCAGTCTTTGTCTAGACCACAATGCTGTGCTCCCCAAAGCAATTCTGTGCATAGCATTCCGGAGGATACTACTGGTGGCCTCGGCAGCTCATCTTCTGACCGAATGAAATCCTCAAATGAATGTCCTGAGAAGCAAAATGTGTTAGAGAGAAGCTCTAATGATTCAGTTGGTGGTGAGAAAGCTATAGTGTTTTCTCAGTGGACTAGGATGCTAGATTTACTTGAAGCATGTCTTAAGAATTCTTCAATCCAGTATAGAAGACTTGACGGAACAATGTCTGTCTCGGCAAGGGATAAAGCTGTTAAAGATTTTAACACTCTCCCTGAGGTCTGTAATATAGTCAAGCCCATCTAGTGGGGAAATGGTTTTGATTACTTTATTTAATATTATTTGTGAGATGTATTATTTGACTATTTTTCTGACTTCAATGTAATGTTCAGTGTGATGTATCTGTCCTTTTCAGGTTTCAGTCATGATTATGTCTTTGAAGGCTGCTAGTCTTGGTCTGAATATGGTTGCTGCTTGCCATGTTCTTATGCTAGATCTTTGGTGGAATCCTACAACTGAAGATCAGGCTATAGACAGAGCGCATCGTATTGGACAGACCCGTCCTGTCACAGTCTTACGGTTAACTGTTAGAGATACAGTTGAAGACCGTATTTTAGCTCTGCAGGTATTTTCTTTTGGCTGCCTTGTAAACATGCGCTTTTGTAAAAGGGTAAATTTTGCCATGTTGGTCTGGTTGGTTTATGAACTTAAAAACAATTCTTTTGAGGGAGAATTTAATAAAAAGAAATTCTTGGAATTAGTTTGGAATGCTACTGAACTCTCGATGGACAATTGCACACATATCACTATACTTCATTAATAATTAAGTTGGATAAGTGGGTTGGTGATTTTTTCTTTAAACTACTTGAAGTATTTCTGTTTAGCCCTTTTCTGATTCCCTTTGTTTTTGGGTTGTGTTTGCTGAATATTCATTGTACACTAGTATGCATGTGTGTGTATAACTCATTCTTTTAGATGGGAACTTTTAATGTGACAATTTTTTATATAGCACACAATTTAGTGTTAATATACAATTATTAAAGTATACGAGAAAGAATACTCAAAGCAATAATCTTACTTGCTGCATTATGGTATGGTTATAAAGGCTAGATTAGTTATGTAGCTGATGCTATTGATGGATGCATTTATATACGTTGTATGTTCTGGTCCGGAATTTGCCATTTTTTGTAATGAAATTTTTTCAAGTTTATATATATATATATATATATATATATATATATATATATATATATATATATATTAAAAAATTACAGTATTTCTGAACAAAATATAGTTTGTTTACAGATAATCATACGTGTTACTTTAAAAAGCATGTGCGTCACTAGTATTTACCTTTTAATAACGTACTTCAAGATATTTCCATTATCTTTTTGGAGATGATATACAATCACCCCCTTTTCTACTTAACATTCAGACAACAGTAATAAAATTACACCTCTTATTTTAAAGTTTAAAAGGATTTAGAATGAATCAATGTTATTATTTTTTATTTATGAAGTGTTAGAAAGGTGTTGAAAAATTGGAAGATGTAACATGGAAAAATTTCCTCATCTTTTTGTTCTATTGTGATGTTAGAAATATTTATACATGTTGTATCACGGTTGCTCATGCTAGAAAACCTTTGCTTTCTTCTATATACACTTGCAGCAAAAAAAGCGAAAAATGGTTGCGTCTGCCTTTGGAGAGGATGGAACTGGTGGTCGTCAAAGTCGCCTTACAGTGGATGATCTAAAATACTTGTTCATGATGTGATTAGACATATATACATACAGATATAATTTTAATTTTTTGGGCTGGTGATTTGTTTTCATAGGAGCAGGCGTCAGTGGGTTGGTTTTTGGTGGCAGCAGAAGAAACAGGGTGCTGAAATTTTTCTAACATGGCCTCTGTTGACACTTTACAAGAAAAATTTATATGAATTGTCTTTATAGTTGGAGAGATGATTCAATTGTTTACCTTGAAATTTTGGTTTAGTCGTTAACATTTGTATAGGTTGTTGAGAGTTAGTAGCATAGACAGAAACATAGAAATTGTTGTGCTCATTGTAAATAGTATAGATAGATAGATAGTTAACATCTTTTTACATTTGGTTTAGTCGTTTACTTTTTTAATTATTTTTAGGCTATATTATACAGATATCCTTTATCCTTTTGCGTTTTATATATCTGTTTACTCTTTTATCTTCTGAAAATAATTTATTTAGCTCTTCATACTTTTAAAATTAACCTCCATCCATGTTCCCCATTCCTCTCCTTTCTCTCTCTCCTCTCAAATGTACTTATTTTTCTACCCGCCCAACCTATTCTCCGTCTGCCTGTAATTGCTAAACCCATTCCCTCTCCCCAACCAGTATCTTACTGAATCCCTTTTCCAACTAAATAACCTTAACAGCAAAAATAAAAGGAAGAAATCCTTTCCTGCAAACAACTTTCCCCTGTTTTTGGTTTGGCAACAAGATAAAAGGGGTACTTTCTACGAAGGAGGGAGGTTAAGAGCGACATTTTAGGTTGTATTGTTTAAAACAATTTTTGATTATGGTTTTTTGGAGAAGAAAATATAGAACTGGGCTAATCAATCACTAATAAATATTAGCAAAGGTAACATACATGACAAGTTTTTACACTTAGTAACACTAAAAAAAGTCTCACAAAAAATGTAAAAAAAAAATACAATTATTTAACTTTACGGTGAAAAACTGAAGACAAAAAAAATAAACTCTGTCCTGAAATATAAAGCAATAACAGCTTCGAAGTATCCATTGCATACAACACAAGTTTCACTGTAATCCTAGTTATGTAATTTTGTTTTCTAGCAATATTATTCAATGTCTGGCGTGTATGATTATGTTTTTTAAGGAATTAGAATGCAAACATTTGTAAAGAGGACTTTAGTCATAAGTTTGGAAATGATATACAGGATATAATGTGTACTCTATTCGATGTTTTGGCACATCACAGTATAAAAATTAATTTTTAATTTGTAACTAAAATGGTTAAAGTGGTATTATATAGGTAAGAAACTATTTTATTTTGAAGTTCGAAGATATAAACATCAATGGTCCCATAGTCTAGTGGTTAGGACATTGGACTCTGAATCCAGTAGCCCGAGTTCAAATCTCGGTGGGACCTAAGTTTTTTGAACTTTGAGATTTGTCTGCAATACAATACAATACATTAAAAATAAAATTTAATAATTGAGAATGTTATTTTGGTGCTCAGAAAACACTCCAATATAACATAATGGACATCAGAGAAACATTGCAACAGCTCCATTAGCTTTTATGCTAACATTCCCATTAACTTTGTTAAAGAAAATAAGTCGAACACAATATGCAATCCTATATAATTTATAAAAATGTTAAATAAGTTTCTAATTATAAATTATGATATGAAATTAGATTTTATAATTTTTTAAATTTTAATTCAATTCAATTTTTAAATTTTAAAAATAAATAAACATAATAAAATTAAAATATTTTTGACATAACAAAAATCACGTTGGATATTATTTATACGTGACTTTAAACATCTTTCTTTAGACATGTTGCTTCCATCCTTCTTCCATTTCCTTAAATTTCTCATCTCCAAAGTTTGAAGACAGGCACAGATAGGGAAGGAGAAATTGAGTGTGTGTTGTGTTATGTTAGTCAGTGGTAGATTTTGAGCAAATATATTGAGAGTGTCTAGACTTCCTTTCATAAATATATACAAAATTTGAAGGACCAAAAATTAATAAAATTATAAAAAAAATCTTTTATTTACATACTAAGTTTTGTTTATGTGAAAAAATTTGGGGGTCATATAGCCCCTCTATCTAACATTTAAGCTCCGGTGTTAGTGATGGAGGCAATAAAGGGGAGATGAAAGAGATATTGAAATTTGGTTTGTGTGAAGTGCAGAGAATAAGGAAGAAATAAAGGTTGAAGGGGTGTTTAAGTGTAAAGAGTGCTTTTGGAGTTGTCTAGGTGGATGATGATGGCAGATTGAAGAGGAGAAATTTGAGGAAAAAAAGGTCGGAAGCAATCTCCACGAACAATTTTTTTTAAATACTCATAAATATTATATTAAATGTCATTTATCACATAATTTTTTTTATCATTAAATAATAAGAATTATATTTGTTTATTTTTAAAATTTATGAATTAAATTGTATTAAAATTTAAAACCATAACAAAATTCATTTTCACATCATAATTTAAACACCAAAAACATATTCAACTCTTATATAAATTGATTTAAGTTTAAATAAGCTAAGTCAAAGTGATTTTGGTTTAATACAATTAAACTAAAATTTAAGTGAGTTATAATATGAGTACTCTAGCCTAATTTTTATTTATTATTTATAACTATTACTTTTCTACTTATTTGAGGGTTTTCCTTATTTTTTTAATACAACTTATAATTTAAATAAAAAATATCCAATCCGTTATTTTTTTACTTTCTTTTCGGATTTTACTTCCCAATTCACTATATATATATATATTTTACTTTCTATTTGTTTTTTGGTTGAAAAATGTCTCCATACGTTTCATATATAAAGTGAGAAGGTTGCATATACTATGACCTTATTCGAATATAACAGAAAAAAACGGGTAAAATTGACTGCAAAATGAATATTGTAAAAGAAAATGTTAATGGAAATGGGTGAGGGAGAAGGCTTATCTGATTTCCCAGAAAGTGGTCAATGCAGATCCTGGTGAACAGTTTGTCCCACGTACGTCTTAGATTGCTCCTATGTCTTTTCTCGTATCGGACAACAAATAAAAGAGACATTAATACTATTTTATTTCTAAATGTGTTATCTTATACAGTGCTTAAGTACCAACTCATAATGCCAAATCAAGACTTTAGTTTTTACATTTTTCTTTATGTTTTTTTTCTATAACCATGAATGAAATAGGGAAAATGTAATGCAAAGAGATAGAGAGAAAAAAAAAATATCAGCAACCAATAAATCTCAGCAAATGCAGTCAAATATAAAACAATCATCAATCTCAACATATCCACGCAATTATTAGTCTAAAGTTAACGGAAGTTTATTTTCTTGCTTCATTTAATACAAAATTGTAGGTTAAGTTCCACATCTTTTTATCAAAAATTTTAAGGTAATGAATTGATGAATCTTTCACCTTTATATAGTGTTTTGTTTTTTCATTTCTATTCTATAGTGCTGTCAAAAGGGGTTGTAATTTGCCAGCCAATCCGACCCACCACAGGTTTGAGTCGAGTTAGGTTTGAAAAAAATGTAACTTTTTTATTAGTTAGCATTTTTTTATTATATTGTAGATGAGGATAAAAAAAATGTTTCAAGAAAGAAAAATATTATATATTTATCTATTCAAGACTCTAATATTATAAATAGACAAGTGATACAAAAATTATCAATATTAAAAACTTATTTATTCGTCTTTTTGTGCTTGTTTTTGGATTAGGCTTAGATTGTACGATATTGTTTTTGTATTTTGAATTGTCTTTAGAGTTTAACATCATTTTAGAGTGAAATTTATTCAGATTTGAATTAAAAAAATTATAATTTTTTTTATTTAAAAAAAACTTATAATTAAGTGAGTTAGTGACCCAATCCGTTTAGTCCACCAACCCGTGGTGACTCAGGTCGGGTTTGAATTTTTTTAGCTCACTAATAAGTGAGCCAGATAGGATTGACTCACTAAGTAACCACCTGTGATGGGCGGGCCGGGTCGAGTCGAGTTACCCGTTTTACCAACTCTATATCCAATATGAAACTTGGACTCACACTTAGATTCTTAACACAAAAACCATATTAGTTTAAATCATGTTTTTCCGATGTAATTGTTGGGTGGCAAACATGGATGTGGTGTAATATGACTTTCCTTCATTTCTTGATGATGCATCCTTTGATCTGCATGGTGATTAAGAGGTAAAACTCTGGTGTATATATATTGATTTGACAATAGGAATTGACTCCATTTGAGTGTGTGATCTAATCCCATCCCCCATTTGAAAGTGCGCCTTATCTAGCATTAATTTGGTTAACGCATGTAGAAAATTGAGAAGGGACAAAGAAAGTGATGCTTATTTGACGAATTGAAGATTTATGTTCAGTGTCTGGTTGCCGCATGAAGACGTGTCTTGAGATGATTCAGTTAAATGACCACACACCAGTTTCCGCACCCAAGAAGTGGAATTGCACTACTCTATTTACTCACGCCACAGTAATTTTACCTCAAATAATTATATACAAATCGTTTTACAATTCACAAAGTGGACATATATCTGATGTTATGTTTAGTTGTTCTTAGGACCAAAGCTTCTGATAGTTTGCTGATGTTGTAGTTCATTTCGTTACCACTTAAGCATGGGATAATATGGAGGTATGTGAATTATATTTTACGTACTGCAATCGGATCTTATTATTCTACATGTAAATGACTCAAATCAGAAGCTAATGTATATGCACATACAATATGTTAATCGCAAAGTCTCAGATATTCTTCACAAGTTGGCAAGATTCATTGAGTAAAAAGAAAAAGGAAAATGAGACTTTTAGACTGTATATTTTCAAAAATTATGCATTTTAATTATTATAATTTTTTCTACAATAATTTTGGTATTTCTGAATTGAGAAAAAAATTATATATAAAATAGATATTATTGATATTAAACTTAACACTTCATTTTATTGCGCTATTAAACTTGTAAATTAAAAGTTTACTCTTTTCCATATTCATTAACTCTAGTTATAAAAGTCATATTTTAACCTTTTTATTGAGTTATTGTTATTTGTAAATTCAATAAAATAAGTTTTTATTAAGTTAAGAACATAGATAAGATCTACAATCATTTTCTGTTTTCATATACTGATTCATTAATTATTCTCGTACTGTATAGTTATACGTATTGTTGAGAGACCGACCGGATACAACCACGAGAAAGGGCGATCAACTCAAATCGATCGCACGGTCATCAAAATAGAAGACAGATAAGTCGGTCGGGTCCCACCAATAGAACTTCTAATCAAGATTACTAGTAATAATTATTTAGTGGGAAATGAGTTGTGATTAGGATTTCACTAATCACAAACTCATTTGGAAACAATGTCGAAGGTACAAAGGTAGGTGATTGCATTTATTGTGAGTTAATGATTTTATTGTGATCCCTAATCAGATTAATTACTAACTTAAGCGTCAGAGTATTTTTGACAGGTCCACTTGGACGATTTGGGATGTGAACTAAGAATGACTTAGGTTAAGAGAGTTACATAAGCTGACTTGGAGAAAAATGTAAAGAAGTATCTTGTAGAGATCTTGAACCCTATACCCGAAACAATCTTATTTTACAATAATAAGGATTTTACAACCTCGTATAACTTTAACTAAATTTATGATTAATCGATCAAGTTACTAAGTATAAAAATTAATCATTAAAAAAATAAAATAAATATACAACCATATATAAATATAGTTAACATATAGAAGAGAATTTGGTGATTATAACTAACTCCAAGGATTTAGTCACTCATGATTTTGAATAACATCAATCTAAACAAACAAAATCAATGAAGAATAAATGGAGGTGAAAGTCTCGAAGGGATGTTTCAATGAATAAAAATGTCATCATCTTTTTATTTTGTGCTTCATTCCTCCTTTCTTGAGTCTTCGTCTTTTCATATATGTGATTTTGAACTAATGAGAGAGCATTGATTAAATTGATCGCTAAGCCTTAATTTGAACTTGGTCGTTAAAGTCTATAAGTAATGCTTTTATGTTTTTGTTTATAGAGTTTTCTAGGTAAGACTTGTTGATAAAAAACATTTTTGCTTTTTATAATGATAAAAAACTTGAAAGAAAACTATAAAAATCATCTTAAAAATTGTTTTAAAAAAATTTAATAAATGAATATTCTTAATAAATTAAACATAAAGAGCATTTATAAGGATATAATTGTCTCGTTGAATATTTAATACAAGAATGCCGTAAAAACAAAATAAATATAATTGTCTCGTTGAATATTTAATAAAAGATTGCCGTAAAAACAAAATAAATTTATCATAATTGCATTTACACATAGATAATTGTTTTTAAAAGAATTGAGATAAAGGATCTACGAAGGACAAATTTTTGTTTAACATGAGACAATGAATTTGTTTGCTTGAAATCTGTCATTAAAGATGTACCAGAAACCTGTGATTTATCCTTAATAAAGAGGGCATCAACAATATTGTTGGTCACAAGGAAAACAAATAGTACATGCATTGCTCGATTAATAGAAAAATATGTTAAAGAAGATATAATAAAACATATATTTTCCTTTCATTTCTTAATCTTGGAAAAAATATATTGATATTGAAATACATAAAGTTGGCTCATATAATCATCTACCATATTTATATTTACAAAAACTTTGTCATCTTAATGGTGATAATTTTCACAAACGATAAAAATGAATATGTAACACTATTCAAGAGAGAGAAATTCAGTACTAATGAGATCTAAATAATGTTGTTTATTTTTTTTTATATAATGTGAGATTTAAACATAAAATTAAAATTTTAATATAATTATATATATATATATTATTTAAGATGTTTTTTTTTTAGAAAAATTCAACGAGACACATTATCTGATGATAATATACACATTTAACCTTTGTTTTTATTCTCTCTTCCTCTTTTGTGTGTGTGTATATATATACGTATTCTGTGATAGTATTTATAACGTGATAAAATTATTCATCCATTGTTGAAATTAAGAAAGTTGGAAAAATGATAAGATAGTGAGTGTTGAAGGAGGAAGTTGATTAGTTGTTGCATTCTCTGAGCACTTAGGGTTCCCCTAGTTGAAGTCATAATGCATAAGGTTCGCCACAAAACTCAAGCTTTCTATTTTGTGATGATGAGATTCTTGAAAATAGGTAGCTTTTGATTACATATTTTAGAGAATATATACCAAAACGCAATTTCAATCAACAAGAATATGGTCGTTGGTCAATATGTGGAAAGATATATACTGTTTCAACTGTGCCTTTGTATGCTCTTTTTGATATGACACCGAATAAAGACTACACAACACTTTCCTTTTTCACACTATCGATATATATACACTTCTTCTTATCACTTTCTAAAATTGCTTTCTTTAACCAATACAATATTATACACTAAATAAATTCACTCTTTAAATATGTTATGCACTAATTTCTTCTTAGTGTAGATATTGAAACCGTTCAAAACATTATGTTTAAGCTTCCGATGTAAAATAAACTCAATTTTGTGTGATTATTACACACTCAGTTCCCACACACACATATATATCTAGCAATCTTATATCAGGAAATTAAACTTTTATTAAACAAAAGAAGAGAATATGTAGCAATTTACTTTAAAATATCAAATTAAAATCAATCTTATAAAACAATTAATATTAAGTGCCGGAATCCTTAAACTAATGAAAACGCAAGGTATCTTGATATCTTTGATGTACTTTGATTGAAATGTTTAATGGGTTTAGAGCATATTAATCGATTCTTAAACAATGAAGATTGGATGAGTGTCATAATTGTTGTAATCGATAAATTCTCCTATTCGCTCAGCTGAGCACGTTAATTTGTCCTTTAGAATAGGTTGGTCATGCACAATGCTAAGCCAAATAACATAGAATTTTTCAGAAATCATTTGATGGGATTGACGATTGCAGAATAAATATACAGAATAAAACTAAGGAACAAAACATGGCTGCATCCCCATGATGATGATGATCATGTACTATCGTATAAAAATACTAAACATTTAATTAATCACTGAACTATTCTTTGTCCCTTTTTTCAAAACGTTAATTGTCGCAACCGGACATTAATTATAGTTTATTCAACGTTTTATTTCATCCATTTTTTCTGCACATCTTGCCATGTTTGCGATTAGAATATACTCACCAAAATAAAAATATATTGGCTAATATAAAACCTGCTTTTATTTAAGCTATATTATTTGTAAAGTTTGATCAGACATGAATCATAGATGATTATATGAATAAATCCATCCAGTAAAATCCATTTTATATAACAATAAACTTAATATATTCAATAACATTTAATCTTATCAGCTTCCTTTTAATTATTATTATTATTATCTGTATCAAACTTCCTTTTAACTTTTCTAAAATTTAATAAATATAATATTTAGTATGTTGTTTTTCGTGTGAAATATATATATATATATATATATATATATATATATATATATATATATATATATATATATATATATATATATATATATATATATATATATATATTAAATTTGATGCCAGAGAAACCCTTCTAACTAAATCCTTTTCATATACAAAATTCAAATCCAAGACTTTGTTTTTGTTGGATTGAATTGTTACTTAAATAAATGATTTTTTGGTATTTAATTTGTATTGCTTAATTTAATTAAGAATTATATTAACAAACACTTTAAAAAAAAGTATGAATATTAATATTATTTTTAAATATATACCATGTTCAGTAAGTATTACAAACACATTACAGAAATACAAGAATATATATATATATATATATATATATATATATATATATATATATATATATATATATATATATATATATATATATATATATATATATATATATATATACCGCATTAAAATATAATAAAAAGTATAGTATATTAAATATTAATAAGTTTTTTTTTATCGTAGCCTCCTTACAATATCATTCCATTAACACCAAGAATGATAAATTTGTTGCTTTTTAATCATAATTATTTTTAAAAGCATGTAAAAAAACAAATTATCACGTGATAAAATAAGTTTTTTAAATTTAAGTATGCATTTCTCTTATTTCTTCGTTTCTTAAAATCTACAAAAGTATAACACATGTTTTGTATAGAATATTATACATATATTTTTTTTGTTGGGTTTTATATGCTTTATAGTTCTATTGCATATTATAATTAATATAATATATTATTCAATATTAGTTGGCAGTGTAAGATTAATTTTCACTGCAGTCTAATGTTATTGGGTAGTAAAAAAAACTGACAAACATAAAAAATACTTAATTTCTACATTAAACGGTTCCTGATTATTTTTCCAAATAAAATGTGAAATATAGATAAGAAATTTCTTCATGACTGCAATATTTGATATATTTTTTTTCATCCATAATTTCAATAAATGTTGACTATTTGTATTAATAATCTTAAAAATACATATTAACTTAAAGTATTATTTACGATGGATTATTTATAGTAGACTATAAAACAGTTTAACACTTTCACTTATTTTAAATATTCAATTGTAGTTTTCATATTCAAATTAATTTAAACCAATACTAATTATTGACGAAGTGCTCGTCTGGTTTGTTTGTTTGTTTTGTTCTTAAAGTAACTATTTGTCTGAGAAGATGAAGAAAAAGTGAGCCATATTAATTAATTTGACCTACCTGTGTATCGAATATTTTTGGCCAAAACTAGAACAATCAATCATATCACACAGTTTATCCTGCTCCCAAACCTTTTTTTCACTTGAACTAGAGCAATTATTTATCAAAATCCGAAGAACAATCTTGTAAGTAAAGTATTTATTATATTCATGATGCTTCGTGGTGATTGCTGAATAGGAAGCATGCACACAGATTAACACAAATGGAGGATCCACTCAATGTTATTGCATGCATGAATGCTCTAGAAGCTCATCATCTCACCCTGTCAACAAGAAGAGGAGGAGGAGGATAAAGATACTGCCAGGTTGGACTTTCTCGTCGATCCTATCTATCTGCTTTTCTAAAGTTTCTACTCATACCACACTCACTATAAATAGGTATGTAGTATTTCTCTTTCTCTATCAATCTATAGAATACAATCTTGTTCTTGTGATTTTCCCATTATATCATCATATGGACAATATCATCTACACTTTAGTTTTTATACTTATTCTATCTTTGAAGGCTACTACTGTATGTTCTAGAGAGAGACAACGGGGTGGTGTGGGGAGAATAGGTTCTGGTGATTATAATAATCTTATGGCTGATCTTGTGACAGACTTGCCTGGTCAACCTCCTGTAGATTTTCAGCACTACGCTGGATACGTCACAGTCAATGAAACCAGTGGAAGAGCACTCTTTTACTGGTTCTACGAAGCCATGACCAAACCTCAAGAAAAACCTTTGGTTCTGTGGCTTAATGGAGGTAAGTTCACGACCTAAACATGTTCCTTTTGAGGTTGTTTTTTATATGTACATTAATTATCTGACAAGACGACAAGGTGGTTTATTTTAATAAAAAAAATTGCAGGTCCTGGGTGTTCGTCTGTTGGATATGGAGCAACACAGGAAATTGGACCATTTTTAGTGAACACAGATGGCAAAAGCCTTATGTTTAATAACTTCACATGGAACAAAGGTATGAACGCGCCATGACCACAAATATATATATATATATATATATATATATATATATATATATATATATATATATATATATATATATATATATATATATATATATATATATATATATATATATATATATATATATATATATATATATATATATATATATATATATATATATATATATATATATATATATATCGTAACAACATATAATATTATTAATCTTTGGCAGAGTCCACCTTAGTTTGTACTTTCTATGTTAATATATAATATTAGTATAAAAATATGTTGATGCACAAGCACACACTAGTGCTCCATTATCTGACATATCATTGTTGTTAATTGATGCTTAGAATTTTTGACATGAGTGAAATATGAAAACGCAGAGGCCAACATGTTATTCCTGGAATCTCCTGTTGGGGTTGGCTTTTCCTATTCAAATACAACCACCGAATATGCACAATTGGGAGATGACTTCACAGGTATTAACTTGCAACTGTTGCTAATTTTATTTTAGTGAAAGTTGCATTTTCTATTGTTCCTAATTAGCTAGCTTATAATTGATTATACAAAGTTCTCTGATAGATTTATCTGTGCTCTTTGAAACAGCTAATGATGCTTACACTTTTCTGCACAATTGGTTCCTCAAATTTCCATTATATAGAACAAGGACATTTTACATAGCTGGAGAAAGCTATGCAGGTATTGAAATTGATGAACAAATCAATGAGCTCAATAAGAAGTCACTTTTAGTCTTATAAAGTCACCATGAAACATTGCAGGAAAGTATGTACCGGAGCTGGCTGAACTCATCCAAGACAGAAACAAGGACCCTTCCCTTCACATTGATCTCAAGGGAATTTTGGTAGTTAATAACTAATACCTACTAAAAAGTTGGTTTAATTCATATTTTGACCAAAAAATTTAGAAGAATCATGGTTGAAAGAATTGATTTCAAGAGGGATATAAATTGAGATTATTAAAAAACACTGGTTTGTGTTTGAGAAAGTTGTTTTAGTTAAAGAACAAAACTTCATGCAGAGTTAATCGTAAATACTTTTGATATTAATTAAAATTGAAACTTCGCTATTACTGATAAATTGTATATCGTGCAGGTTATCAAATTAAAACTTTAATTTTGGTTGATATAATATATAGATGAGTTAAAAAGAGTCCTTTCTTTTGTGTTTAAAATAAACGATGATCAATGAAACAATTGAAAATTTTGTTTCTTTCAAGAATACGGGTGAAGTAAATAAAAATGAAAGTATAAAGAAAAACTGCTTTATTACAAAGAATATTTCCATATTATCTATGCTTTAGTTTCTCGATATGATATGATATGTTGAAATTAATAGATCAACTAAGCAAGTCACATCATGTTCTATGTGAGCATCTTTGCCAAGATAATGGTCATCATAATGAGTTTCATTAATCAGATGCTAGACAGACGCAGTAGATGAATAGCATTAAGTCATGTATTATTTTTTTTGCAGCTGGGCAACCCTGAAACATCTGATGCTGAGGATTGGTCAGGTATGGTTGATTATGCTTGGAGCCATGCAGTGATATCTGATGAAACATACAAAACAATCAAAGCAAGCTGTGACTTCAATAGCAGTGACCCTTGGAGTAACAAAGATTGTAGTCAAGGGGTGGATGAAGTTCTCAAACAGTACAATGAAATTGATATCTACAGCCTCTACACCTCCACATGCTTCGCCAGTACAGCACGTTCAAACGATCCATCCATGCAAATGGTCATGCTTCGCTCATCTAAAATGGTTAGTTATCATCAAACAAAACATCATCAGACTCCACTCTATACAAACATATATATACAGTGGAATTGAGAAACTTTACTTTTAACAAAAGTTGCCTTATGTTACTTGTATGATCATTTCATTACCAAAATGCTTAGTACATTATAAAGATAAAGAAAGAATTTGAGGTTAATTTTTTTCTCTATTTATTTACACGTGATTCATAGATGATTTTTTATTTAATTTATGTCTTTTTTTTTTCTCAAATCGGTTAGCAGAAACATAATAAATAATGATGTAAATTAATAAAAGGAGAAAAGTAAAAAAGTATAATGAAATATTTATTTTATCATAGGAAGTGCTTGTATATTATAATTCATTTATACTAATTATTAACAGTGTATGTAAGGTATATGCTGTACTGACACACATGTGGGTTTGGTTAATTGACAGATGCCAAGAATCATGGGTGGTTATGACCCATGTTTGGATGACTATGCTAAAACATTTTACAATAAACCAGATGTTCAGAAGGCTCTCCATGCCAGTGATGGGCAAAATCTCAGGAATTGGAGTATTTGCAAGTACTTTCATGTTCACTTTCTTTTGGCCTTGTTACAAGTATTTGACCAAATAAAAATTTGAACAACTTAATTAACAGCTCTTTCAATGGTCAATCAATATCAGTGACAGCATATTCAAGAGCTGGAAACAATCACAGACTTCTGTTATCCCAATCTACAAGAAGCTGATTTCAGCTGGACTTAAGATTTGGATTTACAGGTAATTGAAACTATTGTATTTCAACCTTTGTAATTCAAACAAAGGTCCTGCGCTGCCATGTTTTCTCATTGTTGACTGTTCAGTGGAGACACTGATGGAAGGGTTCCAGTGCTGTCCACAAGATACAGCTTAAGTATTCTAGATTTGCCAATCACCAAGAAATGGAGACCTTGGTACCATCAAAAGGAGGTAAGAGATCATGAATTCAAGGCACACTGCTTCCTTTTCTTATTTAACAATGTCTTTGACCTGGAACAGGTAAGTGGGTGGTACCAGGAATACGAGGGGCTAACGTTTGCGACATTTCGGGGAGCTGGCCATGCAGTGCCATGTTTCAAACCAAGCAACTCACTCGCATTCTTCTCCTCCTTTCTTAGAGCACAATCACCACCCTCTACTAAATAATGATCGATGGTGATCTTTGTGAAATCCCAGAGAAGATTTTGCTTTTTTCGAGACACTACTTGTTTGTCTTATCAAAATGTTAAACAACATAATATATAATTAACGAATAAAAGAATGTTACTGGTTTCTACTGACCGGAATATTTTCTTTTCCTTTTCCTTTTTCAATCTTCTTGTCAAAGAAACTAAGTAAAAAGAAGAGACCCGCAAATTTATTGTTATTGGCAAATATATTCAGTATTTCTTGCATAATATGGTCATTCGCACATGCATTAAGGAAAATGGGAAATGAGTATGAGATGCTTCATATTATGCATGTTTGTTTCGGATTAGTTTATAGTAGAATTGATTCCAACCCCCGACATGCATGTGAGAATATGGAGGATGAGTGATGTGATGGAAACGCAATCCAGTTAAGTGAAACGCGGATAAGCGAAGCAACTCTCCTGTGTGGAGATGGAGACATCGTATTTTTCCATCACATCATCCTTGTCTTTCTCTCAGTTTTGTTTTTAAAAAATCTTTAAAAACATTTGTTATGGGTGTTTCTTTCTGCACCCATCAAATTTCTTCCACCAGTCACAGTTTCTGAAAATTTTGATCAGAAGAGGGTGGAATTGGTATAGTGTGTTCCGGAAAGCAAAATCCCAATTGATGGGTTGCAGGAAAAAATTAGATGGAGTGCAGGAAGAAACAACCATTTGTAGCTGCACAATCTTTCTTTGTGGGCCTGTAACAGTATAAAACGGATTTGTTAATTTACGGATCATGTTATTTTGATAACATTTTTTTCACAATAATTAGACCAATCACATAATAACACCAAATATTATATTAAAATATTGTCAAAAAAATATTATTAAATATCATTATCCTTAATTTATTCATAACAATACTAGAAATAATAATTAATAGATCAAAAGTTTAACTTAAAGATTAAATTTAAGTCTTGATGCTATTAGTTAAGGAACCAAAATAGATAGACCATAAAAGATATTTTAAAGGAAAATGAATTCGTAAAAATTAGTTTCTGATTTTCTTTAACTTGGGTGAACGAAAAATAAAATTGGATAACATGTTAATAATATTAAAATGTTTATAAAAATTGAAGAGAAAAAAAAGAAAAATTAATGTAGATGATACAGAAATAAGAAGAGGAGATCGAAGGATTCTGATTACATGAAAGCAGAAATAAAAAAGGGTGGAAGTGAAATGGAGAAAGAGTGGTGAGAATGAGATTCAGATCTTGGATACGATCGCTTTCTGAGTCAAACCCAGAGCGTTGCACGCAACTGGATACAAACTCTTTCTTATCTCTGCGTAAACTTCACCCACCCATTTCCTTCCGGCTAACTGCTCCCCCAGGCGCATCGCAGCCTCCATCGTGCTCTCCTCGCTATCGTGCGCCGAATCCACGATCCCCGTCTTCACTGCCTCAGCCCCCCTCATCTTTGCGCCGCCCAGTACCAAGTCGCGCAGCACCGCCGGCGACTTCATCTTCGACCTCATCACGGCGGTGAAGTAGTCCGGCAGCGGCAGCCCGAGGTCCACCTCCGGCATATAGAGCACACCGCGGTCGCTGCGCATCAGAACGTAGTCGTGGCTAATCGCGAGCATGAACCCGGCTGCGGAGGCGTGGCCGTTGACGGCGGCGATGGTGGGCATGGGAAGGGAGAGGAGCGCGGCGACGACGGGCCTGAAGGAGGCAACGAGTGACTGGAGGCGATTGAAGGCGGCGGAGGGGTTTGATGCGGCGCGGGCCCAGGCGAGATCGAAGCCGTTGGAGAAGAATTTGCCGTGGGCGGTGGTGAGGAGGACGGAGCCGGGGGTGGCGAGAGAGGCGAGACGAGAAAGCGCGGAGGCCAGAGAATCGATTAGGGTTGGATTGAGACGGTGCTGGGGGTCGTCGCCGGCCAGGGTGAGGACCCACACATTTCCACGCTTCTCGAGGCTACACATTTTTTTTTTGCCAGGCTCCTGGTGTCTCTCTATACCACTACATCAGTGCCATTTAAATCATATCGAACGTTAACCTAACTTGATTTTAAAATAATTAAAAATATATATATCTTCTATTTGATAAAAATAATTTACAAGTAATCTAATTGTTAAATTATAAACGAGTATGTAATAAAAAAAATAGTCCAATACACAACAGGTACATTATTTTAGTTTATAATTGTCTGTGTTTATAAGTAGATTGGACAAAAGAAGTGTTCATTTAAAACAACTTTATCATCTCATTTTGTAATTTCCATTGTAAGAGAATTGGAGAGTGAGAAAGTCTTTTGATTTGGAGAATTCAATTTATTGCTGTGGTTGTAAGATTGAGACAGTTAGCATCCTTTGTTATTGATTAAAAGTTTGTATTCAGTATATGTCAAGTCAATACCTAAACAATAATAAATCATGTCGAGTTGGATAAATAAAAATTATAAATTATTTTCAAAATAGATGTGAGAATCTATACAAAATATTCAAATCAACTTCAGAAAATTATATTTATTTCTCAAAAGAGTTGGCTTTTCAAGATTAAACATATACAAATATAGTTTGTAAATTTTTATGACTGTTCTGTGTTTAAATTCAAAGGCAGGCAATTATTATGTATATTTAAAAACCGCGTGAATAGTTTTTTTTTTTAATTTCTTGTAAAGTAAAATAACTACTTATAAATATAATTTCCAATTCAACATAAGAGTTTTAACACAAACTAAACAATTAACTTAAAATCTAAAAATTAAATTTGAGATGCAGATGTAAAAGCTGGAAAAAATGCTTAAGGGTGTGTTCTTTTGAAAGAATTTGGAGAGATGATTTGGGAGAGATGATTTGAATGGATTTGAGTAGATTTGAGGGTAATTTTTTTGTTGTTTTTTTGAGTGGATTTGTGGTTAATTGAGAGTGGATTTGGAAGTAAAGTTTGTGATAATTAGTGTAGGATTTGATTGATGTGATAGATTTTAAAAATTTATTTAATTGGTAGAAAATAAAGATTACCAAATTGCCCCTACTTATAAAAGTATTATAAAATGTTATTTTGTAATGTTATATTTAATTGTAAAAATGTTTATAAAGAGAAAAAAATTATGAAAAATTATTAAAATTAATGTTTAAAAATTATAAAAAATAAATTGTAGTAAAATGAATGTATTTTAAATTGTAGAATTAAATTATAATATAATTTAGTACGAAGTGATATGAATTTATTTTAGAATAATTTTAAAAGAATTTTTAGAATAATTATAATATGAATTTTAAATAATATGATAATAAAATTAATAAAATAATTAAAAGAATATTTTTTTAAAAAATTATTATTTTTGTTTAAATATTATATTTTAAGAATATAATTTAAACGTGGTATAATTATTATTATAATTATTTATTACTAATTAAAACATATTAGTTACGTTTTTGGATTACAGGGTTACGTTTTCACATGAAAAATAATACTTTTAATTTGAAATTGATTATAGTATGATTTCATTTCCTATCAAAGTTAGAATTATGAAATTATAAGAGGGTAGAAAGGATATTTCCTGTGAAATCCCTTCAAATCCGAGCATATAAGGAATGATAAGAATAATTATGTATCCCGCAAATCAACTCTTTACATTGCTTTCAAATCCTTAAAAACGAACAGGATTTAATCCTCTAATCCGTCTGCGTAATTTCTCTTGAACAGAAATTTAGATTCAAACTAACACAGCATAAAGAAGAAAATATTGATAATCAAATAAGCGACTACGAATAAGATGTGAAGGAGTTGACGATTTTGAATAGTTGGAAAAAAAATCTAATAAATAGAAATATGAATACAAGTTATTCATAATTATTTCTCATTTGAAATTGAGGTCTATAGTTACTTAATCACTCTCAAAACAATTTTCAAAACTCTTATTTTACAAACATTATTTAACAATTATTTTTTTACAGCAGTGTGTTTACAACTTCTATTTAAATCTTTAACTTTCCAGTAATAATTGTTTTCTTTCATTTTTTATGATCTCGTGAAGTTCACATTATTCATGTTCTTTTCGAATTTTATGATTTTTATAACATTTTCGAAGTTTTTTTTTCAGAATTTTTTATTTTCTTATCTCGACTGTTTTATCATTCACTTCTGTATTTTCTAATGTTATTATTTTCTTATAATAAGAGATAAGTTGCAATAAAAGATAGCCTATTCAAATAAATTAATAAATATATTATGATAAAACTAAGTGTTCACACAAATACTGTAATAAGTAAAAAAGAAACACGGTATACAGTCGCAATTTTCAGAGCAGTGAACAAAAATTTGCAAACTTTGAAATCAACTATATAAACCCACGGTATTTGTAAAAAAGAAACTACGTGTTTTTAGATTTTTGCTAATATCCATGAAACTATTTAATATAAAAAATCTAAAACAATTTTTTACTTCTCTTTTATTAATGGATTTATAGTTTAAAGGTAATGCTTTTTGTTGGGCTTATCCGAAATGAAAATGAGTACGGAAATCTGAGTCTCAAATTTGTCATTTTTTATTGGCACGCCCATATTGCTATTCGCCCCACTTTAATGTTTGTTTTTCTTTCGACGAAATGAGTTTCATTAATCATGATGCAGTTTTATTTGATCTAGCTTTAAACCTTTGCGTTTATATGTTTATTTAAAAAAAATTAGAGATTGAAAAAATAAATAATAAATCATTTTAAGTTTATAATTTGGTTATGAATAAAATCATTATGAAAAATTATTTATAATTTTAGAAAGTTAATCTATTTATAAAAATATTAATAGTAAACTTTATAAAAATATAAATATATCTAAAATTATAAAGGATACGTAAGAAATATGTATATTAGACTTGCTAAAACCAAAATCAAAGCTCCTGTTTAATGATGTAATATCGGGTTTTTGCAGAATTTATGATAATAGTTATTTATATAATCGATGTTATAGGTCTTACATGCAAAAAGGAAAAAGTTTAAATTCTCAATTTTTTGAAATGTTTCGTCTCACTTTAGACTTTAATTTATTGGAATCGGAGTTAAAATGTATATATTGATTCGATTTTTTGTTAAATTAAAATCTATATATTAACAATATTTATAAAAATGCACCGGTTTAATAAAAACCGAAATATATAAGACGTGTTAGAAAATCATTTATGCATATATTTCAAAATAAATATATATTTTGAAATATAGAAATTGTCACACATAATTTTAAATAACTCAATTATTTTTATTGTAGTAAAAAATTAAAATAATTCAAAAATATCTTTTTCTCCTCAATTTTTAATATCATTATATAGAATTTTTATTGATAAAATATTATTTTTTAAATAATAAAGAAAATAATTACAGACGTTTTATCGACCGTCAAAATACTCTCGATAAATCCCTTGTCGCTAACATTTATCGATAGCTTCCGCCTCTCGGTAATTACCGAAAGACAAAAGTCTTCGATAATTACCGAATGACGAGAGCCCTCAGTAATTATCGAAAAGCAAAAGTCCTTAATAATTACCGAAGGACAAAAACTTTCGATAAAAACCAGACACAATTAAATGATATTTATATTTGTTATTCAACCACACAAACCTGCATAACATGTTCACATCATAATAATTAGCATATAATATGTCTTCGGTAATCAGCACATTTACCACATTTCCTGTAGTGTAATAGTATTTTAAGTTTATGACAAACTGAATAATAATTATTTAATTCATTCAAAAAATTCCTAACTTTTCCACTACTTTTTTGTTTATGTTCATTATAACTGTGGACTGTTAGAATAGAACAGTTTAAACACTATAGTTTTGAAAAAAAAATTACTATTATTTTTTTAACCATAGATACGTGACTGTGAGCTTGAAACTTTATTTAGGAAGACCAGTGCCACTCAAAGATATACTTTATTGGAATGACTACGGTAGAATAGATTTAATATCTTCTTTTAATTCAATTTAAAGTTATTCCTATAAAATTTAATCTTTTAATAATATTCTAATTAAGTACGATTAGATTATATTTTTAATTAATATCAAATTTATCGCAATAGAAGATATAATTTATAACAATAATCAGAGTTGTTGTTATTGAAAATGTATTTTCAATGGAAATTGAACTAGTTATAATACAGATTTATATTTAATTAATTCGAATAGTTTTAAAAGAATAACTCGTGTAATCATTAATTTTATTTCAATTAAAAAAATCTACTATACACCATTTAATTAGTTGTGATAACATAATGCCTCATTTATGGAGCTAATATTTGGTTTGTATTGTATGATTCTCACGTCATATTACACAAGGACCGGTTTATTCTCATATAAATTATTTTTGTAACAGTATGATTAGAAATATGATTAGGAATATACTTGAAAGGTCAGTCTACAAAAAAATTGATACGAATTTTGAGTAATTTAAAATAAAGTATAATTATCATAATTAAATTGTAATTAAACTATTATTAATTAAAATTCAATTTCGAAATTTTTAATACACCTTGAACCATAAATTGAAAACTCAAAAACGAACAAACAGGACGGACGAACAATTTTATGGAACGATCAATTGAAAACTCAAAATTAAACACTAAATACAAACCATTTACCTTAACTCGCACACCCTTTTTAACATGGGATTAGATTGCAGCTACTTTTCAATAATCAAATCAATCGAAGAATCATTAGTTACTGGTAGCTTGAAATAGGTAAAAGTTACCTTGAATGATATCATAGTATATGCTTGAACCGGTGCATTAGCGATGCTAATTCCAAATATTGGTTTAAGCCAACTTTAAGAACACATATTATTTTCTAAAAGAATTATACCGTTGAACATATGAATCAAAGGACGTGAAATTACTTCAGTATAATTAGTAATTTTGAATTTTCTTAATTATTTAATTGCATTCTGAAACAAAAACCTTGCTTATTCTACTCAACTTCAACGGAATTGCCCATATAGAAAAAGAACGCGATCTATAAATTATTGAATTGGCAAAAAACATTGAAGAGACTTTCACATGGTGAGATAATAGGAATGAGTGATCGAAGATATAAAAGAAGAAAATGAAGGAATTAATATAAACGGTAGAGATGTGATACAGATGGTTTGGTTTTGGAAAGGAAGAAAAGGGTTAAAAGAATGAATTATGTAGGTGAATTTAGATAAAAAGTTTGTTTTCACTGTTAGTGAATCTGGTATTCCTCCATTGAATATGAATTTGTTCTGAACAGCCAATAACATAGCGATACATTAGAGACGTGTTTGAATTTCAACGAAAGAGAAAGCACGACAACAATGTTTGGTGCTTTCTGAGGAGCCAATGCCATGGTGATACATATTACACTCAAAAGACACATGATGTACATCATTTCGTGATCAAGATTTATCTTAATCCTATTATCTAATCTTTGCGTGCCATCAATTAAATCAAATACGTGATTATCACTCCGAATAACGATACGTCATTAGATAGAAAAGTAAGACCCAAATCTTTCTCTCCCCACATATAATATATATAATATTTTTTTTCATATTATTTGGCCCAATACGGTCCACATATTTTCTTTTTTCTTTATTTTTTTTAACAGCAAAAGCTTTTTTCAAAGTGTTGTGTTCTGATTGAGTAGTGTGTGGATTGACTTACTCAGTCTCGTCATGTAGTAATATTCCACTTTGATTCAGACATCAGTTCATTATCAATAGTATCTGCAGCCAAGTTACTAAAATATCCTGTTCTGTCTAAACTATTCAATCTGTGAAAATCATGAATCAGTAGTATATAACCTCGATAATCTTTATTTTCACATGGCTTATCATTTTGGTCCAAGAGTCGGTTTCAATATTACTGCCTTTTATTTCATATGTTGAAGGCAAATTTTAAACACTTTTGTATTTTCCCGTATTAACAAAAAATTCCAAAAGAGAAGGTTAATTATTTCCACTGAAAACTGACATTTTTAATATTTTTTCTAAATTAGCTGACATTTCATCAGTTAACTTATTTAAAGATACAAACGCCAGGAGTAATATGTAGTTATCAAAATTTGAAGTGTTACATCGAGATCTCATGTATGATCTAAGTTTGAGGTACACTGTTTTTTTATAAGCAATCTCTCTCTCACACACATATATATACTCATATAGTTTTATACAGTTCAACATTAGTGAGTTAAAAATATGACTATTTCTCTACGCATATGGTTACCATTGATTTACATAAAAGTGAGAAAATAAATTATATGCATTATTCTCATTTTAAAAAAAACGTTACAAAAAATCACAGCCAAATTCAGAAATAAAAACTAGAATAATAATACTTTAACAAACACAAATCTTTTATATTAACTTCTATCACTTATTACTTTTTTTCTCTTTATTATTATTTTTATAAATTTTATGACTATTTTACTCCTATAATATATATTCCTATAATATATGTTAAATAACATGTGTCACCATATTATTACTCAAAAACATAATTAATTATTATATTAACAAAATTAGATACTATTTTATAAAATAAAAATTATTAGTCTAAAATAATCTGTATTATTAATAAAAAAAATTATAAATAATTTGTGAATTAAAGTTTAAATTGATTTTTAACGTCAGTTATCAAAGTCTTAAGTACACAACATAATTAATTTTAAATTAATTTAAAAATAAAATTTGATGGAATTTGTATTGCGTGGAGCAATGACACCCCATTTTATAATGTTGTTCCCTAGTTATCTCCGTACTTGCAATCAAATTATTAATGTGATATCTAACTTTCCTTAACAAATTCTATCTTGCTTATGGTTGTTTTATATTTTATGTTCTTTCTTAAAACGTTGCATGTTTTGAATATTTTAAAAGGGTTACAGAAAGCTTCTTCTGTAGGAATGATCATACAAACATTGAATGGGTAAGCAAAGACATAATTTGCCTGTCAAAATCTTGAAGTGTGGTTTTAGTGGTTCATCGGATCAATAAATATGGAAAGAGACCTCTTTCGACCTTTTTTCCGTTAAATTAACTTATAATTTTCTGTAAGTTTTAGGTGCCGTGTTTTGTTTTTAAGAAATATATTTTTATCTTGTGAGGTGACAAATTAGATTTGACATGTAATAATTGTATTGCTTATTTATGAAATCTTGTCTAATGGCATTTTCATATGACTACATTCAATTTAATTATTTTAAGAGAAAAAAATGGTAGTGTTTCTATCAGTCATTTGTTTTGATACATCGTTTGTTTTTTATTTATTTAGATGATGCGAAATAATAAGATTGTGTTTTGTTTGTTGATAATATATATTTTGAACTTGATAAAAGTCAAATCAAGATTGTCAATGATTAGTGTTCCTTTTCTTTATTAGTCTTGATACTACAATTATCTGTCCCTTTGAAACGACTTTGCAACAATCTTATACTCAACTTGGAGTACACCTTCTATTGATTAATAATTTTTCTTATGAAACAATGCGATTAATAATATTTTATAAATGTTACAAAGAATAATCAACACGTTTACCTAGTAAATAGAAAACTCAGTAGGATGGATTTAAACTGTTCAGTTGTCTAATCCCAAGAACTTTAGGCAGTTGACATTCTACTTTTGGACGTGTTATATATAAAGCATGAACGTGTATAGGGTTTATAAGAATCTTTTTATCTTTCTTTTCCTATATATTTTTTCTTTCTTTAGGTATCAAATGCCACACGAAGATGACGAACTAAGGCGGTTACCTTCTTATCAGATATCATACAAAACCATTTTTTTTTCATGGCAAACTTTTCATGTGACTTGATTAGTAGTTATAATCCATATCAACCAAGATTCCTTTTTCTCTTTTCTTCCACGTCCTAATCTTCTCATATAGAAAATGCTCTTTGACATAAGCTTGGTCGTCATTTATACTTTATATGTGTGATTTTCACCCAAGGTATATCCTTGCTAAGAACTTCTGATTGGACTTTAATGTTCCTCTCACCATGGTAATTTTTCATATGCACGAACGATGACTACGGTCAGCTAGCTTTGTTAACAATAAAATCCCAATCAATAATGATTCTTTTATTTAGTTAATCAAATGTTCCAGTGTTCTTGCTGACACAGAACAGTAGTATTATTCTATTGTATTCAGTTTAATATAAAGCTTCAAAGGTGTCATTAAGATACAAGCTTACATTCCTATCTTTCTCTGGTTAGGGTGGAAAGGACAAAATGATATAGAAAAAAAAAACAAATCAATTTGATATAGTTTCTATGAGGTGTTGTTCGCGTTATCATTCAATGAATAATCAGAGTTTTAATTTGTAATCTGCATAATAAAATTTACCTTAAAAGCTTATGCCGATTACAAAATAACACTCAAATTTCTTATAAACAAAATACAAACAACATTATATGTAAGTTTTGTCAAATAATAAACTCCAAACCCAAACTAAAGCTTAATAGACCTGCAATGGCAGGTATATTATCTAACCCAGTATCCACCCAATGACAAATTAACCACCCTAAACATTCCAGTTCATGTTTGGAAGCTGAAACTGTTGCCTCAATACATCATTACTAACTGGGCCAAGAAGTGCATTTGGGTGAAACGTTGTGTTCTGTGGAAGGTGGTTAAGCAGTGAAACGAAGGAACTTTCTTCCTCTACAGTGTTGCTTCCAGCATTGAGATCACAATGGAATCTCCTGCTAGAAGAGGATGACCTTGTGTCATTCCAAAACTGTGACGAGAGTGCTCGTTTCACAGGGTAGATTCCCTTTGAAGAGACTTGGTGGGAATCAGAAACATCTTGCTGCATGCTATGGTCAACTCCTAAGATTCCATCAAAGAAGCTGTCATCATTTTCTAGTCCCATGGGTCCATAACTTGCGCTTCTTGAAGTCCCGGCTTTGGAATTCTGAGTGGTGTTATTGTTGGCCATTGACAAAGTTGACATCATTGGTAGCATAGTGCTCTCCGAAGAAAGCTCCTTATTCTGCTCCATCAAAGGAAACCTTGGCATCATGGTACTGTTGTTTTTCTTGTATATTCGGCACAAAACCCAATCATCAAGCTACCAAACAAAAGTGACATAGAAACAATCAGAAATTCAACTATAACAATCAAGTATTTGAATTATGGTACAGTTTATCCTGATATTTGATGTTATGGAAAATTACAGGCAAATAAGAAATCAAAAAATACAATGCGGTCACGGTGAGTAAAAGCATCGACATTACCGTCAAAATGACAGTTACTCATTATTTTTTTTTAATCTTTGAAAACAGTAAAAACCCGATCTTACTCAAACGGTTAATTTAACTTTGTTTGAGAAGAAATTAAAACTAATAAAAATTAGAGGATATGAATCATATAGGTGGCATGCATACCCTCAGGGAGTTTTTCTTGCTACTACGTGCATGATCTGCAGGCAGAGAAGGTGGCTTTGAGGAAGAATTTGAGGAACTGCCAACAAGCCGGTACTCGTGCATGATCCAATTGGTTTTAACCCCTTTTGGAGGTTTGCCACCATAGAAAACAAGTGCTTTCTTGACTCCAACTTTGTGGTGGCCATGAGATGTAAGAATGGGCCTGTCAGTTCCGGTAGCTTTCCAATACCCAGAAGAAGCAGCCCTGTTAGGCCTCGCCCCATTTGGGTATTTCCTATCCCTCGGACTGAAAAAGTACCACTCTTGCTCGCCAAACGTTGCTTTACCTAAAGTACACACAAACACCAAAATCAAAAAAATATAGATATTGCATTTCAAAAGCAAAATTAACGAAGAAAATATAAAGTGGGTTTGCACGAAAGGAGGAGAAGACAAGGCGTGGTGTGATGAAGTTTCATACTTGGGAGCTCCCACGGATCGAACTTGTAGAGATCAACCTCGGCGATGATGGCGACAGGAAGAGGAACAGAGTCTGCTTTTCTCTTGAGGTAGTGAACCACCAGTTCCTCGTCTGTGGGGTGGAACCGAAACCCCGGTGGAAGATGAGGGTGCTGATGAGTATGATATTCTGAAGATGAAGCCATGCTATTCATGGTGATGGTCACAGGTCTAGCTTCAACACTCTGCTATAGTTCTCATGCATACAATAATACAACCCTGGTAAGCCTAACTTTTTCTTCAAATTCCCTTATTTTGCTCTCTCTTTCTTTGCTATGGTTGAATGAAACTTAGGTACTACAACTGATTCACTTCAATGAAATAAGGTTGAGAGAAGGAGGCGATGATCGCATGACAAGGATTCGTGTTTTGTAAGAGTAGGGTTGGGTGAGATAAATGTACCAGAGGGGTGCCCGTGAGATTTGTGACACGTGGGAATCGAGGGTGGATGGTTCAACACGTGTACGGAGAACAGCGGAAAGTGATCGCACAGTCTGTTGTCAAACACGTGTCTCTGGTGTAGACCAGTGTTCATGCAACATGTAATATTTTGAATTTAGAAAAGAAAATGAAGAATATTAAATCATGTTATTACATGAAAATGAAGTAAATTGGGAGCATAATATTTGTGATCCATGTAATAATTTCTGGACAGCAGCAGAGCGAGGAGAATAAGGATGGTTGTCTGTTTCTGTGAGGAAGGAGTTTGGAACGGCCTATACACTTATGATGTCATGCTTTTCTTATGCAGACAAAACCCAAAGTAACCATGGCCCACGCTGTTCATACATCAAACGCAGTCCACAACTAAAACATGGAGAGAGAAGTCACGTGCGCACGTGCTCTTCTATGAGCGCCGTCTTCATTTGTTCTTCTGAGGTAGGATCAATGTCGAAAGCTGTTACAATTAAAATGTCTTTTGTTACTTTGAAAGAGTTATAAAACAAGGCTATTTAATTAAAACTTAGGTTTTTTAATTTTTTATATATTTGTATTTTTTTTTATCTGTGTAAGAATATTTACTCTATTTATCATGATTATATTATATCATGATTATATTATGTGTAGAGTTATTTTATTTATCACGATTATATTGTATCTATAATTATTTTATTTAATATGATTATATTATATCTAGATTATTCTATTTATCATTATCATGATTATATTAGGTTTATGTTACCTTATCATGATTATATTGTGTTTAATTATCATATATTCTTATATCAATTTACTTTTATAAATAAAAGATTATCATTTAAAATTAGTTGACTTTTAATTTTTTTTCAACATATATTATGGATAATATTGACAGAAATTATACTATATCAAAAAAATATATGAATTCAATTAAATGAGAAAAACATATTTAAGATTTTTGTTTTTATCTCTAATATGATTGAAAATACACGCATGAACTTAAGTACTTGAGTATGATTTTTGAATTTATTTTAGGATCTTTTTAGTGAGTTTTTTCTTTATAGAACTTAAATTATTAATTATTTCTTTCCTTCGGACAGTATTTCAAACTCTATTTATATTTTAAAAACAAGATCTTATAAAAAGGTATTATATATATATATAGTTGTAATTTGTACATTATATTTAAAATTAAAATTAATTTCATTTTAAATTTAAATATGTCCTTTATTTTAACTTTTTAAATTTCAAACTATTTTTATTCTTTTTTTAAAATGATTTATGTTCACCAAATCTAAAAATAAAATTCATTTAAAATATACATAGCACCAAACCGAACAAATTTAATAGGTCCGAGTGATAGAAAACTTGTCTTGCCACAGATAACCGTCAGTTATGACTTCTCCACATAATAATAGTCAGATTCTTAGAATTGCTGAATCAATGTTATTTTTTATTTTTTAATTGTGCGACTAACAAAGGAATAATCAATCAAATGTTGTTTTTAATAACTATACTATTTAATCGTGAATTAATGGTACTTAATTAGAATAGAAGAAAAAAATATTAGTGAATAATTATTGAAAGTTGTTGTACTGCAAAGAGAAAGTAACCCTCATTTTTTATACAAGTACGAATTGTATGGTGGCCGAAAGTTATTCGGTGTGGGCTTATTCTCAAAGTTTGGTTCACTTCAATTATCAAGACAGAAACACTAAAATTATGGTTATTTATGTTTACAGCATGTGTGCAATAAGAACACTTGTATTAGGAAAAATTGGATTGAAACATGTTAAAAATGCAGAAGATTTTAATGATGGAAGAAAATCGGAGAGTAAAGATAGAAAGGGTGACGAAAGAAACTTTAATTACATCTGGAAAGTGTGAAACAATGTTCTTGAAGAGGCATATAAGAGGTGATTACATCTGCTTGTCAGGATTATGAATTATTAAATTAACACCTATTCCATGTGAATGCACCAAAATTAAAACTTAGAGTTTCTTATACATACAACTCTACCTTCCTCATTTGTTTCAAACTTTCAATACTTCATCATGCCAAATAATCAAACCACCCATTACGACAAAATGACAAAACTACAGTTACTTTCATCTTTGCCAATGCCAATTTCGCCTATCCAACACTACAACATTCATTGATTACATTGTACTTTATATTTTAATACGTTATTCAGCATAATTATGAATATTATTCAAACAAACACTTAATTATGTCATACTTATTAGGGATGAGGTGGCCTTCATTCCAAAACCTCATTGTCAAATTCTTAAATGTGAAATATATTTAAGAATTAAAATCATAATAGATAGCTTAATTTTGGAATTCGAATAAGATAAATACAAAAGTTAAACTGCTTTTAAAATTTCTTAATTAAAAAAATTAAAATAAATTATATTATGAGTAGTAGCAAACTTGTGATCATTAATCAAGTGGTATAAAATTCGAATTTCACTTTGAATATGAAAGAAAGCAGGATAAAAGATAAATATTACGATCAGATTCTCAATAGTATTAATAATTGTTTATGGATATTAATTATTATTCCAATCGATATTATACGGTTAAAAAGATTAAAAAGACAATTCTCCCTGTAACTAAAACTTTAAAACAGGAAACTAAGGACAATGATTCTAGAATGCTTGGGCTTGTGAGTATGTTTTTCACTATCTCATGTATCATAACATAATTAACAATATTTTTTTTTGTTTTATTAACACAATAATAAATTTTTAGAAAATATGATTTGACTGTTTGAAATTCATATTTTATCATTTATATATGAATATATATATATATATATATATTGATAATGTTTTGTTTAAAAATTAGTACTTAATAATATCTTGATTTATAAAATATATCTGTACTTGTTTCTTCTTGGGCCTTGTGGTGTACCCAAGCATTTCCTCTGGTGTGGTGGAATTGGATGAGATTGGTGCCCATTTTAAGTAGTATTGGGCCTTCTTCTCCGATGTGTGTGTGGTGTACATTTTATTGCATTTATTTATTTATAAAAAAAGAGACTTGAATTCAAATATAAAGAAACTTACTTAATTCCACAGTTATTTAAAATATTGATAATTATAAATTTTATAAAATAGAGTAGTACTTATTTTAAATAACTGTATTTATCGAATAGTATCACTTTTATATACAATAATTTTTATTTTCAATGATAATATTTAATAAGTCCGATACAGTATTAATTTTTTATTTTTTTAAAAAAGTTGAAATATCTTTATATTTTAATATTTGATCTTTATATGCATAATTAATTGAAAAAAGTACATGTTAGTCAAAAACTGAACTTATGGAAAAGTTAGATTAACATAAAATTAATAAATTTACACACTTGCGAATAAATTATCTGTACAGTGCCCAAGTCCCCTTTATTGGTTATTTTAAATAATAATGAGAATATAACTAAGGAATTTAAAAATAAGATTAATGTTTTAAAATATAAGTAAATACAGAGGAGAAAGCTGTAGCGACAATGACACGAAGAAAGTGAGTCGTGGTGCGTATGTGGGCTTCTTGCTGGACTGGGCCAATCTGTTGAAGTAATTAAACTGAAAAGACCACGAAATTTTCTTCTCTTTCAATTCACTCACTAAACCAATAAACACAATAAAATGTCAACACCTTGACTCTCCTCTCTTTTTATGCGTATGTTTCTCTTCTTTTATTCAAACTGTTACTTCTTCTGCAAGCTATGGCTTCTCTCCAACATCTTTATATTCTTATCATAAACTATTATTTACATGAACGCTTAATAGAAATTAAATATTCTCACAAACTTACTATAAAGATTTTTTAAATAAAAATAATATTATAAGTCATTACATATTTATTTATGGCTTATTGATATTAAATTTGATCAATCTCTCTCCAATAAAAATTAGAAAAACTCACATAATATTTTCCTATTCAGACACTACTCATGCATCTGGTTTTCATTGGCACAAAAATCAGTACAAAATAATTAATAGACCTAACAAACAGTTTAATCAGTTAAGTATTTTACATTAAGATTGTCTTTGTAAAACTATTTGATCTTATAGAACAAACTTCTAAAAATTTAAAGAAGTTATAATCATAAAACCAAATACAAAGCGAGTTAGAGAATAAACAATATCAAATATCCATTTTTTTCTTACTAAAGGAGATATAAAGAAATAATTAGCCTCATGTCTATGAATATATTAAGCTCTCCATATAATATAACTTATTTTGAATGTTTCAACTTAAAGCGTTTAAATATTGTCAAATTAATTGTATAGTCATTTTATCTCAGAATATACTCTTTAGAATTTATGTAGGAAGTATAGTCAGTTAGTATAACAATAAGTATATTGTTGCAAATACTTGGTGTTACTATGACAAGAATCATAATAAAAAAATGTTTTTCTGTATATATATAAAAAAATAACTTATTTAAGGAGAAACGTTCTGGAAAAAGGAGTTGTTATTACTTGATAGTCAGCGTTCACTTGTATTAATAAACATTTGAACGTAAGATTCCCAGGCAATTTATAAGATGATTCATTTGTTAAAATAAGTTCCAAAATAATATTGTAAATTGGTCAATCACTGGCTTTGTATCTTATATTATTATCCCTTCAAATTGATCAACTATTGAAAATAGTGGAGGATTTTTAATTAATTAGTTTGGTTTTTCTAAATCACTTTAAATTAAAATATGGAGGCATTTCAATTCATAGTAGATTTTTTAAAAATCGCATACATATAATTTATTAAAGTGGGAATTATCAGCTAAGTAATTGTATTAACAATATTCGAGAAAACAATTATTAACGTGAAGAGAATATAGAGAAACATAAAATGAGGGATTATGATAAATATCGAGAATAAAAAAAGAAAAAAAAAAGAGAAATTTTATTTTTATTTGACTACAGAGTGGTATTAAATGTCAATCCCACCGACAGGTGAAGCATAAAGTAGAAATCCACTTTTTGGTTCTTCAATTCTAGTTTATTATATGGTAAAGAAGCAGCCAAGAATTTACAGGATCAATTTCTTCCTTCTTGCTTCATGCTATCAAATCTCACTTACGATTACTTTTTTAAATAGTTAAAAATATAACGTTAGGCTTATCTCATGACAATTTCAGCACATTTTCTTCCTGCATGCAATTACACATATAACATGATAATTTATAATTTACTAAATCTTGTAAATAATAAACTATTTTATATCATTTTAATAAGTGAATTTAGACTTAAAAACTAACTTGTTAAAGGATATTTGTCTATATACTATTGATTGTTTTTAGTTTTAGTTAATATAGAAACTCCAACAATATGAGTACTATGCTAAATTATGCCAGTGTAACATGAAATTTATTATTATTTTGGAACATTTATCCAGTGTTTTAAAATATATTTGAAATGTTAAATATATATTTCTGAAATATTTAATAGACAATGATTGATAAAACTGTTTAATGATAATAAAAATGTTAATGCTTTAGTTTTGATCAGTTCTACAAAATTTAAAAGTTATTTTAATACATGAAATACTATTTTATTACGAATTTTGAATATAGAGTAAATATAAAGCAATTAGCTAATGAAAAGCATTTTAACTTTACAAAGAGTAGTGAATGGTATAAAAAAATCGTTTCAATGTTAATTGCATATCGATATTATTATTTTTTTTATAATAAACAACACAACAACATACGTGATAATGAAGATGAAATATGTATTTAATTGATTACCTTAACCGTTAAAATGATTTAAATAAAATTAATAAAATTAAAATTTCTGCATTAAAACTGCATTCTTTTATTGTATTTAAAACAAAACATGTCAATACTTATTTCACTAAACTTACTATTTACCTTTTTTAATATTTTGTTTAATTGGAAAATTGAGTATTGTTTAATTTTTTTTTACAGTGTAGGACTTCTTTTTAACTCAATAATTAAAGAGGAGAAGATATGTATATTATTTGGTATAAAAATTCAAAGAACATCCTTTGAAAAATAAAAAATATATAGTTTCTAGTATAACACATGATTTGGAAAAATATTGATAATCCTTCATAGATATTTAGTTTTTATAATGTATTGGATTCTTTTCTTGGCGGCTCTTATTAATATGGACAAATGTGACTTTTACTAATAAATAAAAACATTAATGATAAAAATGTTTTTTACATTGATAAAATTTAAAAAATTGAAAAGAAACAAATGAACTTTTTTATCAGTCTGTATAATTATTAACAGAAACGAATTTGAATGCAGCATTATTTTACCAAACAGGGTTTAGTTTTGGCGGGTACAATGCAGAAGCGTTTGCTTTTGTGTTAAACGTTGAATTACGAGGCTGATATTGGGGAATGTATAAAATACTAGCGAGAAAATGTAGTTAATAAACTACAGTTTATGGATTTATAACCTTGAAATCTGTTAATCATAAAAAAAGGACAAAAAAATTAGAACGAAAGGTAAATTAATGAAACAAATTTGTATTAATAATGAAATAATAAAAGAATTATGATACAAAGGAATTGATAGAAATTAATCTAAGAGCACTTTGTTGTGCTTCTGTTGAACCAATTTCTGTAGTTTTAGTCTAAGAAAAAGTTGGAGCTGCAGCCTAATCCTAATATTAAGTGAATTGAGGCCACATAATTGAGTGACGTTAAAGGTAGCAGCATATGGTCTCTCTCATTACGAGCCCATATATTTATATACCGAAAAAATATATATGCAAATTTTATATTGTGGTTATATCCACGCTATGAACATTGAAGCATTCAACGCTGCTTCTTCGCGTACTTCCTTTCTTCCTTTACCTCCAACAAGTTCATGATCACCGCTTCCGAAGCATTCCTCAGCAACTCCGACCAATCCCTGAAAACAAAACCACATCAAAATCAATCAAAACCCAACTTCATGTAATATAAATCATGACCCATTAACCCAAAGAGAAGGAAAGAAAGATGTATGAATGTATGTATATTTACCCGTTCAAAGAATTAAACGTCAATCCCACGGTGTTCTTTGCGTCTTCAAGTGCAAAGGCGAACCTCTGAAGGTCCGCGGGAGGGCAGGTTCCGTTGTCCTTGACCGTAAGTTGCGAGGGTTTGACGTCGTAGAAAATGGGAACGACCCTTTTGTTGGACTCCATGAGAAGAGCGAGCTCGTGGAGGCAGAAATAGGAGTCACAGTAGCGAGGAGAGAAGACGGTAACACCAACCTTGCAACCCAGAATGCCTCTATCAATGTGTTGGAAAAGCCTGTCCCCGGGTTTCATGTTCATGCTGTCCAAGAATGCCCTCACTCCAATCCTCGTAAGATTATCGTACAACAGCCCGGCAACGTTCCTCTTGGTGTCGATCCCACGGTGGTTGATGAAGACGTCGCATACCGGACCACCGATTTTAGTCATCATCTTGGGTAAACGCTGCATGGCTCCTTCCTCAGCCTAACTTAATTACCGATTATAATTTGTTTTGTTGGGTTTTCTTGCTACAAAACTTTTCTTTCTTTGCTACAGACTTTAATTTGTTGTGTACTTTGTGGGGAGAGATTTTAACTTAGGGAAGATCTGAGGGACAAAGATGGGTGTAAGTCTATATATACATATATCAATCGAGAGAGTGTGTGTAAATTTGGGAGAAAAGGGCTTATGTTAGACTAATGGAAAATACTAGGTAATTGAACAAAAAGAATAAAAGCATTCGAATTTTCTGACCCTCGGGAATCCATATTAGGAACTAATTGTTCCTTCAAACACGTAAGTACGTATCCGTAGTTTTTCTCTCTTTATTATTGTATAAAAAAAATACGTGTTTTGTTTATCGGCGATCGGCTACACTGATTCGCTGACGTGGTCATTCCTTTACACTAATTTGAGGGAAATTTAGGGGTTGTTTCCTCGAGGACCCTTTTAATTAATCACAAAAATTAGTTACTCCTGTATCAAGTAACTATAATTATTAATTTCTATTTTATTAACTAGTTAAAAGTTTAAGATATAAAATTTTATGAAAAAGTTATTACATTGTAATCACGGCAAATAGTTTTTATATATGTTTATTTTTGAAAAGAAATAGAATAAATGTAATCCAAAACAATTTCATCATCACTGTGTTAAAGTTTTATTTGGGTATACCATTCCTATACGTTAGAATAAAAAAATAACCCTCTAAGTTCTATATGTTAAACTTTTATTATTAAAAGGTAAAAAGAGTAATTAATTTCTTGGTGTGCGTATAAACATTACTTAACTTTGGTTTTACATTTTGTAGTCGTGATACTATAGAGTATCAAAGAACTGTCTTGAAATAATCCATCTTTTACAAGAAGTCTGTAAATATATAAATGGGTGTTAACTTAATTTCACATCTTTTATTTCTAACTGACAGCAGAACGTTTGAAATGAATATAATGTGGCAGTTGAACACTACTGTGGTCAAGTATTCATATTTGGGATCAAACCACGACACGTAGGACTCAGTTGTTTTGTATTTATTTAAGTTTGAAGTTCATTATAAAAAAATACGCATTTAGGTACTGAGCTTAATTATGTTATTAAGCACAATGTATTATTATTTCGTAGATGGCTTTAAAATACGTGTGAACGGACGTATGTCCGTTGGACCAAGGTGATATATATGAGGATGCTGCTCCCAATTAATCAACGTCAGTTTTTGTTAACACTATTATAATATCAACTTATTATACTTTACTCAATGTTTTATTATCTCTACTTTTATTATTCAAATATAATAAACTTTATCTCTTTCCCACTCTACCTAAAGTTTCTCGGTTGTTGTTACTGAATATACAAAAATGATCAATTTTCATAAACTGGAAAGTTTTTAATTTTACTTCAGACAATAAATGCGATTTTCAAAGAGCTATCAGAATGCAAATGATGAACTGCACGCTTTAAGATGTATATATGACGTAATTAAGATTTGCGATGGATAAGGAGGTTTTTGATACAGAAAAACTATAAATAATTAATTAAAAAGAAGGTTTGTATTTGAAAAAACAATAAAGTTTTGAAAGCAGACAGCATCTCTATCTCTTTCCAGTTCCTTCGAAATTTCTCCTTAATCTCATTTTCTGTGCGCTTCCACACACACACAAAAAAAAAATAATTAAATTCATGAATGACTTTCTTTAAAAGTGAGATTTTTACAAGCTGAAATGTCAAAGCTTTACTCGATTCAAACGGTCAAGTGACGATTCATCAAAGCTGTTGCTGATTACACAGTTGCATTAGGTTAACAGTCGTAAATCAGTGTGATTTCCTAAATAACTGAATTGGTTTTTTATATCATTGTAAATTTCATGGACGATTAAAGTTTGAATTAATATATATAACAATTAACTAGCTGGTGAGGTATTGCGGGTCCCAATTATTAGGAGTTTAAGTTAGTGGTTTTGTATTAAGTATTTGTGTTTTATAAACATAAAACGGAAAATAATAAACATATATCAATAGAATATTATTTTTACTTTACAAAGAATTGACTCAATTAACATTAACTATAAAACCACAACTATGGAGTGTTTTCTTGTAATATTTATTGCATTTGCCATATACAGTTTAACATATCTAACTAATAATAAATAGTGAAATAAACAACACCCATCACGATCAAATCCCTAAGTCAAAAAACTTTAATAACATTATGAAGTTATAAATGTTTACGAAAAAAATAGCAAAAAAGATTGACGTGACAGAAGACGTTGGCGCAAATAATAAATTACGAAGTCATTAAATACTAACAATTAATTTGAAAGCACGGTGAATTACGAAGTCATTAAATTTCATGTGTTTTGAATAGAAAAAGAGTATGAAAATGTATAGAAATTAAAGAGTGTGGGGTAGCAGAGGAACTTGAATTTATTGAATTCCTTGCATATTCTCTTTCCTTACAAAGAACAAGAGAAAATCATCAGTCAATATAATTGATTTTGAAATATGTGTTATAGTCTTCAAGTCACGTTGATTTCCATTCACAACTTCTTCTGCATAAAGAATTTCAATTTGGTAGCATCTTATATGTCTTTTAAAAGCGCTACATTAATTGTTTATCTTAAGCTGTAAGTCTTTTAATAATATCAATTAACCCTTCAACATTTATAATTTGACATTAAAAAATATTGTACGAGTTTGAATTGTTTCCTTTCTGAATCTAACAACCCGTGTTGATGTGACTTTTCATATCAAAGTGAATACTGGCAATTCTGATATTTCATTTTTCGCACCATGAGATTTTAGAACGTGTTTTCGCTTTCAAACACAGACTCATGGTGATAATATGAATGGTTAGGTTTAGAAGTGAAATTGTGTTATTTTTGGTTATTGTTTCTGGGAATAGAAGAGAATAAAATAAAATAAAGATTGGAATGGACTTGTTCACGCCCGTAATTTGGGTTGTTTTGTCTTAAGTTGGGCTGAGAGAAAAGCCGATCAAAGGCACTATTGAGACCATTCTTTGGTGTGGCAAGATTTTGAAAGGTTCAACTCAAAAGAGAAAAGAACCATTCCACCTCAATACTTAAACAACCTCATTTTATTTTTCATCTATCATCTTATTATGCTTTCATTTTCGACGACCCAGTCATATCTATAATACAACATAACCCAAAATTCATTTCTATATACGTTTTATATAACTCTTTTCAACTTTTCTTATTAACTTATATTTAAAAAATATATATCTCCTGTAAATTAATTTGCGGAGAAGATAATTTAAACCTACTAAATAAAATATCTACATTATTTCTCTTGCTATGTTTCATTTAGATTTATTATTATTTAAATTTCTTGAGCCAATTTCAATATATACAATAAAATAATCATCATAAATAATTTTAATATAATAATCAACATAAATAATGTATTTTTACAATTCACACTAAATTTAAACAATTTCTAAAGTAAAAAAAAATAGAAGAAGAGATAATACAATTATTAAACAAAAAGGAAAAAATTATGAAAATAAAAGTCATACAAAATCTACTAGAAACAAAACAATATATGAGAACATATTGATGATAATATCACTGTCACAAAATCAAATTTGGAAATGTTAACAATAATAGTTTTCAAAAAACAAACACAATAATAGTGAAACAAGAAGTAATTATGATGGATACCTGTCATAATGACAAATCGTGATGACAGAAAAGAAAACAAAAAAAAAAAGATAAAAAAGTACAAATATAAAATGTTTATTACAACAAAAATGATACTACCACAATTATTTTTTTAACTATGGTGATACGTACTAGTAACTCTATTGAAAGTTGTCATCATAAAATATTTATAATGACAATTAAAAATAATGCTCATCATATACTATGTACAATAACACTCTGAATATAATGATCATCATATGCTGTCATTAAATAATATCTTTTACCAACGTCATAAAAAGTAAAATGTAATAGTTGTTTTTATAATCTTTATAGTATTATTTTATAAAAATGAATTTAATCAATACATAAATGTGTATATATGATGAATATATGAAAATGAAATACCAGTGATTTGTTTAAATAATAGATATTGGTTTTATTATAATGTTATAACTGTAATGTTTAAAATGATTATTAGAAAAATAATATTTGAAGAATGTATTTTACTAAGAGTGTGAGTACATAAGAGTGTGAACGAATAAATGAATTTAATGAATACATAAATGTTAATAGAAAAGTGTGAATGAATGACTAGTACTTAAGAATTCATTCCATGGGTGAAGCATATGAATCCATATGTTCAGAATCAAGACTTGTCCAATATACATACACTACAACATGTGTTTTATTTGGCCCGTGCTTCGGCCCCAAACAAGACACTAACATGTGTTTTAGTTGCCCCGTTCCTTTGTTTTTCCCTTGAATCCCAAGCAAACAAAAGTCAAACGCATTACTTTGCATCTGTCCAAATAAGTTTAATTTGTGTGTTACAATATATATATATATATATATATATATATATATATATATATATATGCTAACTTATGTAAGGGCTCTTTTATCAGTTGGTATATTTTAGCAATGTGTACCGGATTTTAGTAGACAACAATATTCTTATATATTATGGATTCTAAGTTCTAAGGTCTAAAATATTTGAATAATTTTCATTCTCAAAACTAAAAAAAAAAAACAAGAAATCCCGAAACCCTTACTCACCTCCCTCATTCCTCTCAACCCTTTATCTTTCATCTCTCTCACTCCAATCTTTTATATGTCATCCCTACTGTAGCACAAACTAAAAAAATCAGAAATATTTGTCGAACCATAATCCACCTTTCTCACTTATCCAATTTGTTTCTCTCTCGTCTCCATACTCTCTCTCTTACCCACACAATTTCAATTGAATTGAAATCTTTCGGATAAATAAATGTAATTAGGAGGATTCGATGAAAGGACATCAATTCAAATCCTGGATTTTTGAATTCAGAGAGATATTGAAAGAAATCAAGAATTATGTCTATTTCTTAGATTCGTGGATAGGTTGGGGCAACAATATCATAAAAAAATACTTAAAAAAAACTAAAATACTGGCAATTTGAAACAAAATATAGTTCTAGATCCATGTATTATTTTTGTACTATCTTTTTTGTACTATATTCAATTAAATTGAAACGAAATATTTCATCATTTTTCGAATTCTTCTTTTTTATCTTAGTTGTTTTCATCTTTTTCTTAGATTCGAATTCGAAAAGAGTTATAAGTTAATTAAAAGCAACCCGCGACACTGGAATTTGTTGCTCTTTCTATGTTCGTTAATTTGTTTTCTACTTTAATAACAAAAATAATTATTTTGTTATTAAAGTGGAAAACAAATTAACAAACATAGCAAGAGCAACAAATTATGGTGTCGCGGGTTGCTGTGTATGAGTGAGAGAGAGTATGGAGATGAGAGAGAAACAAATTGAATAATTGAATAATGTGGATTAAGGTTAGGCGAGTGTTTTTTATTTTTTCAAATGGGGCTAGGATGATAGAGAAAATGTTGGAATGAGAGAGACATAAGAGGAAGGGTTGAGAGAAATGAGAGAGGTGAGTAAGAGTTTGAGGGGTTCTTGTATTTTTGTTAAGTTTTGAGAATGAAAATTATTTAAATATCTTTGATCTTAAAACTTAGAATCATAATATATAAGGGTATTTTTTTCTACTAAAACTTGATGCATATTACTAAAATGTACCAACTAAAAATGAATGTACACAAATTAGCAAACGCTATATATATATATATATATATATATATATATATATATATATATATATATATATATATATATATATATTATTTTATCTTGTTTTGAAGCTGTGTTTTCTTTGAAATTTAAAAGAAAAAAAGAAGTGAAGGAAGTGATAATGATAAATTTTGCATTGTTTATAGTTGACTTTTTTATTCTATATGCCACCGAAAGTTTTGTATTAACTTCAAGGAAATTCACCAATAGCAAGTACATGTGATACCAAAAGTTTTTAAAATAGAAGATAAACGTTTTTAAAAAATGAGAAGACAAAAAAAGTTCACATAATTCCTTCGGGTCTTTCTTTCGTCGAGTAATTTTATAATATACTGATCTGATTTGTTTTTATTTTAATTAGTGGTTGACTAAACAGAGTACCAGATGAGATTTTGAAACCAATAACTTCCTTGAAAACTAGGCGTTTTCCTTTTACACCAATTGCTTTCCATCTGCACCTCCACTGGGTGTTAAAAGACAAAAATACCCTATTTTAAGATGAGCATCATAATAAGCAATTAAGTCTTGTTTTTTACTTCTATAAATGGACTGCTTCTGGATTCGGTTATTTCTTCCTACACCTACCTTTTCTCTTCCTGTACCTCCATAAGTTCTAATATCCCGTTTCACTCTTGATTAAAATATATTAAAAAGCTTAAAATAAGATGGAATTAGAGAAGGTTTCTGCCTGGATATGAAGGTCTAAAATGACAAATTCAGGACTGATCCAGAATATTTTGGTGTGTTTCGGAATATAATAGTGTATTTTGGATTGACTAATATGAGAATGTATTTCAGATTAATCAGTCCAGAAATCACACTCGCGTTTATAATTAGACAAATATATTCCGGATTAGCCAACGTGATTAAGTAATCCCAAATACACTCCAATTTCGGAACATATTCTCTAATTCAGAACAGATATCCAATGCATGTGCCAATATCCAATCACGTATCTACAGAATCTTGCAGTACCATGGCCCAATGCTCTCTTATCTGTCCAGGAACTCGAGTTTCCGATACTGTGATGCCACGGTCGCTGGCAACACTCGAGTTTTTGCGCTTTGCATCATGGCAGCATCTTCCGGTGCATTGGGCTTCTTTGCAAAAGGTCATCGAAGACATCGAAAACGTCGCCGTTTTGATTGGGTCTTGGCCTGGTTGGGGATGCCTTGGGTCCTCCTGGAGTCCTTTATCATGTTACCATCGCAACATCATCGGCACCAACCGCACCAACCGCACCACCCCCCTCACCTGCACCATTATCATAGGTGCACTCACCACAGTTCCGGGACATCAAAGTTGCGCGCTTGGTGGTTGCGGCTATCCCACGAACGTTGATGGCAATGGTGTTGTCAAGGTCGTCAAGCTCATCCACCATGCGCTCCAATCGGTACTGCAATACGTTCGCCATGTTGCTTGGTTATGAACACCGTCAAACAAAGCAGCAGCGCAGAAGGAACGATGCAACTCTTACATTCGAACCTGAACGCTAGCGTGACCACGTCATCGAGCTGCACCTCCCCGATGTTGCTCTCTCCGGCCAAGATGAGTGCACCGGGAAACGGAGGTTCTTCTCCGCCCTCAACACTTGCAGCGCCTTCATCACCCGGAAACGGAAGCTCCACCGCACCAGTCACCGCCACCGCAAGATCATCACCAGCGAACCCTACGTCACCGTCTTCCTCACCGGCGCCACAGCCGCGCACCTGCGTGATCCCTTGCGACATCTTTGCGTCAATGTTGTGCATGCACTCATAAATTAGGGACTCCACGAGGAAAGTGGTTTCGTAGTGGTGTGGGCTTAGTGAAAGAAGATGAAGTGAGTGAAGGAAGAAGAAAAAGGCTTTTCGTTTTTTAATTTTTTTTAATATAATTTCAAAAGGGTAAAACTGAGGTTTAAAATTTAGAGGGTGCAGGAAGAATAAACGGGGCTGCATGAATAATAGGCACAGTATTAATACAGGCCCATACCATAGCCTTTTCTTTCCAGCCCATTTAACATCTGAAGGTTGCTCCCTGCAACACCCCACAATACTCCTTGTACCACTATATTTTTTTTTAAATTCTAAAACTATCTTTTATATTATAAAATATCTTACACCACACCTCTTTTCTTAAACGGATGTCAATATCTGTTGAAGAAAAAATTATTGAACAGATATATGAATGTGTCACATCCGTTTGATTTTTTTTTTAGTTTTTAGTTTTTTAATTTATTGTATTTTAAATTAATATATAAATATTATTTAATTTTTTAAAATTATTATATAATTATTTATAAATTAAATTAAATTAATTTAATAAAATAATAATTATTAGTTTAATTTATGTATTATTATTTAAATAATAATCAAAATATTTTTTAAAAATTTATTAAAATGGATGTGTCACATAACATAGTTTTTCTTTTTTTTAGTTTTTAGTTTTTTAATTTATTATATTTTAAATTAATATATAAATATTATTTAATTTTTTCAAAATGATTACTTAATTATTTATAAATTAATTTTATTTTATTTAATAAAATAATTATTATTAATTTAATTTATGTATTATTATTTAAATAATAATCAAAATATTTTTAAAAAATTTATTAAAACGTATAGTTTTTCTTTCTTTTAGTTTTTTATTCTTTAATTTATTATATTTTAAATTAATATATAAATATTATTTAATTTTTTAAAAATTATTACTTAATTATTTATACATTAATTTTATTTTATTTAATAAAATAATAATTATTAATTTAATTTATGTATTATTATTTAAATAATAATTAAAATATTTTTAAATTTTGTTTGAAACGGATGTGCTAGTGGCGACATTCGTTATAGTTTTTTTTAGTTTTTTTCTTATTATATTTTAAATTAAAATATATAAATATTATTTAATTTTTTTAAAATTATTATTTTATTATTTATAAATTAATTTTATTTTATTTAATGATATTATTAATTTAATTTATATATTAATATTTAAATAATAATCAAAATAATTGTTATTATTAAAACGGATGTGCCACATCCGTTAAAGATTTTTTTTTTAAATAAGAATAATAAACTAAAATATAAAATATGTAAATGGATGTCAACTTCCGTTCACAGATGTCAACATCTGTTAAAGATGAAACGAATGTTGACATCCATTTTAGAACAAAGACAAAATAGGTACGAGGTGGTGCAGAGAGCATTAAGTGGAAAGAGCAAGTGTCTTAAGATCTTATATCTACAAATCCACAGTAACTTTAGTGGATAATTTTTTTTTTCTTTCAATTTTATTCCTCTTTAATGATATTCTAATGTTCTTTCAAATATATTCATCGGTCGTATTATTTTAATATATTTATCTTGTTAAAAAAATATGACATTATGCAGAAAAGCTTGCTAAATAATAATAATATCCACACCATTTTACGAATTCTAATAAGATTTATTTAAAGATAAAAATAATGAAATCAATACAAAATTTTACTTTTGGATATAGGATGTTATAACTGATGATTCTTAGTCGTCTATTTTTTTCTTAATTTAGAGGTTCCATAGTAAAATAAATTTAAAATTTGTTATTCAATCACTCAAAACCTAATGTTAAAAAGATCAAAACATTAAAAATATTTATACAAAATACAATTTGTAGTTATTAAAATATAAACCATAATTAAATTAAGTTATACGTATATTTCTTTAGTTATTTCTAATGAAAAATATTTATTTTTTTAAATAATATTTTATCTTTATCATATTATCATCCCAAACTTTAACTCATCATTTATCATCATACACAAAAGAAAATACAGACAGGTAATAAGAATCATACCAAAACTATATAAAAAAGAACAAGTTAATAAACATATTTATTTTATTTCTCTTACAAATTTTACAGTGCACACTATTCCTTTTTCATTCTAAATGTGGTTTCCTCAAATATATTTCACCCAAGTTTTCAGAATGGACCATTGAGTTAAACTTTGATAGTTTACACCACAAATTACATAATTATGAATTTTACTGTTAGTGAAACTAACACCCAAAGAAAAAACACTAAAACTAATAGAATATAAGTGTTTAAACACTAAAAATGATAATGAAATATATTTAAACTTGTTTGGGTCAAAATATATTTATCAAACTAGAACATTCATGAGTAGTTGTGTTTTATTTAAGTATTCCCTTTTTCAGTCTTTAAATGTAAAATAGTTAATATGGAAAGGTTTGACTTGGCGGCTAATACTGTACCTTTAATTGCTGGTCTGGCTCTTAAAAAGAAATTATATAGACTGCTGTATGTTTAAGATTTCCTATCTAATTTTCTGAATTATTATGTACTTTTTCAAAATTAAAAATAAAATAAAAATAACTTCTTACAACAGTAATTACTCAAAAATAATCATTAGATCAATCCCGTTAAATCTATTGAACTATTAAATGGTTTTTTCTTTCTTTCTTTATTTGTGAGTATAGTTTTCTGAAGCATCAACTTCTGAAAACAAAGACAGGCATTTCCAGTTTTCCAAGATGGTCCATTATTGGAAACAAAGCAAATATTGCATTTTGCACATGTTGTGATTCGGTATGCAGCTGCGTTCTTCAATAACTATCTATATCAAAACGGGTGTGTTATGATTTAAACCACTCACCCTATTCATTAAAATTTGTACTCATATTTATTTTAATTATAAACCTTATAAATAAGGTGTGCATAAAATAGGAAAATAATTTTTAATTAACGAGGGTTAAGAAAATATCCATGGAATGGTCAAGTTGCATGAGAGATTTTGTCGCCTTGTTTTAGAAGGTGTTGATGTGAATTGCACAACACAACAGAACACAACTCATTGAACCCCACACATGCATATTGCCTTTTTTCCAGCTAAAGTGAGCATTACAGCTGTTTGATAGTTGGCTTCAGATCAGATCCACCTCCCTTTTTAATTCTACAAAATCATCTTACACCTTCACCCCTTTATTCTTTCAACCATTTTCTTTTCATTCCAAATTGTTAAGGTTTTTGTCTTCTTTTATATTTCAAGACTCCACCACTTCTGTTAAATGTAATTGAAATCAGAGAGTTAGTTAACGAGAAAATCTTCAATAATAGATTCAAACTCAATTTCGGTATTTAATCTCAAGCTAATTGCAATAATTATTGAAGATGTAATTTGAAAGGACGAAGCTCTATAAATAACACCTTGTCCTGAAAATATATACATTAAAAAACCATTTGTTTTTGCCCTTAATGAAAACTTCCAAAGAAATTGCAGAGTAAATGCATGACCATAAGACAAGGAACTGTTTTGTCTTCATGACTTAATTTTTGGTTACTTTTTTTAATGTTACTGTGGATGGTTCTTTAATAAGAGTCTCATTTATTAGGTGAAGCATACAAAAAACTCAACTGAATCACCTGTCCTCTTAAAATCCTAATGCAGACAACCATGGTACAGCAAGAAATGCTATTCAATTTGAAGAAGAAGAAGCCATTAAATCCGAGAAGCATATTCTTTCTCCTAGCCTATAATTAATGACCTTCTTTAGCCGGACCAAACATGACCCACCAAACAGCGGACAAAGCTTCCAATAATGTCTTTTATCAAATCATAATCTATTGGAAACTCACTCTCCTATCTCTCAAATTTTAAAACCCAATACAAACAAATAATTACAATCCTTCATTTAAGTTAAACCAAACCAAACCAAACTTTTTAACCAAATTGCTATCAAACTATGAATGGTAAAATAAAAATGAAATTTTTATAAGAGAGCAAGATGAAAAAAAAAACATTATAAATCAAAAACAAAGTTAGGGAACTTAAAAAAATCTTATTTAAGAAAAAAAAAATCTATTTAACAATTGTTGACACTCTTTGGTAGAAGTTACCTGCCCAACATTTTGAGTTGATTTTTGTGAATGGAAAGAAAGGAGTTAGATACGCATACAAAGCAGAAGGTGTCGCTGTTGCATGTGGAGAGGGCGTTGAAATCCTATAATATTATTGCCCCACTTCACACTCCATGTGCCATGCTGCATTTTCCTCCTCTCTCCCTAACACTTTCTCTCTCTCACATTCACACAACAACGACAACCATTAACGTTGTTGTTCTTGTTCTTCTTTTCCTTCTTTACTTCACCAAGCATCCCTTCCCATATGCTCTGACATGGCTTTCAATTCCAAGGCCATTTTGGATTATGCTTTGTTTCAACTCACTCCCACCAGAACCAGGTCACCCTCAACTCTTTCTTTTTCCTTCTTATTTCCTCTAACCAATTCTTACTGGGTCCTTTTCTTTTACATCTCTGATTGCTTTATGTTCTTTTTTTCTTTTGCAGATGTGAGTTGTTGGTCTTCTGTGGAGGTTCTCATCAGAAAATAGCTTCTGGGTTGTTTGAGCCTTTCGTTTCTCATCTCAAATTCCTCAGAGATGAGATCTCCAAAGGTGGATACTCCATTAAGCTTCTGCCTCCCTCCAACTCTGCCTTCTGGTTCACCAGAGCCACCTTTGAGAGGTGATTGTTGCTTCTATCGATTTTTAAGTTATCTTTTCTGGCCTCTTAGTGATTATTATCAATCTCTTCTTTCATCTCAACAACTTCCCTAATCTTTTCCAGTAGAAATTAAAGAGCTCGTGAATCAATACCTGATAATTGAAACTGTAATATGTACATATGGAATGGGAATAGTATCCAAAGAACTTTCTCAATGTTTTCACACAATTAGTATAAGGGTTAATCATTTTCACGCAAATTATTACCATGGATGGATACCTCTTCATGGACCGATAATGATAGTAATTATGTACTCTCAGATTGCTATGGAGGTCACCTTTTGTTTGTCCCTACTAATAATTATTTTATTTGACACCCATCAACTTGTTTAATTAAAGTACTTGATATTGTCAAATCAAATCAGTGGGTAGATTAACAAATTGCAGACATCCAATGAGAACAGATCAGTGGTTTTATAGATTTAGGGAAGACTTTTTTTGGGGGTGGGAGTGATTGAAAACTGGATTCAGTTGAAGGCGAGAAAAGAGGAAGGACTCTGAAAATTAAAGAAAAAACTAACGATTTTCTGTATTTTATCCCTGCTTCTCCATTCAGCATCCACATTCATCCAATTTAGGAATGAAGCTGATTTTGCTCACTTCGTTTTTTGTCTTCTCTCTTGTCTTTTGGGGTGGGTTGTATTTTGCAGATTTGTGCGTTTTGTCAGCACACCAGCTATTCTGGAGAGGTTTGTTAGTCTTGAAAACGAAATTCTTCAGATTGAAAGTTCATTTCAAGCCAATGCCTTATCGATGTCCAATGCAACTCCTGATGAAGGTACGGTTGGAAGCTGCATCTTAAACATGTTTTATGGATATTGCTGCATGAATTGATTAGTGTTAGGTGCTATAATTAAATTCCAACAGCTGTACTTATTAAGTCAAAAGACCATAATTGAATGAAGTATTTGCGCATAATATTCACACCTAATCATGCGTTGTTTGATTGAAACTATTTTCTTACTAAAATTTTATCGTGTATTAGGAATCGTGCCACAAAACAATGGCAACACAAGGAGGTTAAGTGATTCTGCGAAGGTACTTAATTTCTTAAAGAAATGTTATAATTAATTAATAATCCCTGATTTTGTTTTCTTAATTTACTTTTTGTTTTGTTTCAGTTGAATGATGTACTTGAAGGTGTTGACGTCAAAGAAGAGGAAAGCTCAAAGTAACTTTCTCTCTATCTGCAATGGTTTCTGTTGATGAAATTTAATTTGTTTTATTTTTAAAAGCCTTTCCTAACACTTCCGATTTCTATAATAAGGGTTTCCCTGCATCGTTTGTTGGAATCTCGAATAGCACTACTCCGAAAGGAGCAAGCAATGGCTTATTCACGTGGTCTTGTTGCTGGATTTGAAATTGACAGCATTGATGATCTCATATACTTTGCAAATGCATTTGGAGCAATCCGATTAAGGTATGAAATGGAACTACTTCTTACTTGTACACCGTATAAGGAAAAGCATCGTCAATTAAATTCTTACTCAATTTTAATAGTATTTTTCGTGTCTGGTTTTGCAAAGTAAGTTTATTTTCCTCAAAAGAATTTTCCCTTGCTTTTCCTGACTTAAAATTATTTTAACAATTGACCCTACTTTGTAGATTGTGAAATTTCACTTGTCTGAGGGGATCCCTCTTTTTGCTATGGAGGTTCAACTACCTTTGGATGTCAGTTCTCTCATTCCTTATTTTTCTAAGGATCATTGAGAAATGAGAACCTATTCTTGTGAATATTTTAGTTTCCTTTAAAATCTAACTGTAATCCTATTTGTCTGTCACACGTACTAATGGATTATGCCATACCAGCATATCAGATTAAGGGGAAATTTCTGCAGAACGTAACTGCTTTCTTACAATGAGATATGATAAATCATTTAGAACTGGTGGATCTTGCTTCATTGACATAAAACCTTTAGCTTTAAAATCAATTTAGTCTTGATATTCAATGTATGCAGGGAAGCCTGCATTAATTTTAAGGAGTTATGGAAGAAAAAGCATGCAGATGATCTTTGGATAAAAGAAGTAGCTGCTATGCAGTCAAGCTTGCCACCGGCTCTTTCATTGTCTGGATCATCAGGAATTGTACTGACAAATGATATAACCGCCAATGACCAGAATAGCATTGCTTCTGGTGACGGAACGGAAACATCAAACTCTTCATTAAACAAAAAAGAAGGTACTTTTTTAACTCATTCTTCCTTTTCCTTTACCTTGACTATATTATGAATTTAGAAATTTACAGAAACCTTCACTTCCAAATCAAATCTCAGAATTTTAAATCTGATAGTCATCATACCCAACCCAAACTCAACAATCAATTATGTACTATTCTATGCTTCTTTTTCTTGTCTGTCATCTGCTTACATAACGTCTGCTGGATGTAATGATAGATATCATTTATAAGGCATACACTGTTTATTTAATATCAAGGAATGCCATTTGCAGATGTGAACCTGCCTACACCAGATCAGAAACCCTCGCATACAGCAAATGTTCATATGCCAATGCCCTGGCCTTACAATGTGCCTCCTTACATGTATAATCTTCCGCAAATGCCTTCGTACCAAGGATATCCTATGACTAATATGCAGACTGTTCCTCCTTACCTTCTACCGAATGTGCAATGGTCTTCTGACCAGGGAGTCAATCAGAAACAATCATCAACCAAAAAGGATAAATCCCATAAGAAAAGAGCAGAAGAATATGAAGAAGACGAGCAGTCTGAATCCAGTGATCCTAATTCTGGAAGCGAATCTGATTCAGATAAACAGAATCACTCCAGTCATTCATCGAAGGATGATCTGAAGAGGAGAAAGCACAGAAGAAAGTCATCTGGAACAGTTGTGATTCGTAATATCAACTACATCACTCCAAAAAGGAGAAATGGAAATGAGGATGGAGCCTCTGACGAATCTTTAGAAGATGACGATATCATAGATGAACAAATCATCAAACAAAAGGTCGGGGTTGCACTTGAATCTCTGCAAAAGGTTCATAAAGGTGAAAAACATGCTAATGGGAAAAAAGCAGCAGCCCGGCACAAGGTAACTAAAACAAGTGATGCGACTGAGGAGGATCTCGCTGAAAACCTGAGTGATGCATCCCAAGGAGGAAACAATAACGACAACTGGAGTGCATTCCAGAACCTTTTGAAGATAGATGAGGGTACTGGAATTGATGGACCAGAAAGGATGGAGTCAATCGATGTCCGGGATGAACATTTTATGGTGAGAAGCTCAGAAGAAACAGTGCCGTATGCTGCTGGTTCAACTCCAAACTTGGATTTCAAAGAAGTTCTCAAGAATCCTAAAGTTCCAAATGACTCATTTATTGTGGCTCAGAGAGATAGAGGAAATGAAGGCGGATCCAAGCTGGATGAGTATGTAGACAACTGCGGTCCAGTTACAAAGAGCAAGGATAATGTGGGTGAAGAAATAGTGCTATCACATAGATCAAAAGAACCAGGAAATAAACACAGTGATCCATTATCTACTTTTGCTGCTGACTCATTACAAACAAAGGGCAGAACATCAGATGATTGGTTTATTGTTGAAAATTTGGAAAAGATGAGAAGCCCCCATCCTGAAATTGTATCTGCAGTGTTTGACGGTGATTACACTTCACCAGTGAATGGTCATGCCCAATCTGAGAAAAGAAGTGAACGAACTTTCGTTGATGATTCCTTCATGATTCAGGGTCAACTAGTAAATAATGATCTATCTGGCTCCCAATGGAAGACGGACTTAAGCATGGTTGCAGATCTAACTCTTGCCAACAAGGCTGAAAGTGATGCAGCTTCTTCAAACGAGAAACGTGCATTATCGAAGAGCCAGGAGCCTAACGACCTCTTTGTAGTTCTACAACGTGATTCTGGATTAGATTCTACTGAGGGCTCACGAACAATGGACTATGAAATTGACTTTTCCTTACCAGAAACTGATAGAAGATTCTCCTTTGACCATTCTCATGACAATTTGAACGAAAACCTTCCTGCTAGTCCTGAGAAAACCAGTGTGACCAAAAGCAAAACTTCTGGAACAAGAAGTTCAGAAAAGGATGAGAAGTCAAAAGCCTTGCGCAGTTCCGCTGGAAAGGGCAAGCCTGAAATCATTTCTAGGGCCAGAAAGCCATCTCTCCCTAGTAGGCCTATTGTTCAGAAGAGCAAAAGGGAACAGGTATGGTGATTTTTCAATAGTTCAGTAGCATTGTTATATTTTGAATATGCTTCGTGCATCTACTTCTTTGCACATAGCAGGTATTTATCCTAACAGTTAACGATGCGTATGATGGTAAACAGGAAGATGAGAACAGGAAGAGGATGGAAGAATTACGGAATGAACGTCAGAGGAGAATTGCTGAAAGAACGGCATCCTCTGGTCTTGCTCGAGGTGGGCCCAAGAAAGACCAAATTGAAGGTAAAACAGCAAGGCTTTCACCTAAGAATGACAAGAACAAGACTCAAGCAGTGAAAGAGACAAACAGAAACAGTTCTGTCAAGGTCAGGGGATTTTAGCAAAAACTTATCAGTTCGATGTGGATGCAGATTTTATTCTCTACATGGTAAAGTGTATTTAAATAACGGTTGATTTAAATGAAATGAATAGTTTCGTTTTCTATAAACTGCATGTATTCAGGCTTATAATCACTCAAAATGTTTTGTTTTGTTTCACGGTTGTATATCCATAGATTCTTTATCGATTGTAGGTGAAAACTTGTCATAAAGGTTTTGTTGGATTAATAATTATTCAAGTTTAACAGGTTGTGTGGATTGTATATCCCGGCATTCTTTGTTCTATGTAATAATGTATGAAACCTTTATAAATAATTCTATTCTTTTTGCAAATATTGTTATTTTTTTGTCTCTTTTGATTCCATTGTCAATTACGATACCGCCAGGAAAAAGAAAGTGAAAACAATTCACATCTTCTTTCTGCAATGTTTTTAATTATATCATTAATCGGGTGAAATTTTCATAGATATATTTTTTAGCAAATTTTACTATTATTTCAGAATAATTTTAAGTATACTTTCGCTCTACAGAATTCATTATAAAGTAAAAGTTGTCTTTGTCTCGTATATACTTTTTTAGGACTTAATCTCGAAGAAAAATTTAAGTTTTTCTCTTCAATAGCGTATATTGTTTTAGTTCTCCACGTTTCGGACATAAATTAAAAAGATATAAGTTTATTTTAAAAGCACTTTTTTTTAAAGTTAATGTTGTAGTATATAAAAGAAGTTTCCACTTTCACACCAAACTAGTCTTGTAGCATTTTGAGAATTTCGGTGAATAAAAAATGGTTAGAGAAAAGAAGATTTTGATCAATCACCAACAATAAGAAATTATATAAAACTGGATGGACGAATTGCTAAGTAATGGATATTTTTTTAAATGGAACCCAATTTCAATTCCTTTTTTTAGGCACTGAGAAATTGGCGTTGTTACACCTAACACACTAGGAACCAATATTAAGTAGTTTGTTAAAACTTAAAAGTGGGAACTTAACAAAATTATTGAGTTGATTAAATATAGAAAATTTGAAGAGACATGTCAAAGGGTCGAAGCAGTTTACTATTGTCTTGGTTTAGCAATGAACCTTTCCATAATATACTATACAATGTTACAGCAAATTAGTTACAACCTCACCCATACTTTACACTGCTATTCTGTTTACTGTTTTAGTGCCCAACACAACTAGCTATATATTTACTTCAATTTTTCTTTGTCCCTGTCACAGATCCTAAACGAACAGTTTCCTCGTCGCGCAGTAGTTTATTTTGAATTACTATGAAGACACAGTATAAACTCCAACACAATGGCTGAAAACAACTAAATCAAATCCAAAATAGGTATCTATTTTTCATCCCAGCTTTCTCACCACATTATTTAATGATGCTCCACCGTTAGGTCTAACCTCCTTATTGCATGCATGTCGCTTATTTTTTATTATAATGTCAATTAGAAAATTCATTTCTGGATATTTTTATTTCTTAGCAAGAGGTTTGAATTTTCTTGCAAATTATTCTATATATTTTTCCTTTTTGTCTTTTAATACCTTCAACGGGCTTTAATTTTGAGCTGAACATGTGAGCTTGCTTGAACACACTTTGTGAAGGTGTGGTTCTCACATCATAATGTTTTTTTAAATTCAGGTTTTCAAGTCAATATAAGCAAACCTATCAAGGCATGTCTAATGTGAGATTATGTGGTTTGAAGCCATTTCGCTTTGGACGAAAGACGTGTCTTTTTGAGGTAAGATTCTTCTGGCCTTCTTCTTGTTTACACAGAATATGAGAAAATAAGATTCTGAGAATTTTTACACTTTGACAAAGCAATTCCCAGTTGTGAAAACATTTAGAGAACGTAGGAATTTCAGTTTCTCTGTCCCAAATATTATTGAGATTTTATATATTATGTTTATAATGATCAGTCAATGAAAAACTTTACGACGCCCAAGAAATCTTCTATGTCTAACGAAGGGAAGGGAGGATCAATCGAGTGGTCATTTGTTGGTGCAGACCAATTGATTTCAATGATGAAGGTCCATAAGAAGATCTTTGTCTTCAGGGATACCATGGACCTTGCTCCTATGAATAGTTCCTCTACCTTGCATGAGGTACTTCATATTTATGAATTAATCCTTCTTTCTATGAAATTGAAAAACTAAATATATAATTTGTTTTTCATCTCTATCATATTTTAGATGGTTATTACAACCTTAGAAGATCTTCAAAGGCTTTACCCGGGGATCATACCAAGCAAAAAAGTGTCAAATATCAAAGACAAGCCTATAGATCAGGTTTCAACTTGCAGCACCTAAAAGTCTCTTACTTTAGTTACTTCAGAAATTTGTATATCCTAGAATTCTAAATGTAGAAAGTTTTGTGCTAGGATCTTGTCTACTTCTGCGAGGCTTTAAACTGTCTTGGAGAATCTTGGATGATTAACAATGATTGTATGGAAAAACACAGTTATGAGTTATCAGCGTGTAAAGATAACACCAACATGCGGCAACTGGGTACGCTACTAATAATCTCATCTCCCTTATCAAGTAGTTAATCAGATTTCAGAGTTTCTGACAACTATCTCAGTTGAATGTCGTAGAATTTCAGCTGGTTGTTGTTTTATTTATTTCGCAGGTGAAACTATGTCGACCACACTTGATTGTTTGATTAAGATTGCGAGTGAGAAGTTTGATGTTATGGAAGAAGATGACCCAAAAAAAGTTATACGCAACAACTCCTTTTCAGATATGACTTATTCCCCCGTCACACCAAAATCTGTACTTCCAGAATCCATGAGCCCAGCATATTCTAGTGACATTCCTCTTTGGACTCTAAGAGCTGTCGGAAATCTGAAACCAGTTGATTTAAAGCGTTTATCTTACCACATGTCACCGCCACGCTTGCAAACCCACGAGACCGAGAAGGAACCAACCATAAACATGGAAATAATAGATCAAAAAGTTAAAAATCCAGCAAGAAGCTTATCACAAGATATAGTTCTTCATTCGGACACCAATCATGGAGAAACATATGATAATCCTCAAGCAACGGAAAACGTGGAGAAACTTTCAGCATCTCCACCTCCAGCGCCATCACCACCACCATCACTACCTTTGAGCTCAAGTTTAGCACTAGTACCACCACCTCTCCCACCAAAACCCCTCAAAACTGGACCAGCTCCGGCACCGCCACCGTCAATGCCACGTGGAAGCGGAGCAGCTGCTCCACCACCACCACCTCCACCTGGAGCAGGGAGATCCTTGCGTCCTAAGGCAACTACCAAACTGAAAAGGTCAACACAATTAGGAAACCTGTATAGAACTCTCAAGGGAAAAGTGGAAGGATCCAGCATCAAAGGCAAGTCATCCGTTGGGAGAACTAATGCAATTGGAGCAGGAACTAGTGGGAAACAAGGAATGGCTGAAGCTCTAGCAGAGATGACAAAAAGGTATAATTTTTTAGACACTGCATAATTTGGCTTGCTTTTAAGCTTTGAAACCGTATGTCTCACCACTTTCTTTTTGTTATTTCAATGGTTGTTTTTTACTAGATCATCTTACTTCCAACAAATAGAAGAAGATGTTCAGAGGTACACCAAACAGATCATAGAACTGAGATCTGCTATTACCAATTTCAAAACAAAGGATATGATAGAACTTGTAAAGTTCCACAAAGACGTCGAATCCGTTCTTGAGAATCTAACTGATGAGTCACAAGTGAGTTTCGAAACCCCTTTCATCTCCATTCAAGTCAATGCACTGCTGCCATGTATTATTTTACTTGTTCTTTCGATTCCATGATACAAAATTCCATTGCTGTGTAGGTCCTATCTCGATTTGAAGGCTTTCCCTCGAAAAAGTTAGAAGCCATAAGAATGGCAACCGCGCTTTATCTTAGATTGGATTCAATTCTTGCCGAGCTTCAAAATTGGAATATAGTGACTCCTGTGAGGCAGTTCCTTGACAAGGCTGAACGTTATTTCAATAAGGTGATTCTGAATCATTGATGGCATTGATTCTTTTAATGTATGTATATTCATGTCTAACTCGCAAGACCAACATACAGATAAAAACGGAATTAGATTCTTTGGAGCGAATCAAGGATGAAGAATCCAAGAAATTTAAAAGCCACAACATCGAATTCGACTTCTACATCCTTATAAAAATCAAAGAAGCCATGGTGGATGTTTCCTCCAATTGCATGGAACTAGCACTAAAGGTTACACAACAATCACAAACCAACACTCTATTTAGTTTTGATGATTCCGTAGAATCATTTAGTATGACATTGACTTTATGTATATTTGCATGAACTGAGTGCAGGAGAGGCGCAATGATGCTGCTAGCAGAGATTCAGGATCGAACCTTATTAATGGAAAAAGAAAAGAACATGGCAAGTTGCTTTGGAGGGCTTTCCAATTCGCATTTCGAGTCTACACATTTGCCGGTGGACATGATGATCGTGCTGACATACTGACAAGAGAATTGGCTAAGGAAATCGAGAGTGATCCGAACCAGCCATAACCTTTCACAATTAGCTTATGCTTCATGCTACAATCATCATTTTTTTTGTAATGGACAACTTAGACGTAGCTCCGTAGATGTCTTCGTGTTATTCTCTTACCAAAATCACAGTTTCACTTCTGTGATGCATACGGATATTTATTAAAAATTTACTATTACATAAAAAAAGTATGAACTTTAAAATAAGAGGATCGAATTTTATTTATTTTAAAACCAGAAGACGAGAATTACGTACGAGTTGAGTAAACCGGAATAATTCTTTTTATCAGAAAACTTCACACATAAATTTTTTTTATATTATTATCCTCTTTTACTTTTTACTTTTTACTTTTTTTTTTCTATAAAAATATAAAATGTATTTTTTATGATATTTTACTGCATGTCAAATTAATATAAACGAGTTTCACTTTATTATTATTATTTTAATATGGCTATTTAATTATTTGTAAATTCTCTTACCTTCTTTCTTTCTTTTTTTTTATCAGGAAAACTAAATCATTGTTTGATCAAAAGAAAACAAAAAAAGAAAAGGTTTTTATGTTAGATTAAACTTAATTAGTTATATCAATATCACTTAACCTATCACACTTTTGCTTTTTCTAACTTTCCGTATCTTTTATTGTTGTAAAAAAATTATACAAAATTATCGTATAAAAATCTCATTTAAAAATGCACCACCATTGATACGATATTTATTTTGAAAACTAGTTATATTTATCATTTGATAAAAAAAGGAATTAGTCCAAATTAAGCTTTAAAAATTGAATTTTTAATATGAATACTTTATAATCATTATTATTACCTAAAAAGTTTATATATGTTTCGTACTCCCTGGCCCAATTAATAACTGTTGTACTTTCTGAAGGCAGTGAAGTACATGTGTACTGCAGAGTGGGAGATCCTTTTTCCATATATATGTTGTAGTAGCATTTCACTCCAACAAACAACCTCAATTTTTTTTTTGTGGCAGTTTAGCTCACATTACTACATTTTCTCCTATCTTTGAGAACATGGGTAACTTCTATTTTCTGGGTGTTCCAGCTTTCTTCTCAAGCTTTATCCCAAAATCCTAAAACATTGTCTGTTTCACTCCAACAAACAGCCTCAATTGTTTGATGAGGAAAGAGAAAAAAGGTTTTTTTGGGAAAGGCAGGAGAAATAGAAGGTTCCCATGTTCTCACGGTTAGCAGAAAACGGGATGTTCTACCTACCGTTACTGTCTGGATAACGCTGCCAATGGAAGATGCAAAGATTAATACCGGAGAGATGCTCCCTCCACCACCACAACCTTCTTCCTCCACCTTCCTAATTTATTTTTTTTCCAAAAATATCTTTAAATTAATTTTGTTTTTTACTTTTACCAATCACTTTTTATACTTTTAATTAAAAATCTTAATTTTTTACCTTTGTCCGCGCGCACAACATACCCACCCCCTCTTCTCCTTTTTTTCATTTCCGTCACACACCCACCACCTCCCCCTTTCCCTCTTCTCCTTCTCTTTCTCATTTCCGTCACCCACTCTCCCTCTTTTTCATTTTCGTCACCCACCCTCCCATTTCCGTCACCCATCAACAACTAGCTCTTGAAGCTGCAACAAAGGGAATTGTCCACACCGGTCCTGTTTTGCCTGGTGAAAGGGAAATTGCTCAGTTCACATGGTATGAGAATGTGTGGAAGCTCAACATCTTTGTTTATTTTGTCATTATTTTTCCCAAGAAGTTCAACATCTTGTTCCATGCAATTTAAATTGAGTTAGCTAGGTAGAAGTAGCTTATGTTTGATAATACTTAGGGTCTCCATATGTACAATTGTTCATTTATGGGTATTGATATTACTCACTGTACTCTGATTTTTGTTAAAGAATATTTCCCATGCCATCCAGAATCTTGTAGGAAGTGTGCCCAACTGATATTTATTAAAACACGGAATTTCGATAAACTTCATAACATGTTTCAGGTATTCTATTACACAAGTTATAGGCTGAAATTCTACGTAAGGTAACATATTTACTAATATTTGGTTTTTAGCAGACCTTAACATTTATAAGATAATAAAATCATCTGAACTCTGCAGTGTAGATTATTTGATTGATCTTATCGGTTTGCTTAGCAACTTTATGTTCTTTTTAGCAACTTTATGTTCTTTTTATGGTTCTGAGCTTGACTCATGCTTGAAGTTGAGAACTATCCCATACTGAAGTTCCAAGGGGTTTTTCATATTGGGTGAATGCCGAAACAATTATTTTTGATATAAGTGAATGAGAGGGTGGGTGATGCAAATGAAAATGAGAAAGAGAAGGAGAAGAGGGAGGGGGTGTAAGGGTGGGTGACGGAAATGGGAATTAGGGTTTTTAATTAAAAGTAAAGTTGATCCAGTATTATTAAAACGGATGTTGACATGCGTTGACGGATGTTCACATCCGTTTATAGATTATACAGTTTATATTTTAGGATTTTATTACGCACCCGCATATGAACCTCTCACGCCTCTGAACCAGCACCTTGAAGCATCACCACACTCACGGCTGAAGATGAATTGCTTTCCCCACTTTCAATTTTATTAAACACAAAGTCCACCACACTCTCACGTCACAATTCTATAAAAGAGAAGAAGAAGTGGAACATGAGAAACAACCCAAGAGTAGTGGAACATAAGAGACAACCTGGGAAAAATAATAAAGAGAAATAGGGAAGAATGATAAAGAGAATGAATGTCCACGTAAGATTTTAAATAATATTAACCCTAAAATTTTAATAAGGGTAAAATATGAATGAAAAAAATAAAGAAAAGGGTAAAAGGGGAATGGGGTGGTGGAGGAAGCAAGTTGTGGTGGTAGAGGGAGTAACACCCCCGACGTGCAAAAACAAAAAGCTTACGGGCCTTCGCCAGTTGGGCTCTCAACAAAATAGCGACCAGCCCATTCCATATAACAAGGGAGGCCCATTTTTACAACCCCACTCCTTTTTAGCTGTTGTTGCTCCTTGCACTCCATTTTTTCGTCTGCATCCTAGAGTCTTTGAAATACCACTTATACCCTTATAAAAAAATAAAGTCGAAGTATATTTGGTTTGTTGGAGTGTTTTTGTTGTGTTGTGAAGGTTCTGGTATACGTTTGGGTGGTAGCTGGTGCTGCTTAGTGGTGGTGGTGGTAGTGTGTCATGGTGGTTGTCTATGGTGAGAGGTAATTATAGTTCATTCAGTCATGATGATCGTTGTTTTTCATTTTTTTTAATTTAGTTTTAAATGACGTAATTTTAAGATATCTCAAATTATACAATTTAAAAATATAAAATTATTCAATTTGAAATGGAAAATTTATATTTTGATTATACATATATATTGTTAAGTTGTGAAAGTGATGCCAAATATATGAAATAGAAAGACGATTTGGAGGTCACTGAGACAATAAAAGTGTGATTTAAATTGCTAATTGACTATTGAGAAAGTGAGCACAAGTTGGATAAACTACCTTCTCTTCACTCACCCCTTTATAGCTTGAGTCACATCAATGACAATTTTATAGCAGAGCAAAGATAACACGCTTCTTATTAACTTTATAAATTAAAAGGTAATAGAAAGGTTAAGATTCGATATTGAAACACCAAAAAAATTATATGCTCTAAGTCAACATTAGAAATGGTCCACCAAGCAACCAATTTGTGATCCTTTCATAAATTTTGTAACCCACACATATAACTTCAATCACTTTCTCTTCAAATTTTCATTCAATGATATTCAGATTAAATGCTATGCTCCTTCGTCATAGTTTCAAATTTACCACTTTAGTATTCAACAAATTGCAATAGGTCATGTTTATGTAACAGTTACAATGAGTTAGTGTCGTGCAGGGTTCAATTAGGTAATCCATATTTTATTTCAAGACTTTTTCTATGATTATTGTATTTATTTTTGTTTGAGTATTCTTTAAGACGGTTAGGTTTCAGATTGAACTTCTTAAACTTTTTAAAATTGTTATAGATAGGCCTATACATATAATTTAAAATTCGCATAAGTTTTCATTCTCTGTAGTAAGTATCTATGCATGAATATAATTATAACTATATTACCATAATAAAAAAAACATTTCATTATCAAAATATAAAGAATGTAGTGAAGTATGTAAATAAAAATAATTAGTTTTTTAACTATATGACGACTGGTTAACTAAGAATCAAACGGTTAACTATCCAGTGAAAAAATATTAAGCAATCTAGAACAATCATTAATTGATAATTATTCTGAACAATAATAATTATAAATAAGCAATTAAGAAGAATAATAATCATTGATTAAAAATTAATAAAAATAATATTGATCATTAATAAGTTAGACAAAACAGTAAATTTATTGTAATATTTATAAATATATGTTTTAATGGAAGACCTGGTAATTAATTCTTATTACTACTCTTTATTATAAAATTAGTATATTAACTTGGATAATTGAAGACATCAGATAACTATAACTTTAGGTGAAGGATCTCAACGTTTTATCCAAAACAATTTTCATTAATATTAAAATTATACACCGAAAATAATTTCAATTTTTGTTTTATAATGACTCATTAGGAATAGTTTATTATCTGTCGAAAAAAAAATTGGTTGATGAAGTGCAAAGGGTAGAAGAGATAAAAAAAATTGTGTAAAAAAAAAACATAGAAAATTAATCCAACGATTAATTGCTATAAATATTTCTTCTATCTCAAGATTAAAACCCACGCCCATTAAATTATCATACACATTCAGTAAGTCAAATAAAAAACAATAAAGTGCATACTTCCAACAATCAAATTCTTAACATTTCTTAATTACTTTCGACAGCCTAATAACTTGCTGATATGAAAAAGCACATAAATAGTATATTGCTGGCTCTCACGCCACCTAACATGTTTAATCTGTCACAAATTAATAAAATCATATATGGATCATTATTAATATTTTTTATAATTCAAGATGATTCGAAAGTTATATATATTAGATAATAAAAAGTAACATGAACAATTTTTTTAGGGTAAAAGTAATGTTATAATCTCTTATATAAATTTATTTAATTATCATTCTTAATCTTTTTTCAATTTAGAAAATAGTATAGAATAAAATAGGTGAAAATTTCTAAAATGGTATGATTATAAAATGGCTGTACAATTAAATAGTCACCGATAAACTACTCACTTGAAGGATGTCTGGTAGTGAAGGAAGGATATTTAAAAAGATAATTGGAATTCATAAATATATCTTTTGATTATTTTGTTGTTGTAGTATTATAATATGGGATATAATTAAGACAGTAACGAGAACCTTAATGAGCACAAGACACACGGTACGAGGCCATATATAGTAAGTGAAAACCCTAGCGTAAACCTCGGATGAACAGCGCAATTAAGGATCACGCATGGCTTTTATTCAAACATTTTTTGAATCCGACCTAACGTGAAGCTCACTTGTGAAACTCTATTTTGATCCCTCCAATGGTGACATGCCCCTTCCCAAACTTGGGCACCAAAGTCACCAACACATGCTCATCATCTTCAGCTCCCAAATCCTCCAATAACTCACTTATCCCAAGCCTCAAGTTCGTCTTCATCTTCCTGTGTTTGTGCTTGTGCTTATGAGCCACACTCACAAAGCTCCCTGCAAACTCAGCCTTACTTGGCCCACCTGCCACATCGTCTTCGTCGTTAATATACACATCAAACTTCACACCCACATCCCTCTCAAACTCAATCCCTTCTATCACCAGCACCTCCTCCTCCTCTTCCTTTTCCTTCTCTTTCCTACCTCTCTTTGGTCTCTTCACCATGCTGCTCACACTCGAATCCAAAACCACGGGAAACTTAGTTGTTTTGGAAGTCTCAGCAGCCAGTGCTGCACCACCACCAAAACTCATTGCAACTGCTCTTCGCAGACGCGGTGTTGGTTTAGCTTCTAACCACGGAACGTCAACGTCTTGGTACACATATCCAAGCTTTCTAGTATCAAGACAATCTTTCACCTTCACACGAATTAGGTTTTTGTTCTCGTCGTAGAAAAGAAACCCAGATTCCAACCAATCGGGGTCTGTGATATCACTTCTCTTTCCTCCAAGGGTTTTCCATACGGACCACATCCTATCCACATTAGCGTGGTGAGAAAAGAAAACAGGATCTCTTGCTGCAGAATAGAGAGTCCCCATGTCCTCCAAGTTAGGTTGCGTGTTATCACCGGTCCATACATGAACAGGACCGTGCGGAATGTTTTCCACAGTGCCACCACCGGGATCACTGTCCTCTCCTGCACGATAAGCGCCACCGAAGAAGAGCGTCGGAGTCTTTGAACTCGACACGACTTGCCGGTACATGGTGGTGAGATTGGTAGATATTTGCTGTTGAGTTGAGCCTTTGTCTTCCACCCCGTTATAGTCAAGGTCAACGAGTTTTGGTGGTTTATGGTTTAGGTTTCGGAGGGAGTCATAAAGTGGGGACTTGGGATTAGTGTAGATGGCAGGGATTGGCATGCCATTGGGGGAATCCCAGTTCCAAAATGGAAGGGCAAAATTTGGGTCAAGATCCTTGATCAAGCTTCCCAAGATTTTCTCATAGAAATAGAGGTACCAACGGTGAAAGGGGAAAAAGAGCCAAGAGCCGTGAACTTGGAGATCAAGGTCAGGGAACCCAACTTGGTGATATGCACCATCACAATAAGCACAGTGGATGTTTGCCTGTTGGGTGAAATTGCGTGGATCGTTGAGAGGCAAGGCTTTCATGCGACGAAGGGCTTCTTCGTAGTTGCGGAGGTAAGTGGCGTCAACCAAATGAGCAGCGGGTCTAACCTTAACTTGGGTGTTCTTCGGAAATGCGAAGTCTATGATGTTTGAGGAAATTGGGGGGCAACAGTTGGTCGGTTTGGCACCAGAGGGAAGGTCAGGTGGACCACATTTGATTAACTCTGGTGGTGAGATAGGAGCTGCAAGGGACAATGTGTCGCTGCTAAGGGTACCATAAAGGCTTCCCATGCCAATCAGTACGTTTCTTCTGTCGAACACCAAGGCCTCTTCTTTCTGGTTTTCTGGGTCACCATCACCACCCTTTGTAGCTTTGCATGACACTCTTAACTTTGAAACTTTTGGGACCCTGAAATTCTGATTTCTGAATAAGGTAACGGAAGAAGAGTGGTTTGAAATGGAAAAGTGTGGAGAATATAGAGAAGCCATGAATACAGGTAGATCAATTTTATTGTGCACTTAGAGCTTGGGAAATCCCTCTCGTTTTATAACTAAGTTATGCAGACTATTCTCTTCTCTTTCGTGATCAAAATAGGATAAATATATTGAAGATTAACGTGGCGTCAGTTAATAATCACGTGGATGGAGATCAACTCGTATTATTTTTTATTATCTTTCTAGTAATTTCCATTGCCGTGCGAGTCACTATTATCTTCCCTCACGAATCCATAAACAAATTAATAAACAATAACGATGATGGCCAAACTTTACTATGAGGTATAATAAATACTCCTATTTGTATTTTTTTTATTAGTGTTTTGCACATGGTCAGAAATTTTGGATCCTCTGCATGATCAATCTCAAGACACCCATTTTCCATTAAATAGTATGCAAACATCACAAGGAACATTTCTTTTCTTTTCAGAAACAGTTTGTTTTATAACTTATAGCATTTATATGTAACTGGTTAAGAAATATAATTTAAAAATAATAAAATGAGTTTGTACCTTTGGATATATTAAATTAAATGATATGATATATTAAATTAAATTATATGTTTAACTCTAATTCATAATTTTGATATAATGTTAAAAAGTAAATTTTAAATCTAAATTAATCTTACAAAATCAGTTTATAATATAAAGTTTGCATTTATATATTTTAAATTAATTTTATCACTTATCGATGTAAAATTTTAAATATAATTATTTTCAAATGCTATACTTTGAATATTAGAATAGGTTGAGTTGCCGAATACAATTTAGAGATTCTTTTTCTTAGAACGTTTTCCCTTTTGCCATTCTTTACCGTTCACAAAATGTTTTTCCAATTATTATTAACAAATTATGTTCATTTTAAATTACACTTACAAAATCACCTAATAAAATAAGAACTATTTTTATTTATATATTTAAAATTAATTTTATTTTTTTATCAATATAATATCTCTAAAATATCCTCTGTCAAGATATAAATATATTATATGTGAAACTAAACATTTGTAAATAATTTAATAAAGGTTTAATAATAATGATAAAATAAATCCAAACAAATCTTATTAAAATACATTCTACTAATGTATTAAAATATAAGATTAAGTTTAATATCCTCACATAAACGTGTGATCTCAAGCTACTATTTCTTTTAAAATCATTCAAACATTGGAAAAAAGTACACTAAAAATATTAGATGTGTAATATGTGCCATAATGAGAAAAAAAAACTAAAAGAAATAAAAATGTTGTTGAGATATTTATAAGAATGTTTACTATTAGTTTAAGGGCCTTACTTACCACTCAGAGAATTAGTTAAAATATTAGAAAAGTAATTATTGAAAATCATAAAACATGTTAAAAGTTATACGAAAACATATTTTAAAAAGTATACTGCAAATATTTTTTTTGAGACAAAAACATTCATAATATGTGGAACTAAATATAAAGATAAAAAAGCATGAATATACTAGGGACGTTGATTCTCGTTGAATATCTCCTGTAACAACAACACTGTATTGGTTTACAACTTTACATATATTTCATTTCTAGATATCTTATAGTGTAAGCTCTTTGAAAAATAATCCAATTGTATGATAACTCTCTCATATCAGGGGAGATTTCACCCCTTTGAACCCAATTGTGGTGGTAAATATGAATCAATTTTATGATTTTATAAATGAAAACTATAATTAAAATATGTTTTATAATATATATTTAGATAAATTAAATCAGTATCAATATAATATTATACTTTATTAAATATAATTATAATTAATTTTATTAATAAATATATATATTTACTAATCAAAGGTATTCCCACGCAGATAATAAAGTTATTTTTTTAAGGAAGTGTAATACTAAAAGAGATATATTTTAACAATTTTCAATAAACTAAATAGAACACATAAATGGAATCACGAAACCAAGTCGAGACTCTGTATATTCCTAAATAAATCAAAGGATACACAATAGGTGTCATACCACCAAAAAATGTTTATTTACACAAAGATCCTAATATATTTTATCCACACACTTATTTTCTTTGATAATAATTTAAATTTCACGCTATTTATTAATATAATGCATATATAATAATGTTTGAGTTGGATATAATATAAGCTTTTATCTACATAATTTCAACAGAAAACTATGGATTAAGTTGAACAAATTATTATTATTATTATACAACATGCCAATTTTGTTTTGGTTGGTGGGATGATTGTAATCACTAGCACTGCAGCTTGTTAAGATTAACTATTTATATTAAAACAAAATTAAGATGTTAAAGACTTTATTCTTAACTTTCTTAATCAAACTCTTACGTGGATTTCTTTTATTGGAAATACGGATACATGACGCCATTCGAGTTTGACTTTTGTTTAGTTTTGTATATTGATTATGAGCTTTTTTTTCTTGTGTTTAAATAATTGTTTTAGTTGGACTAATTTCTCCATAAGAATTTTTAGAGAAAAAAAAATAAAAATACGAAATTATTTTTTTTATGTTAAATTTAATTTATATACATTAGTTTATTATTTTTCTTAATATTTACTTTTACTAGTACATAAACTAAGTTTATGAGAATGATATGTGAGTTAAACCGGATGGATTGATATGTTAGTCTACCTTAGAAAAAGTGGGATGAACTGGAAAAGTGGATATCAGTCCATCTCATCTTGTAGATTTTATTATTTGTTTCCTTTTAACAATTCATTGTTACGTGGAGTTATTTGAATATTAATATAATTGAATATTTTCATTTGTCATTTTAATAATTCTTTTTTTTTATCAGCGTATAGTTTATTTTCTGTTGTTTCCTTTTTTATTTATATTAAATGAGAATATATTTAATATTTATGCTTTTCTCTGCAATTCTCCAGAAAAGATTTAGATTTGGAATTTGGAATTTGGCTAAAAAAATTTAACTTGCTTTAATGAAATAAAACATTACTACATATTTTTTAAATCAATTTCTTATTTCCTATAAAACATCTATATTTTGTAAAATATATATCCTTCACAATTTTATTTATTTTATTCAAATGTTTTATAAAAAAAATATAATTGTTATATTTACTAACTTTTACACTTACTATTACATATGCATAGAGCTGCCAAAATGGGTAATCCTGCTCGATCCGACTCGACTCACTACGGGTTGATCATTTAGTGAGTGAACCCAACCCGATTTACTTATTAGTGAGTTAAAAAAATTCGAACCCGCGCCATGTTTCGATGTGAGGCACGGGATTGGTGGGTTAAACCGGTTGGCTTACTGTCTCACTTAATTATAAGTTTTTTTATTTATTTCAAATCTAAATAAATTTCACTCTAAAATAATGTTAAATTCCAAAGACAATTAAAAATAAATAAATATATATATATATATATATATATCATACAATCCAAGTGTAATAAAAATACAAACACAAAAACGAACAAATAAGTTTTTAATATTGATAATTTTTGTATCACTTATCCATTTCTAATATTAGAGTCTTGAAACATTTTTTTTATCTCATCTACAATATAATAAAAAAATTCTAACTAATAATATTGAAACATAAAATAATAAACAATTAAATTAAATTAGGTGGGTTGATGAGTCAACCCAACTTACTATGGGTTCAACTTGAATGAATCGGATTGAAAACTAATCCACATAAAAAAAAATTATATTTTTTCAAACTCTAGGACCGTAACAAATCGGGCTGACTCATGGGTTAAAGTACATTTGTCAGTTTATTTTCAGTATTCTGTATAAACTTAAATTATTATTTCTGATAAAAAAAATTAATGTCGCATGCAGGCTTGACATTTTAATTTATTTTAGCATTTATTTATTTTTTCAATTATTTATTTTGGTTAAAAAGAATTGTTTTGACGAGTTTAAATTTTGCATCTCTAAATAGGGTATACTTTAAATCTAATTTATTTTTAATTACATATTTCACTGTTTATCATTAAACTATTAATTTTAGTTTTATAAAGTCTGAGACATTTTTTTTACACTTTAAATACATTTATAACTAAAAATAAGACACGTCTAATTATCTCTTTTCTATTAAAATATTTGTTATCTATTTTTAAATTATTCTTTTTAATTTGATAAAGCATGAAATTTGATTTTAATTATAGCTTACAATTGATTTAAAAGAATTACCATCAAACTATATTACAGCCTGAGTTTTTAGAAAGTATTAAGGACAAAGAAGTTACATTCAACCGACCACTTCACACATTTTTCAAATGTTATTTTACCTTTGAATCTAGAACATATTGATTTTAACAAAAAAGGTTTTAAGATTATGAAATAAATTTATCCTATTGTTTGATTAGTTTATGAAAGAATTTCTTTCAATTACAATTATAATTTATTTGTATCAATTTTTGTCTTCCTATTAGGTTAAACTTAATATATGAGTAAATTTTACAAGTTTTATAAAATGATTTTTAACTCTCTTACATTATTATATATTTAAAAAACTAATTTAATTATTATATGTAAATATTAATTTAAAAATATGTGCATCTATAAAATTTAGACCTTTTAAACACTTTTATAATGAACTCGTGAAGATTTTTTTCTTCTTGGATTTGGAATGGTTGATAATACCCTCAAACCAATATCCACAATTTTATAATATACTACAAATTTATAAATAGTTCTACTTTTATTATCAGCTTCGAAATATGGAAAGACGTAAGTACACCTCTGTGTTTCCTAATAAGAGCTTTGTAATCCTTAACTCTTTCAATCTCTCCACGGTCATTACCTTTTATATTCCAATCTACTAATTATAATATCTCTTTTTTTATCAAGCAAACCCTAATGGACCAAAGTAACAGAAAACCCTAATTGAGTAAAGTAATTGAAGGATTGCAGCTGGAAACTGACTTATTAAATGAAACATATAAGAGACCCAAAATATCAAAGTAACTCTCAAAGCAGCTACCTCAAAAAAAGAGACAATATATGTAACAATACAACACACTAAAAAATGTACTGAACTCAAACCATTTTATGAGACACTTTTTGGCAATAATTTCTTCCGTAAATGTCATAAGTTAACAATTTTATCAGGTTTTAAAAAATTAAATTATTGAATTTATTTTACATATTAAGTTATAAAAACTCACCGCAGTAACGAAATTATTTTTATTGTAATTACAAATATTTCCATAACTTTTAATTTTTATATTCTTTCCCAACACTGGTAAATTTATTTTTAAAATGTTTTTGGTTATACGTGTAGATAATTAAACTAAGGTTTTTATCATTATATTTTTTTTTATACAAAATAAAGTTATTCTATTTTCGAAGAAACTAAAACATTAATTTATTATATATGTATTGATCTCCGCAAAGCACTGGGAAATGGTTAAACCAACATAGGCTACCAGGAAGATAAACACTAACTTATAATCAAAATTTAATATTAGATTTGTTTTTGTTTAACTTCATTTCATAACAATCTAATATTCATAGTTTTTTTAAGAATATTATTTCATTTTCCAACCATTACTCCTTTCAAAAAAATAAAATTAGACATTTTACTGAAATCCATTTTCATTTTTAAATTGTAAATTATTCCTTTTTTATATGCCACATAAAATGTCATTAACTATCACAACTTTTCCTCTTTAATGATATTTTGATTATAAACTTCAATACAACGATGATTTGAAATCCAAATCAAATCAAACTATTAAAATTACACAAATAATAATAATAATAATAACAATAAAAACATACCAGTGAGCACAAAAAAGTTTCAAATTCAAACTAATAACACGTCAATATAATGGAAAGTTTATCCTCTGGGAAACTATCAGGCGGCTGACGAACTCATTTACTTACTGACAGAAAGAACAATCAAAAAGAAAAATATTGCTTTATAATATTATATATATATATACACGGCAAGTTTATTTTTTATTTTAAAAATGCATCCAGATTACTGAGATTAAGATTATTTTACACTTACAAGTGTATAAGCATTGATAGTTTAGTCAATATATATAATAATTAAAAAGTTTAAGAAGCTAACTTAAAAATTGGAAAATGGCTTACAGTCGTGGAAAAAAGGACAATGAAAACATTATTTTACTCATCAAGTGTTTTCATACATATAACAGTTAAACAGCAAAGGATAGACAATTAAAATACAAAGTTAAATCCATAATACAAAGTCACAATCATATATATGTGGATATGCAAGGCTTCTCCTGAGATTAATCTGGGAAAAGCTGATTTTGTTGAATGTTTTTCAATCTGCGATGAGAACTATTTTGATGTTTGTGATTGTGACTTGTCCTTTCCCATACCTGGGAACCAGCGTCACCATAACACTGTCATCATCTTCCGCTTCCAACTCTTCTAACAAATCCGTAAGTCCAAGCCTCAAACAAGTTTTGATATTCTTGTTTTTGTGTTGGTGCGTGTGAGGCACACTCACAAAGCTTCCTGCAAATTCTGTATTATCTGGTCGGATCTCCGTATCATCTTCGTCATTAATAAAGACATCAAATTTGACAGCTCTGTTTCTATCAAACTCGATCCCTTCAATCACCAAAACCTCTTCCTTCTCTTCCTTCTCTTTCTTGCTTCTCGACTTATTCGGCCTTTTAACCCTTGTTCTCACAACTGAATCCAACACCAGTGGAAACTTCACACTCCTTGAAGTCTCAGCAGCATGTGCTGCACCAACACCAAAATTTTGTGCCAGTGCTGCATTCCGAGCCCTTGACTTACGCGGTGTGGGCTTGGAATTCAACCATGGGATGTTAACATCTTGGTAAACATACCCTAGTTTTCTGGTGTCAAGACAATCCTTAACCTTCACACGCACAAGGTTCTTATTCTCGTCGTAGAAGAGAAACCCGGATTCTAACCAATCCGAGTCGGTGAAATCCCTTCTTTTCCCACCAAGTGTTTTCCATACGGACCACAACCTATCAATATTGGAATGATGAGAATAGAAAATGGGGTCTCTTGCGGCCGAATAGAAAGTCCCCATGTTCTCGTTGTTGGGCTGGTTGGGATCACCTGTCCATCCATGAACGGGGCCATGTGGAACATTCTCTACGGATCCACCACCCGGGTCAGGTTCATCTCCAGCACGGTAAGCATTGCCAAGGAACAATGTGGGAGTCTTCCCATTAGACACAACTTGCCTATACATTATGGAAAGGTTGGAGGAGATGCTTCCTGCGGCATCAGGATCATCGTTGTTGAAGTCAAGGTCGACGAGGGTTGGTGGTTGATGATTAGGATTGCGAAGAGGGTCATAGAGAGGTGATTTACGTTGTGCATAAAGGGAAGGAAGTTTCATACCCCCGGGAGCATCCCAGTTCCAAAATGGAAGGGCAAAGGTTGGGTCATTGATCAAGCTACCCAAGATCCTTTCATAGAAATAGAGATACCATCGATGGTAGGGAAAGAAGAGCCAAGAGCTGTGGACTTGCAGATCAAGGTCAGGGAACCCAACTTGGTGATATGCACCATCGCAATAAGCACAATGGACGTTGGCTTGCTGCATGAAATTACGTGGGTCCTTAGATGGGAGCTTTTTCATGAGGTCAACGGCTTTTTTGTATTTGGCTAGATAGTCGTCAGTGACCAAATGTGCGGCTGGTCTCACCCGCAAGGGTTGGTTAGAGGGAGGAAACTTGAAATCGATGATTTTAGAAGATGGAGGACAACAATTGGTGGGTTTTGCACCTCCAGGTAGGTCTGCTGGGCCGCATGTGCTTAGATCCGGTGGGGCAATCGGAGCCGCAAAGGCAAAAGGATTGTTATTCAGAGTAACAGCCCCACAAAGCCCTCCTAGACCAACCAGAACCTTCCTCCTATTTCCTACAATATCTGCAACTTCTTCTTCAGAAGCTTTTGGTGTTTCATTATTCTTATTTCCACTGCATCTCACTCTCGTAATTTTTGGGGATTGGAACTGTTGAAATGGATGCAAGGAAGAAGAAGGGAGAGTGATGGAGTTGGGACAGAAATTATTGACTGAGGACACGAAAGAAAGATGAGAGATAGAAGCCATTATATATTAAATTCAACTACAAAGTTATTATATCTTTTTACTGGATTGTTTTATATGTTTTTAAATAATATGTAAAACATATATAAATTAAAAGGCATGCAAAAAATTTACAGAGGTAATAATAATAGGAGTTGAATTTACAATGGGGTGTTTCACCCTGTATTTATAAGCTTTTCAACCTACATCTTCAATTTTCTAAAATACTCCCTAATTAATGAGTGGTTATTTGTTAACTCTACATTTATTCAGAAATTTTATTCTAAGACTACTCTTCCATAAATTAATTAATTATTTTATTTATTTATAATTATTTTTAAATTTATGTATCAATTTGTATGAAATTATAATTTAATTAAAAAAAATTAATTGTAAAAATTATTTTTTGTGAATTTATTAGATTTAATAAAAATATTTAAAAATAAATAAAAATTTTGAAAATTTGTATCGAATATGAAAATCCGAGGGAAAATTAGAAGAGTAATCGGATATTAATATCTTATAGATAAAGGATGTAGATCCGATCGGTTTATGCTGCATTACTTTTTTTTACGTTGCTTTATTAATGTTAGCAAACCTGCTTTGATATTTAGTATGAGCCTTCAAACTAGGATCAGGCCTAGGAGACTAGGATCAGGCCCTCTCTAATTCCTAACTGCACCCCTCTATAATTCCTAACTGCACCCCTAGGAGACTAGGATCAGGCCCGTTCTGCATAGCCCATCTTTAATTTAGTCTTTTTCATTTACCGAAAACCTACTCATTCAATAAACCTATAAATAGACACATCTTATGATATCAAATTAAACAGAAAATACTACTAATATGTATTCATTCTACTAAGGAATTTTTCTAAAGAAATTTATTTTTAATTTAGAATGTTTTAAATAGCATTTTGAGGTGCTTTCCAAGGCTAAAACTAGCCTAAACTTGTTTAAAAGAAAATTACTTTGCCTGGATACGAGTTAAAAAATAATTAAATAACCGAAATAGATTCTTAAAAGCAACGGATAGATGATGTCAAAATTTCATCTTCCACCAATCTTTATACTTAATCTGTTTCACAATAAAAAAATATTTATTTTATAGATCATATCACCAAGTATTTATAGTCTTTATTAACTTCTTATGTATTTAAAGTTTTTAATTTATAAAATAAATTAATGCAATTTATTTAATTATATATAACATAAAACGTAATCAAGTATCTTGTACCCGAATAATTTGTTTTTAAAGCTTATATCTACTTTAAAGACATAGAGTTTTTACATAAAATTAATAAGATTAATAGTATTTAAATTAGATGATAAACTAATTGATAAATATGAAAGAACATAAATAAATGTTAAAATTGAATAATAGTAAAAATTTGCTTTCTAAATCAACGTATGTTATTATATAATTATAATTCCATGCTCTTGAATAATTATTTTTTAAAACAAAATTAGTACTTGTGTTTAGTTTTTTTAGAAAAAATATGTTTTTAGAAAAAATTATATAATTATAATTCTATGATCTTTTGAATAATTATTTTTTTAAAAAAAATTTAGTACTTGAGTTTTTTTTTAAAAGTCTGGTTTTTTTTAATAAAATTTTTATTTGAATGAATTTATCTGATATGCATCAAATAATTTTTCCATAAATTTAAATTTTTTAATTTTTTAATTTAAACTGTTTTTTTGTATAAGTTATTTAACAACTTTTATTATATATAATTTATAACGTAATTAATACTATTTATTTAATTATCATAATATATTTTTTAATTTAACTTATATAAAAAATTAAGAAATAATGCAACAAAAATAAAAAATAATACAATAATTAGTTTTAGTATAAAATTAAATACAAATAAATTAAGAATAAGAAAAAATATTAAAGTAAAGAGAAAATAATTAAAAATTTAATAAATTGAAAGGAAAATAAAATATTTTTTTATATAAATCAAAATTAAACTCCTCAAAGAACGTGAGATGAAAAATAACAACACTGTGACTTAAAAATGCATTTAATTTATAAGATAAAAATAAAATCATATATCTTTTATATGAAAAAAAATGCTGCAGAATTTGGGCGGTGGCATGTGAAAGAGCTGAGTCAGATCATTGTCACGTTACATTGTGAAAATGGATAAGATTTGCTAATTTTAACGATTCTGCTCGTATTCAAATCCAACAACCCGGTTTTTAGTCAACCCGTTCCAACAAATCAATGTCATAATTTCTTTTTCCTTTTTCACAAATATCATTATTAAGTATACTTTTATTAGTCACTTTAACTATTATAAAGAACTTTTAACAACATTAAATTGTTTCATAAATCTTATCTGTCTTACATTATCATCTTTATCTACTTTTTTGTTAGGATAGAATTACCACGTTGACACGCGCTTTCTCTCTTCCTGTACCATCTGTATATATTAAACATGAATGACTCCTTCTTCCTATCACCATCACTCTGTTTTTCAAAGGCATTCTTCATTCATTTGCAGCTGTTCCGATTCCTATTTAGAAAACATGTTGGGAATTTTCAAGGAGAAGTTGGTCAATGCACCGAAGGAGCTGAAGAGTCCAGCTTCTACGAGTGGGTGCAGTAAGCCTAAGCTAAGCAATGAAATCCTGAATGATTTCATGTCCTCCAATTCTTCCAATGCTTTTTCAATGTGCTTTGGAAATGATGCTTTGGTAGCCTATTCCCCTTCAAACAGCAACTCCACTCATCACAGATTCTTCAGTGGTTTGGATGACATATACTGCGTTTTCATGGGTGAGCTGCACAACCTTAGTAGGCTGAACAAGCAATATGGGCTATCGAAGGGAACAAACGAGGCCATGTTCATCATTCAAGCATATCGAACACTTCGAGACAGAGGTCCATACCCTGCTGATCAAGTCCTCAGTCAACTCGAAGGCAGTTTTGGATTTCTCATCTATGACCACAAGAATGGAACTGTTTTTGTTGCATCTGTAAGTCTCTTTCCCTCTTCTCTTCATAGTTTTCCAACATCACATCACTTTTTTGGACTTACCCACATCTTCCATGTGTTTGAAATAGGGTTCCAATGGCCAGATTGGGCTCTACTGGGGTGTTGCAGCCGATGGTTCGATAGTGATTTCTGAAAATGTGGACCTTATAAAAGCAGGCTGTGCTAAATCATTCGCAACATTTCCAACTGGTATGTAAATGTGATTTATCTTTATGTAACGAAGGATTCTGTAATGTCAGCAGCATTGATTGATTCTAAGTAATAGAGTTATAACGCATAAGTGGGGTTGGAATTGCAGGGTGTATGTTTCACAGTGAACATGGTCTGATGAACTTTGAACATCCGACGAGGAAGATGAAAGCAATGCCAAGAATTGACAGCGAGGGGGTTATGTGTGGGGCAAACTTCAATGTTGACTCTCAATCAAAGATCCAAACGATGCCGCGTGTTGGAAGTGAAGCTAACTGGGCTACTTGGGGATAGTTGAAGTAACATGATATGATTTGAGTGACTCTTTGCTTTTAGCCCTTTGGTAACATATCTACTTTTCTTGTTTGGTTCCATTGTTCTGTACATATTCATGCTTCAATGTTGAACGTGACTTTCGTAATTTCTAATATGAATGACAACAAGTTTTAGCTTTTCACTTTTAAATTCTTGGTTTGCTTATTATGTAATTGAATCTTTCATCGCAAAATGAAGCAAGAGAGAAGATAATTAATGACTCATGATGTGTGTATATTTTATTCCATTGTGAAAACCACTTTTACTCATGACAAGAATAACAATGAAAAATATTAAACAACATTATTTGATGTTTATTATTTTTCCAGGTTGACAACCAGATGAGGTGAATAATCTACCATGTGTATGAATAAACCACAATATGGACTATGCTACAATGATTAGATGAAAAATCGTCCTAGCTTAATCATATAACCGTCATTCTCATTGAAAATAAAATAAAATCACGCGTTCAATATTATTCTCTACTATCATTGCCGTTGAAAACATGCTCATCGTATCAAAACCAGAAATCATTTATGTTTTTAAATTGTGTAATATAGTTTTGCCTACAAGAAATCATTTTTTCTTAACGAAAAAAATGAAAAGCTCTCAATTTTATTGAAGTTTGGTTTTTCAAATCTTGTCCATGTATAAGGCATGCAATTATGCAGATGTATCAAAAAAAGTGATCCACAAATCTTACATCAACCACCCAACTTTGTTTTGGTAAGTCAAAAGGAGACAAATTTGCATGGTCACTCTTAATTCATTCAATAGTTAACAATTTTTTTTTTGGAAATCACAGGTTAGGATATATCTATCATTATTGATTTCACTTTTACATAGTAAAATCTAAAATAATTAATTTTATTGATTAAAATAATATAAAATCATATAACAAACTTTTTAAAAATAAAAATACATTTTTTTTTTTGTTTTTCATACCTACAATAGTTTTTTAAATACAGAACGAATACATTAGAATTTTTAAGTCTCAAAATATCTTTACATGAAAGTTTGAAATATGAAAGCTTAAAATATTTAATTATTTTTTTTTTGTAAATTTTTTATATATTTAACACTTTATTAGTTGATATAGTAAATTGTTTTTTTTTATTTTCATATGTTGTTTTATATGTTAACTTAAGCTTTTTTATGTTTATTTTTTTGTACCAAATAAATTATATTGTATAATAATTACCGACATTTTTATCTTATAAATAAAATAAAAGTATATTAATAATTATTGAAGTCAAAATTCATTTAATTTCACATTTAATTATAATTTTTTTTAAATACTATTTTTATTAATTATTATTAAAAATATCCTTATAAAACTATTTAACTGGACCCATTCTTTTTCCCTTTATTTTCATGAAAATGTTAATTCGAAAGTAAGTGAAAAAGTAAGATGTAAATGGAAGATTAATTAATATTCTTTTGAAAACAAGAGATAAGGAACTATTTGCTTTAAAGCCTACACTTGTGAAGAATAAAAGAATTGTGTTGCAGTGGTATTTGAAGATGACTCCATTCCATGGATAGGTTGTACTATTTACTTGTAGTGAATTTTTCACATAAATAATATATAATTTCATTTTTTATTTTTGGAAAAATCGAATTTTGAATTACCATTTACAGCATGCTATTTGTGCATTATTATTTTTTTCCATCGAAATAGTTTATCTAAAACTTTTTTTATTTTTTCAAACTCAAATCAATTTTATAACTACACATGATCTATTGACACTACATATAATTAAACAGTATTTAACATTTTAGTCACTATAATTTACCAACAAAAAGGTAAAGAAATAGAAAACCATGTAATAACTATAGTATGATAGGAGTGGCCTCTTAGATAAGAAAAATACATTTCTGTGAAATAGCAGATTGTTAACCTTTAAACCACAAATGATCTGAATTTGATAATTACATTTCAAAAACCATAAGGATATCTTTTCTCTGCAAAATTTCAAATGTTAAAGGATAATGATCCATGGCGGTGTAATCATAGAAGAAACGACAAGCAAAAACAAACCTTGAAAATGCAGTGGGCCAAGATGCCATACACTGTTGTATTAAACAGAAACAAATACGAGAAGAGCATGTGAAGTATAAGCCCACACATAAACATCCTTGAGGTATATAACAGTAACAGAATATCATAATATCAATAAACAGCTCTGCAACCAGAATTCCTTATGGCCCAGGAGCAAACAATGATTCTCAACAAGTGGCGCTGATGAATCTTCGCCAATCAAATCCATATGTTACATCATTCCAACACATGCACATTTACATATCCGCAAGAATCTTCCATCACATTCTGTCAGTTCAGTGTGCTGGAACAGACCCCATGACAAAGAACTCAGAAACCATTCAAAAAAATACAAAATTTTCTGTATTTGTGAATAATGTTAAGTGTAACATTTTATTACAGGAAATTATAAGAGAGATCAACAGGCAAACTCATTTGGTTACAGTTAATTGAACGCCCTTGCTTGAATCCGAAGCTGAAACTAAAATAAGACAGCTCCAAAACTTCTCCTTATAAGACTCATAAGAGCAGAAAGAAAAGTGGATATTATGATTCATTTGAAAACACGAACACTTTCTACTCCTTATGAAACGCAAACACCACAGATAACTAATCTATGAACATGGGTTACTATTGTTTTTTTTTATACTTCCTCTTGTCAGGGTTTGATGTCGGAATCATCCCAAGGATTATTTGGATCGGTTGAGACCAACGAATCGATGTCCTCCCAACTCCAATAGTTTGACATTTCCAAACCAGAACTTGTCGCTGCGATCTCCCATGGTTGTGTCCTGGTGCCAGCACCAGTGCAGGCCATTGTACTGTTCACGGTTGGCTCTTCCAGTATTTTAAACTCGTCACCGTAGTTATACACACTGGAGGATTGCAGAGAGTTGGATACTGCACACGTGTTTGTGTCAAAGGAGTTTGAGGTTGTGAAAGGGAAGAGAAGGCTTTGGTTTTGAGGAAAAGGCACGTTTGAACTCAGAAAGATTCCATTGCCAATACCAAAGTCCTTGCCTTGGGAAACTTTGGTATTCGGATTCTGTTGTGGCAGGCACAGAGATTGGTAGAGAGAGGAAGGTGTGGTTTTGTGATGATCATCCACTGCAAGAGGAGGAATTGTAACGCGGGTTCTCAACTCACCATCCATGCTTCCATTTGAGGTGGTGGTTGTAGCTGTGGTCGATTTCTTGGCTCGCTTATTCTTTCTACCACCGCCAACAGGAACGTTGCGCAGAGTTCCACCTTTAGTCCAGTGCCTCTTGCAAGCTCTGCAGAAATGGCGGGGTTGAGACTTGTTGTAGTTGTTGTAGTAACAGAATTTGGTGTTAATGGAGTCACATCTTGGACAATTCAAAGGCTCTGATGGCTGAGTCTGTTGCTGCTGTTTCCTCATAGGAGTAGGCTTTGGGAGCTCCAAGTTTTGAGCCTGCAACAAAGTCTGGTCCCAATCAAGCCCTCTATTAGAAACCTGCTTAGAACTCAACCCCATATCTTAAAGTCACCCCCCAGAAAGCACTATTAACCAGAAGAAAAAAAAAAGACTTATTGTTCTGTACAATTAGATGAGAAAGGCGGCGATTTGGGGAATTTTATCCCTTTGATCGAGATGGGAAAAGAGAAATGAATCTGAAGGATAAGAAGGCGATGAGATTGCTGCTTATAGCCCAAACCCAGTGAAGGTGTGAGGAAATTGGTGAGTGGGAGAGGTTTGATAGAAGGAAAGGCCTAGGAAACTGAGAAGAAGTGAGCATGTCTTTCTCCAATCTGTCTATGTCTAATAGCTATTTAAGATCTTATCTATCTGTAAAGGATCAATAATTATAGGAAGAAGACCAGAAAAAAATTACTTGAAGTGGTGTGTGGTAGTAACGGAGGAAAATGAAACCTCATAAAACTTATGCAGACAATAGTAACAAGTTTAGTTTTGGTTCTCTGGATAGAAGTATTATAAAAGGAGAATGGAGAGATGCTTAACCCCTAAGGTGAAGGTGGGTGGGTGGCACGTGGAGGGTTATAGGCCATTGATAGTGGTTTGTGTTTTGGGTGTAAAAGGAACGTAGATATGCATGATGCTGTGCTATAATAATTTAAGTGGGAAACTTTGCCACCAATACAAACACAAAGTTGGCAAAAAAGAAGGGAAGTACACTACGGTGTGTTTCTCTTAAGTGATTGACATTGGAGGAAAGGGAAGTGAGGTAATAGTGGGACCTAAGATTCTTAGGAAGGTTAAAAACAGTTGGCAACACATGGTTTCTTGTGGGACATAAGTGAAAGAATGCATCTAGTAGTGGTGCTGTTCTACGGACCTATGTCATGTGATTACATGTTCTAAGTTGGGTATATCTCTATCTTGCATGCACGTGTTCTTTGCCCTATCCGTCTTCTTCATTCAACCATTATATGTTAGCTTCCTGCGATTTCATTTCTTCCTTAAAAGTTTCACATCCATTATAGGATTGAATTAACCTTAAAGTCAATTTCTTAATATGATATAAGAGTTATGGTTAGAGTCTATTCTAACGATATTGAAAATTAAAACTGTGTATGGTTAAAAGAACTAAAATAGATAAATTGAATTGAAGTAGAGAGAAATATTTATTGAAGTGTGTTGAGTGGTAAAATATTGTAAAAACATTTGAATAATTAGAGAGTTTTAAAATGACTTGTGGAAAGTGTCGTATGTGAATGTCTTGACAGGAGTTCATATATATAATGGACTCATACCAGCCGACACTTGTGAGCAAAGAATAACACAAGTGTCTCGCACAGCCTCAATAATGTGAGTTTCAAGCCAACTTACGTTATTATCACAATGAAAAAAAACATCTAAGAAAAGTTCCGGATAAAACATGGTTGTGCTTTTTCCTTGTTTGCCCTGAGACATAACCTTTTCTTCCAAAATCTCCTCAGAGCAGATACAAGTTATATGAATCGTTGAATAAACTAATTGAGAACAGTACTTTGCACGTTATTTTCATCATTTTGCTAGTAGTTTTCCAGTTTTGGAATAATATATTTCACGCATGAATGAAATGCGTAGTCACAGTAATAATTTAGTGGTGATGGCTGTCACAACATTAGTTATCATTATTATTAATGGGAATAAGAAACCAAAGCCACATGCATGTATAATTAAGCCACGAGTGGTAGAAGGAAGATCTAACAAATAAATGTGCTTGATTCCATTTACAATTTAAAAAGAGAGGGTTTTGTAATAAACTAGTGTCTTAAAGAATCCGTAACCATGAAGTACATTAATATTATTTATTTTTTTAACAAATTTGAGGTTCTGATTTATCATCAAAGATTACTAATTGAAGGGAAATCAATAATGGTGGGTTGGTTAGGTAAAGAGTGTCGTGCTGAAGCGCTACAAGACAAAACAAAGAATGTTTGTCGGATAAATAAAAAAAGGAAACACCCAATTAGGTCTAAGTTCAATTGCAGTCACTTAATTCTCAAGAGAGTCAATTTTGTACTTCTTGAAGAAAGAAAGTTAAGAGATCATAACACTTTATAAAAAAAGTTAAAATAAGTATTTATAAGATTATTTTTGTGTAAGAAAATATGATTGAATTTTAAGTTCTTACTAAATTTTAATTTTTTTTATTGAATATATATAATTTATACATTTTTAATTAATTTTTATCATTTAATTTTTTTAATGTTATGATTTTCTTACTTTCTGTTATTTTGCTTACTTTTATTTATGTATTAAAAAATATAAAGTTTTATGGTCAATATAAGATAGTACTATGATTGATATAAAATGATAAATAACTTTTATTTGGAAATATATTAAATTATAATATTTTCATCATTTTTTGATAATTTTAATGTTATTATCTATAACAATAAAAATATTTGTATTTTCATCACTGTTGATGTATGTTACTGTGATAAAAGCAACTAAATAAGATGAGGGAAAAAATTAATAATTCTATAAACTCTAAACTTAATATAATTTTTTTTATGTAACCATTAAGCTGGAATTTAAAAGAGGAATTTAACACTAAATGAGAAAATCCTTATGATTTAAGTATGAATTGATTTGGAGGTAACAGGTGGAGCCAGAAGCACGTGGGTTTTATAGTTTGGTAATGGGTAGAATCAATTGCTGGTTATTTAAATGGCATTGATTATCTTAAGAAGGACACGTGTCTCTCAATGATGGGGCATCTGGGCCACTTGATTAAACCGTTTGGGCCATTGATGCTTTCAAGAACATCTACGGCCACTATCCTCTGTCTATATCTTATCGCCTAATAGACTCAATTTCACATTTTTCCTTAACTGTACTTTCTTCTATTATTTGGGGAGATGTACCTTAATTCTTGGGTCAAATTAAGTTAATCTATTTTTTATTTTATAAATTAAATACATTGAATTAATTTCTATTGTATTTATTTAAAATATACAAAAATTTAAATATGTGCATGTTTCAGAAATAGTGTGACCAATGCGATTAAATTAGTTTATTTTTTAATTTTATTATACCGAACTTTTTTTTTAGTCCAAAGAAACTGATATTTGTAGAAAATTTGAGACGATAACTTATCTATCATAAAAATGTATTTGACTTTAATTATAAGGAAGAGATATTTTAAGTTTAAAAATAAAATATTGTTCAAGATATTAAAAACTATTTCAAATTGATATTTTTTTTCACCTGTATTGATCATATAGAAAATAACTCGTATGGATTTTCTTTATTTATTTTTAACTGTTATTTTAAAATTCATAACCAAATTAAATACTGTTTTTGTAATTATTTATATATTTACCCTTCATCTAATTTTAATATTTTATTTACTTTATTGCGATAAAAAAGAGAGGAGTAAAATAAAAAAAAATTATAAATATTTTTATTTAAATAAAGAATATAGGTTATTTTTAAAAAAAAAACGGCACTTAAATAGAGACAGAGAAAGAAAATACATGTTTTAAGACAAATTATAAAGAAAAACAAGTTTTCTCGTCTATTATAATTCTGCTAATGTCAAAGTCATAAAGATGATTGTTTTTTAATTTTAATTTTTAAAATATATAAGAAAAAGAAAATGATAAATGTTTGTAGAAAAAAGCGGAATGTAGAGAAAGTAGTATACTGCGTGGTATGCAGACAAACATATAGGATTTTTCATTTGAGGTTTTAATTAGAACAGGAAAGTGACATACTCATTGTCGTCTGATTGATGAAAGAGACAGTACTTACAAACTCTGAAAGTGACACTAACCATGCCATTTCAAAATATGTTTAAATCAAATCAACTTTCTTTCTACCTGTAAGAACCTGTTTGATTCACTATGCTTTCAATTTCTGTTTTATTTTATGTTTTATAAAAAAAATATTCAATTAAATATTCTGTTAACACGATTGGAGTAGGATTAGTTAGTGGAGAAAAATAATACTCTTCACCAAGATGATGACAATGGGTGGAGATTTATTATAAAAAAAAATGATATTATTAAGTATTTAATATAAAATTATACATTTTTTAAAGTTAAATATGTTTTTAGTCTTAAAGATATCAAACGTTTTTTAGTTTCGTCCCTCCTCTTCTAAATTTTGCTTAACTTTGATTTTCTCCTCTAAGAAAATTATAAATTTTAGCTTTCAAAGAACTACAATTTATAATTTTCTTAAGGAAGAGGATTAAATTGAAGTAAAGTTTAGAAGAGAGACGAAATCTAAAAACATTTAATACTCGAGGGACTAAAAATATTTTGTTAACAGAATAGAGTAGAATTAGTTAGTGAAGAAAAATAATACTCTTCAACAAGATGATAATGGGTGGAGATTTATTATAAAAAAAGATATTATTAAGTATTTAATATAAAATTATACATTATTTTTAGGGTTAAATATGTTTTTAATCTATGAAGTATTAAGAGTGTTTGAGTTTGGTCTTTCTTCTAAACTTTGTTTCACTTTGATCCTCTTCTTTAAGAAAATTATAAATTTTATTTTAATTTCTTTAAAGAGGATTAAAAGTTATAATTTTCTTAAAAGAGAGGATAAAAGTGAAGCAAAGTTTGGAAAAAGGATGAAACTCAAATACATTTATATTTGAGGAACTAAAAACATATTTAACTTTTTTTAATACTAAATATTAAATACAAATATCAAATAACAAAGTAAAAAATTATATAAAAGATTAAAAATATTACATTATAAACATAACTTGTAAAACTAAAGATCAAATAAAAGTTATAAATCTTTTAATTATTTTATTTTAATAATTTAAAACAAAAATGTACGAAAAAAAAATATTAATACATATAAAGAATATATATATATATATATTTCTTATATTAAATTAAAATAAATAAATATTATACATACTCATTTAATACTCGTTCAATAAAAAAAATATCTGACAAAGTAGAGACAAATTAGACAGAGCTCATAAAAAAAAAACTTCATATATTAAAAGTAATCTTCAATTTAATGTTTCACCCTGCCTTTATTAAAATGGTTTGTAGAATAAACTCTCTGGAACTAAAAAAAGTAATGAACCAATCGAATATTTGAAGAAAAAAAAAAGGATTAAATTTGTGAATACACACATCAACGTTTCTTTCATCCTTATTTGTCTTTAAATTTGACTTGATTTACATAGGAAAGGATAGAAAGAAGAGCAAGAAGAGAAAAAAAAATTAAAAAGATGGCAGTCCACAAAAGAATATAGTGTAAAAAGAAACATGAGAAAGGATTTCATGAGAGGAGATAAAGACAAGAAAGTGAAATTATATTTTATATGTAGCAAAATTTGAGATTATATGATTTCAAAAAATAAAATGATTATGAAATAAAAAATAAAAAGACTGGAAATACACTGAAGAGTGAAAAGAAAAAAAAATGTGAAAATTAATGATTTGATTAAATAATAATTCTATTATTTTTATTATTTTATAAATCTATTTTTATTATTAATATTCCTTTTACTTATTTTTTATAAAATCATTATTATTTTATAATACTATTATTTTTAATTTTATTATCTTTATTATGATTTTGATATTATTAACTTTTTTATTATTATCTTATAACTTTACTATTTTTTGGTATTATTATTAGTAACTTTATAAATCTATTACTATTACTAATTTTGAAAATTCTATTATTATTATTATTTAAATATTTATTAATACCATTGTTAATATTTTCAATATTAATGTCTTAATAACTATCCAGTTTTTCCTTACAGGTCTCGTGAACAATATGTGAAGACACCATCGCAAAGTTGGAACTCATACTATTCATCATTTTACAAAATATGGCTTCCGAAACCATAACTTCTGTAGCATTTTCACTTACAAAAGTTATGTCCTAATAAATTAATTGCCTAAGGTTATAAAAGTGTAATTTCCTTTATTTCAACCTGACTTTCAGGTTTCACCGTACATTCAAGGGTGGACAATAAGTGTTCTCAATCGCAAATCCTTCAGCAACTTTCATTGCATTTTGAAAATAACTTTTTTCTTTCAGTAACTCACGCACAGTACTCAATTGTGCGTAAATGAAATCATTGCCATTAACATTACTTCAATAATGGAAAAGAGAAATAAAACGTTGTGGTGGACGCTGATTGTCCCAACAAACATCAACATCGACATTATGTGTGCAAGGTAGCCCTGTCAGAATACTAAATAACACCTGACGTGTATTGTAAAGCTTTCGAGAGATTCATGGTATTGACTTCTCAATTAAAGCTTGACTACCGAGTTTTGATTCTATTATATATTCGTACATATATATTCTTCCCATCCAAAACACTAACATTTTACTTCCAGACAATAATACAGAGTCGCGTTAAACCGCTGCTAACATATTCTCAGCTCATGGAATGTGAGAACTGCCCCAGTAGAAAAGGGTAGCACAGCCCCATTTTCCTGCAAAAGAAACAAAAACAAGGCGCACCCTAAAACTTAAAGTCCTTCTTCTTTGACTTGCCCTCCTTTTCTTGCATCTTTCTCTTTCTCTTCTTCTCGTTCTGCACCAAACACATTAGCTATAAATCACACTGGCAAAGTATAAAATCTAGTATGCATGTACACGATTTGGCAGGTAGAAAATCTAATACGCATGTGTATGTACACGATTTGAAGGGTGAATGTAACACACCTCTGCAACCATATCACTGAAATCTTCACGCTGACTACGTAACTTCTCCTCTTCCCTTGCTTCTTCGTACCTGTATCCAGTAGATGTGAGAAATCACTGCCTCAAATCTGACCCAAGTAACCAGCTATAAGAAATCAGAAAAGATAAATCCATACTTCGCAGGCAAAACATTTTCCATTGCTTCCAACTCTTCAGGCTGTAAAGTGACATCCACTTTATCTGATTTCTGACCTCTAAGCAAATCAACCTGAAAGTGCCATAACCAGAACGCATGAAACATGCTACCCTTGAAAACAAAAGGAATCATCATATACAACCAATCACGTAAAAAAGTCTTACCCTTTTAGCACCTGACTTGTCCTGTGCGCCTGTGCCAACCACATAACTGCAGAGTAGAGAAAAAACGTGGCAACTCAACAAAAAAACAATAATGGAGGGAAAAATTGTGATATTCAAATAATAAAAGAAAGGTAGGTGCAAGTATTGCATACGTGTGTGTGGTTCCAAGCAAAGTTCCAGGAGCAATTTTTTCCTCCTTCTCTTCAAGTACCTACATAGAAAACAACAAAACGATACATAACAAGTAAAATCAGAAGTTAAGGCTGATGAAAAACAGCAATAAAATATACTCACTTGATAAAGGGGCCTCTCAGGCTCCTTCCTCTGTTGCTTCCGGAGGTCAATAACATCAGGTGTTTCCACTCCCGTGGGAGTGCTGAAGTGAAAAATGCAAAGGAAAAGAATCAAGAGATGAGATGAAAGGAACAGTACATCATCAACCACCACAAAACCAAAAAAAAAAAAAAAACTCTTCTTAAATCAATCTACACACGTAAACCCAAAAAATTAGTTCATTCTGAGTGGTAAATGTTCCATATATTTATTTAATATCAACAATCATTAATTTTAGGGAATTACAATTGGAAAGCAGAAATGTTAAATGTTCAAATGAAACTCTACAAAGTCATTTTACAAATTCTTGACCATCATTTGATTCTTGTTTCCTTTTCTTTTCCTAAATGTTTTATAAATTCTAGGAACCCATTATATAAAGTCTTAACCATCGTTGGATGCTAGTGCATGTTTGATTGTGATTAAATCTTTGGGGCAAAATTTATTCTCTTCATAAGATTTCATGAAATGTTTTAATTGACAAAATTAGCTAATCCAAAGACATCTAATCATAGCCACATCATTTGTAAATAATTTTCACTAGTTACTTATCAAGAATGACAATGAAGATCACAAAAAAAAATGCTAATTGCAAGTCCAGGCAGTTCAAAACGCCCATGCTACCATTTATGATCTTATTTACCCTTTAAGAAACGACTTTTTACATTCAAATAGCTACTCATAATAAATAAAAACATACATAATAAAAGAATTCCATATAATAAAATTATAAAAAAATATTTATTTTTATAAAAAATATTTATTTTGTAAATACATTTTATAATTTAATAATATCTTCTATTTAAATAATTAAAAATCATTTTATAGTGTAATATTTTTACTTCAATTATTATTATACTGATAAAATTTTTGTAATAATAAGAAAAAAGTGGACACACATGGCAAATAGGGCATGTGTTTCCACTAGCATATAAATAAGAAAGTAGAATGGTAAAATAACAATACCTTGATAAACTATCAACTGACTGAATACCATCTTCAAGTTCCTCCTCCTCCATTTCTTCTTCTTCTTCCTCCTCCTCCTCCTCTTCTTCTTCCTCTTCCTCCTCCAAGTCTCCCCAATGTTTGGTCTTATCAACTGGCTCTTCCTGCATAGTGAAAACATTAAATATCAAAATGGAATACCGCAATGAATTTAATAAACATTTTTTTAGTAGATATACTGCCACAGTCCTATGTAAAATTGATTATCCGTATTTGTTACCAACAGAAAGATAGCAATCAGTCAATGACATGACTGTCTCTTGAGAGCTAAATGAGATATATTACTGCAATCCTATGTAAACATGTTTATATTCCTAACCCAAAGAAAGATTGCATTCAGTCAATGACAGAACTTTCTCTCAAGAGTAAAATGAGAAAAAAAAAAATATTCCAATCACAAGGAAGGCTAAGTCTTAAACGACTAATGTGTCTTCAATGAACCACTCAAGTTCTGTGAATTCTTGGTTCCTGACATAAAATAAGCCTATATGAGGCTCTTGACCACTTGATCTAGGAGACTAATCCCAGCTATTCAAATTCTTATAAATAGAGGTAAATTTTCAGCGTAGGAGGGTAGGGTGGGTCTGTGCATTATTCAAGCCTCAAGCCCCAAAAAGACTTCTTAGGTGACGGGGCAAGTTAGATGAAAAACACGTGAACTTTGAAAACAGCACAACTTTTGGGATTGTGAATTCATGATAATAGGAATGGTGGAAAGAAAAATGACTTTATATACTGTTAACTTTTTCCACTTCACTCGTTTTCATTTCTACAATGTTTTCCATATTAAAACACAGGATAAGAAAACAACAAGGAAGAATTCCATAAGCTTTAAGGCAATTTAAACCAGGCCTTAAACCAAACCTCATAGTTAGGTAGTTCTTGCTGTTGAACACCAAAAACATCTCCATACAGTGGACGTCCATACTGTTCACATGAAGTAAACAGGTCAGTGAGATAAAGATCTGAAAAAAAAAAGTCTCATCCACCAGTGGATATGTAAAGAGTTATATACTTCATCAACAGGAGGCTTGCCCCATCCACCAGGATGATAACCAAAGCTAGCTCCAGGGGGGATAGGAGCATTCAGTCCAGGAATCTTCAGATGAGGGTATGATGGTGGAGGCCCATATCTCTAAAAAAACATATCTATGGTCAAATGGCCAGGAACAGAATAATATAAAAATTGCACCAGAAGTCAGAAATCATGTAATATTATTACCTGCATATTTATAAGCCAAGGAGGAGGGGCGCCCTCAGGCATGCCAAGAGCTTCTTTCAATTCATGAGATAACATGCCAGGTTTCATCTCTCTCAATTTCACCTGTGCACCAACCAATGACATCATATAAAAATAAGAGCTATTTTGGTCAAACGACATGCTTAAATAAAATATAAAAATCAAATTAACACTGCTCCGGATGCCAGGAACACTGACACTAAAACAAATCAATGAACACTTCTAATAAAAGGACAAGCAAAGAAATTCAAACCCTTAGACTTGAACTTCAAAATGAATGCTTAAAGAAATTCAAATCCAAACCAAAAAATCCATAATATCCTAGCAAACACTACTACAAATGAAATAACTTTATTTAATTTCCATTGTTCATAAAATTTCCATTTTATCTAGGAGTGGAGATGGTACATGGGAATTCCTATCCTAAAGTACCAAACACTATATTCCAGCCAAACTCAATCAATTCATGGACTACCTACTGCTCCAAAAATACAGACGCCCTCCCAACTAAAATAAAAAAAAAAATATTATAACACTATTCCGAGTCATAAGTTAATACAGCAAAATTTGAACGAAAAATGCTGCAACAGAAAAAGAAGCTCAATAAAAACAAATTTATAACAGTTCAAATCTTCCTATGCTACTGTAGCGTGGGCAATACCTCAAATTCTTTTCCTTCATGATAAAGGTCTCCGAGAGATGTCAGTTTAGGCTTTGTTTGGTATTTAAAGAATGCGTCATGAAGAACCTAGTAATCAATAAAAACTATTAGAAGAATGCAAATAGTTCTGGCACTTGGGTAAACAAACAACCAAGTAAGCAATGCAAATGGTGCAAAACACAAATGAAACCTGATAATCTATATCCATTTTCCCCATTTTTGGTTGCATGCGCTCCCTTTGCTTTTGTTTCAGCTTCTTACTATCCTCTTTCTCGATATAAGCCTGCATGAGACAACATATGACACTTAAAAAAGCAACTACGGCAAGGAGTTAGGTAAATTAATTGAAAGGCACATATAAATATCAGAGAGAAACTTTCAATATACATATGTTAAGTTGTTGGGAAGAGAAAATTAAACAAAGGATATGAAACGTAGCACAAGTCACTCTCATACGGCTATCCCATCAAGATCCCTTATATTGTTGATCAATACTACAATGGGTTAACAATGCATTGATTTTACGGAAAAACAACACCCATACTTTGGAGGGATGCAAGCTTCTAATCAAAACCAATACCCATTAATCTATGAAATATAAACAACAAATTCTAAAATAGAAAACAGCTTCTTCCCCAAATTGGAAGCTTGTACTTTAACATCAGAAATAAAAACAGTAATAGCTTATGATACTACAGAAAAATGTAGTCTCAAGGTCGCAAATAGCATGTAAAATTTGTAAGTCAATCACAGATAATGTTTTACTTATTTTGTAGGTCACTCCAAAAATAAGTCATAGCTTGTGAACACGTGATTTCTTGAAAAACATGTGCAAAAGATTGTATTACCTGTCTAATTTTCTCAATTCCAGTGGCAGCTATGAAATCGGGAAGCTGAAATGGTGGTTTCTCTATACCTCGTTTACCCTGACAAAACCAAAAAGAACAAACTTTCGATGAGATAAAAGTACCTCATGCGAACATACACTATGTAGTTTGCTAAGTTATATCAGTAATAAAAATTGAAGTAAGAGGAATTCAGCCCAAGCATTAAGCCCAATGGAAAGGTATCTGAAAATTCAAAGCAGAACTATTAGCATATTTATCACAAATAAATGCCCATTTACATTATGCAAAAATGTCATGATTGTAGATCCCCGATATGCAGCATAATAGAAGCCACATATTCCCATTTAATCTAATAAAGAAAATAAAAGAGAAATGACTCAAGGTTGCCCATTGCCAAACACCTACAAGTCCGGGATTGGTGATTGCCACAGCAGCTCCCCTGCAAGCACCACATATATACAGATAAGAGAAACCTTATCGACGTTATCTTCCTCACCCTATCACTACATCCCTCATGCAGACTACAGTTATCAGACATGCTTGCATTGCATCTTCAACTCATTATTTATAAATTTAGAATGCAGATTAACCTGTAAAAATTTTCTCTTCTGACACCAATGTCTGGGTACAGGTACAGTGTTCCGATAAGACTTCAAGAATACCAGTAACTTTGGGTCCGATGCAGTAGCATCCCACACCTTAAAAGTGGAACAATAGAACAATTACACAACTTCGGAATAGTGAGCATGAGACCAAACTAATAGTTGGAACTGGGAAGGGGATGCCGAACAACTTAAATCTAAGCAAGCTACACAGAACAATTCTACCTCTACAACATCTGGCCTTGAGCAAATTTGTTTTAGTTCAGCAATTTTCATCCTTCGTTGAAGCTGAACAAAGAAACGAAACTTATTTAAGAATATTTATCAAAAGGAATAAAATAGTAAAAATTATAAACAAAAAAAAAATTAACATGTCACAAATTGCTACACCTTTTTCTTCTTGTTAGAGATGCCTTTCTCTTTTTGCTCGTTATCATTTTCTTCTTCTTCAGAATCAGAATCGGCCTTCTTATTAGTGGCGGCATTTTCTTCCGAACCATCTTTCTTATCAGTATCCTAGTTGTATAAAAATAAACCTCCGGTCAAACAATATACAGAGAAGATACAATCAGAAGAAGACAAATGAGACATAAGGATTACCTCCAAAGCAGTAGCATCAGCGAAACTAAATTTCTCAAAGATCTTTCTAAACTCTTCATCCATGCCTTCAATTAACTCAGCCTTCTCTGGTACGTACTCAATTTCAACTTGTTCAACAACCTGCAAATGAAGAAAAATAGCGGCATAATATGCGCACTTGCGACTGTGTATTTTAAATGTCATCAGCGAATTTTGAATATATAATAAGAGGAACAAGAATCTGCTACGAGACATGATCTAATCACTAAAATACCTTCGAAAACACTAAAGATTGAAAGAATGCAATAATTACAGTGATTAATTCCAGTTTATGAACTTCAATCAAAACAAAGTAAACTTGCAACAGAAGAATAATTAGCGCAATGTTTGCAAGAGAATTAATCCACATTCCATGAACATGAGCAATGTCTTGTCCAAAGACAGATCATTTTACTATCTTTACTCTCCAATACCCTTTCACCTAAGAAAGCCCTAGAGATTCTATCACTACACTAAAAGCTCTCAAAAGCCAAGTTCAAATACGGAAACCCTAATTTCGTTTTAATATTGTTCCAACAAAACGCAAATATAAACAGTCAGAATCTATCTATCCTTTCCGGCTATAAAGGCGCTATCGATTACGAACCTCCAAAGGAATGGAAAAATAAACAACGCACCAAAGCCTGAGAAAGTGTCAAAATAACATAAGTTAGATGGATGAGAACCTGATTTGAATCAGTGTTTTCTTTCGAATCGTCACTATCTTCGGCAAAGTTAGGCCTCAACGCCTCAGATGCTTTGTTGTTCTTCTTCTGCTTCCGGCGACGGCGACGGCGCTCGCTCTCCCGCGATTTTTTTGTCGTGGAGTTGGAGCCGTTGGAGTTGGCAACGACGCCGCCGTTCTGGTAGGGAAGAGTTTCCGCGGCCATCGTTGAAGGGTTTTGCGAAATCGAAAAAGTCGATTAACGAGTTCAGTGGCAAGGATAACGATGAATCGGAGAGAAGAAATATGAGAAACACGAGAAAGGAGCGGAAAATGGATTAATAATAACTTGCCACCCAAACAGTCTTCGAACCTGGGCACGTGCAACGGCGTTAGAAACTTGGGCCTTTTGAGCTTTGACATTGGGCTGGCAGAATGGAAAGGGGAGTGTTTCTCCCTGCACCTCTCCACTTTTCTCCCTGCACCCCCACGTTCCAAGCATTCTTTATGTAACTCCAAGATTTTCTTTTAATGTTTAAACTAGCTTTTTAAAAAGAGTAAATTTTTTTCTCTCTCATAATTACTCCAGCTACCTACAATCCAATTTCTTGTAGTCCCCACCACACTTCATTTAACTGAATTTAAAAAATATTGAATTTCGAAATTCAGTTTAAGAATTTATTGAATTTCTAAATTTGTTTAAGAAAATCATTAAATTTCAAAACTTAATTAAGTAATTAACCAAATTTTAAAATTCAATTATAATTTTTTCCAGAAATTTGGTATTCTCAAATCTAGCCCTTTATTGATTTTATTTTTATTTTTTAATTTTTTTGTTTTTAATTTTTTTTAAAATCTTTTACTTATTTTAGTTTAATAAATTATATTAAAATATTAACATATATTAAATTATATTAAAATATTAAATTAAACTAAAAAATAACTTTAAAAAATTAAAAAAACATATATTAATTTTTTTCATATATTAACATACAGTAAATCTCGTTTTTTTATTATTATTATTTTTATTATATTAATACTATTACTGTTATTATTATTATTATTATTAATGATAATATTAATAATAATAATGACAACAATATTATAAATACTAATAATAATAGTAATAATCATAATAATAATAAAAAAATAAAAATCATAGTAAGAATAATCATAGTAATAAACATAATAGTAATATAATAAATTAAATTTAATATATTTTAACATGTGCAAGAGTTGATATATATTAACCAGATTTCCAAATTTGTTTAATTTGTTTTATTACATTTTTTTTAATTTAAAATTCAAGAAATATTAGTTTAATCTAATATTTTTTATATAATTTATTTATTTTTATTATTTAACATATGTTAATTAGTAAAAAAAAGTGAATAAAAGCAGTGAGAACCAGATTTCAATTATCCGGATTTTGAAAAAGTATAAAAATAGATAACTGAATTTAGAAATTAGGGATAACTTTAAAACACTTTTGACATCCGAAAAATTTGAATGTATGATTTTTTTGGATTTTGAAATTCAAGAGAAGTGGGATTCGAATTTTAAAATTTGATTAATTTTTTAACAATATTTCGAAATTTGGTCATTTCTTAAATTAGGTTTCAATCTGATAAATTTTTTAATTAGAGTGATTTTTTTAAATTGAATTTTGAAAATCGAAAACTTCTTTAATCAAATTTTTAAATCTAGTTAAGAAATTCATCCAATTTTTAAATTAACCAAATTTTGTGAATTTCTTAATAATTTTTTAAATTCGGTAATTTTTTAAATCGAATTTCAAAACTAGTTAACTACATTAAACATACTAATGAAATGAAAAAGAAAATGAAGTTGAATGAAACAAAGCAGTTGAAAGGTCAAGAGATTTTGTTGTTGATAATTACCAAAGAAGTAAAGAAGATTTGGGACAATAAATATATATGACACGGTAAATGCAATTTTTGTACTGAAGGGCAAATTTGTGAATTTGGAGGTGCATAGATATAACCCATTAAAGGTTTTCACTTCATGCATTCCCTTTATGCTTCATCTTTTCTCTTACTCTTAAATCTCAAAGTCTTTATTGAGATAATATATTTTAGATTATATAATGAATTAGTTTTTTTCATATTTGTAAACATCTTTTTAATTATATAAACTTAAGTACATATGATTTAAAGAAAACTTTCGAACTTGTAATTCAAAATATAAGAATGGTAGTTTGAAATGTATGATTCGTAATTTCTTTTTATGATATTTTTACATTTATTATATCTTTTTAAGTTTAATTTGGAAGTAATGCCAAATATAAAGAGTAGTATATTCTAATATTTTAAACGTTAAAAACCTATGATTTTGATTCGTAAAACAAATTATTAGAAAAACACAATAAACCCTCTGATATATATTTGACAGTAATGTATGTGTAAATTACGTACAAGTGATGTTTTACAGTTACTTACACTTTATCGCATCCTAGTTATAATAAGTCATCTAAAATATAAATTGAATATCACAACATTTTTTTTTTCTAGAGAAAATTATGATGTTATTGATTAAATACCATGTTTAGTGGAATAATATAACTTTTTTTCATAAAAGAACTTTCTTAAAATATTAATTTGGTGCATATCTTAGATTCATTGCAGGTTACATTTTTATGTTAGCTGATGGTGTGAATTCTTGATGCAGTGTTAAGCAAATTTTTACGATTTTATCTACTATAATTGTAGAATTTGTAACATGATATTAGCTATAAAATCGAAGAATATGGTTGATGAATTTTGTCACAAGACTGTGCATTGTAGAAAGAATGAAAAGGCTAATTAAATTATATTGTGACAATAAATCAATTGTATTGCATTTTATAAACATTAAGGGTTTAATTATTATAAATGGAACACGTTGACATATAACACCTAGGGACAAACTCCATGATAATAGATTATCTTGTCAAGACACTTTCTCTTAAGGTCTTTCATGAACATGCTGGACATACGTGTATTTTATAATTTGAGGAATGTCATTTTTATTTTATGTATGGATGCACTGACTTTTAGACATATTCTTGTTTTATAAATATTTGGTTTATTATTCATAAATCATAGTTTGTATATTAACGTTATTATATTGATTTCATCGATATACTTTAAATATTAATTGAAAATAAACATGTACAAATAATCTTTATATATTTTTATGCTATACATTTTATTACATATTTATGTTATTTGATTATATCAGCATTACTAATTATTGTCACATTTAACTGTGATTAATGCAGTGAAAAACTGATTTAGTTTCATATCCATATGTAAATAATCGAAGAGATATTTTAAATATGTTTAAGTCATAATGAAAATTTTACATTCATAAAATATAATACATTATAAAGTTATATATATAATAAATAATTAAATGTGATAAAGTAATTAGTCAAAATATTGAAATCAACTAACTAATTATATTTATGATTAAAATCATATATGTTATGAAATATTAACATATTATATATAATATTTTAATTTAATGATTAATTAAAATAATAATATTGAATTTTAGAAAAAATAATCAAATAAATGATATATAAGGATTATGACCCTGTGTATAAACACATTCAATTATCCTATCAGAAAATATAATCAAGGTGAAATGGGAAATCCAATATAATTTTTTATCTCTTTTTTTCTCGATGCCCGCTCCTACTTTATACTCTACAAGGCTTTGAAGATTGTTTTATTGACTAAAGGGTTTAATTTTTTTTTTTTTTTGGTTATTATGTATAAATGAATAATCTACCACCTCAAAAAGATGCAAATGTAATTATCACCTTTTAGAATACTACGCTAGAGAAACTTTCATACTCCGTTGATATGTTGGAAACTTTATATTTATGTGTTTTTTAAATCATACAAAAAATATTATTGTTTATTATATATTTAATATTGAATAATTATATATATATATGATAACTTTATTATATAACTCAAATTTTGTTATTAATCCCAATCTTAGCATGTTATCATAAATAACTTTGATTTTTTTCATAATAATTCATACAATCAGATACAATATTTAATTTTTTTTATTATTTATTATAATATTTTCTTGTTATTCTTAATGTTTTACTGGTGTAAGTTTTTTATTCTTATTGTTTACTCCCTTGTTTTTCTTATTGATGATATTGTTTTCGTTATATGAAATACGCACTATTTTTCAACAATAATAATAATATTTTACTTCTATAAGAAATTCCATACATTTCACGGTTAAAAATACTAAGTTGCATACATTTTGATTGAATTACCCACGAAAAATGGGATAAAATGATTTACTAAACAACGTTGTCTTTCCGGAAATACCCTCGCCGACGGTGAAAGCTTCGTAACACAGCTCAGAAATACAAGGTCTAAATCGGAATTCAACAAGGGGTGACGACGTGTCTCCATTTGAGAGGCGATGTCATGAGAAAAGCAGGAACCGCAGGGACAGAACCTTAGACATGTTTCGTTTTTTTCTTTCCGTCAAAATACGTTTCTTTGAAATGAACGAAAGGTAGAGTCTAAGTGAGTTGACCCCACTGACCCTCCACACGACAATGTGGTAATTCTTTGCACACGGTTTGGCCAAAACTCAAAAAAACTCATCTTTCCAAAGGGGTGCCTGTTCCTCTTCCTCAATTCTTCTTCTCCATTCTATCGCTTTCCGCATTTCAGATCTAAGAGCTCAACATAGCCCACTGACGTTACAGGAAAGGGAACGGTGATTGTTATTGGATCAAATGTATATTATCTTTTATTATTGTTATTGAATATTCAAGGGTTGGGGCGAGTCTAGAGAACGACTAGAATGGGGTTAGCTGGGGTCCAGGAAAACGGGAACGGAGATGGGGTATCTGAAATTCCGTTGGGGACCAAAACAAAATACACCAAGATGACCTCTGATCCAGTTGAGGACGATGAAGTTCTGCAAAACAAGAAGCACGAGGCCCATAAATATGTCTTTGCATGTGCCGTTTTTGCCTCTCTGAATTCCGTGCTTCTTGGCTATGGTAGGTAATTCTAATTATGTATCTTCGTTTTATGTCTAAATATTTGATTCCGTGTTATTGTATTTTATTTATGCCCGATAAATTCTCCAATACGTGTCAATTAAAAAAAATTCTAAAACTGAAAAATGATTTGATTTAGTATCGACTTTTGTGGGACTTGATACCTGTTTTTAGGACTTCGATAAGGTAACTTTCCATCACAGCGATGAATGTAAAATCAAGGGCTGTTTGTGTAATTCACAACAGCAGTTTTTGTATTTTTGGGTGGAAACTTTTTCCATGGCCGCTCGTTATTCAGGAATTGAAAATTGACCTCGGAAGAACGCTGTTCAGGAAAAGCATTTGGAAAATGAATGAGTTATGATTCCCATTTCTAAAGTAATATATATATATATATATATATATATATATATATATATATATATATATATATATGTGCGTCTGTGTGTGCATGACTAGATGGATTAGTCTTATACTATCAGATAGCAGATATGTGTGCTCGAATATGATGGGCAATTTTACAGTCAGAAAATCACTAACAATTGAAAGCAGAAAACTTACATTCTAGTCTAACTATTAGAAGAGAATCCATTGGTTTGTGCCTTATTTATAATATTGACTACATGAATAAACTATTTTATTCATACTATTAATAGGAACCAAAACTAAGAGCCTAGTTGGTTGTCTTTGCTTCTCATTTTGCAGATGTGGGTGTTATGAGTGGAGCAATTATATTCATTCAGGAGGATCTGAAGATATCTGATGTTCAGCAAGAAGTGCTTGTTGGAATTTTGAGCATAATATCATTGTTGGGTAGTTTAGCAGGTGGAAAGACATCTGATGCCATTGGCCGAAAATGGACAATTGGTTTGGCAGCCGTTATCTTCCAAACAGGTGGAGCTGTTATGGCTCTTGCTCCGTCCTTCAAAGTACTGATGATAGGAAGACTCATGGCTGGGGTGGGTATAGGTTTTGGCGTCATGATTGCACCTGTCTATATTGCCGAAATTTCTCCTGCCATTGCCAGAGGATCACTTACCTCTTTTCCTGAGATATTTATAAATTTTGGAATCCTTCTTGGCTACATATCAAACTATGCATTTTCCAGGCTTCCAGCACATATAAATTGGAGGATAATGCTTGGCGTTGGACTTCTCCCATCAGTTGTTATTGCTCTTGCACTGTTTGTCATACCTGAATCCCCTAGATGGCTAGTGGTGCAGAATAGGGTTGAAGAAGCTAGAGTGGTGTTGTTCAAGATAACTGAGAGTGAGAAGGAGGCTGAAGAAAAGTTGCAAGAAATTCTGGTTGCTGCTGGGTCAGTTAGTGCTGACAAATACGAATCAAAAGCGGTCTGGAAAGAAATATTGTGCCCTACTCCTCCTGTTAGAAGAATGCTTATAACTGGCTGTGGAATTCAGTGTTTCCAGCAGATAACAGGCATAGACACAACTGTGTATTATAGCCCCACAATTTTCAAGAACGCCGGGATCACTGGCAACTCTGAGCTTCTTGCTGCAACAGTTGCTGTTGGATTCACCAAAACTCTGTTCATCTTGATAGCCATATTTCTGATAGACAAATTGGGGAGAAAGCCTTTGCTCTACGCCAGCACAATTGGGATGACAGTAAGCTTGTTTAGCCTGAGTTTATCTCTGGCTTTTCTGAGTCATGCGAAAATTGGGATTGCATTAGCAATTCTTGCAGTTTGTGGAAATGTGGCTTCATTCTCAGTAGGACTTGGCCCCATATGCTGGGTCTTGTCAAGTGAGATATTTCCTCTGAGACTCAGAGCTCAAGCATCAGCTCTTGGAGCAGTGGGAAGTAGGGTCAGCAGCGGTGCAATCTCCATGTCCTTCCTCTCAGTGTCTCGCGCAATCACAGTAGCAGGAACATTCTTTATTTTTGGCGTTATTTCGTGCTGTGCCGTTGCCTTTGTTCATTATTGTGTTCCAGAGACAAGAGGAAAGACATTGGAGGAAATCGAATTACTGTTTAAAGATGCAGATGATTTGCAAGAAAGTGAGGTGGAAATGGGAGATGTAGAGCGTCTGGTGCAGAAATCATGAGTTGGTGTCACACCAAAACCTTAAACTAAATTCCTAGCTATTCCAAATATAGTATTATACTCGTCTGGGTTTTTTGTATTAGCGGGCATTTCTGCTTTTACAACGTGGTATAAGTTTTCTAACAAAACAAGGGAGACTCTCCATTCACCCTGTGTTATCCCCCAAGCCACCAGCACCAGTACAAGGTTTAGTATATGTTAATGTTCATATATGTATTAAAATATTTTTTACATTCTGTTCAATGAGTTCATACGTTGTTTCATGTCGCCATAATGGAAAATGTGTTGTCCCTTTCGCATCACGTGGATTATGTGTCAATATTTACATCCCTTTCCCCATTCTATTTATTTAATGCCATTTATTAGCTTTTAAACTTTCACTATTATTTCATATCTGAAATCCATCCTATGGTTTCAAATATTTAGACGAAATGAAATAATTTCAGAGTTAAAGAAAATAAAATTGAAGGAGGAAGCAAATTTACTTATTTACCAAAAAGAAAAGTTAATTAGTTCAAAAAAACAGACAACTAAAATTTGATACGAAAATTATTCACCTTGATCAGACATCTGCTCTGCTGACTGAACTAACTATGAACTCTGTCATACTAAACTTATGAATGTTCAATACTTTATAAAGAAGATTCAGCCACCATTCCTTAATTCACGTGTTGATACATCATTTGATTTAATATTTATCTCTCTCTTTAAATTCATGGGCCCATTGTTTTATTTATTTTTTCTCCCTCTCTCTCTGCTTGTGTATCTATGACTGTTGCTCAGATTAATATAAAAAGAGAAGAATTTCAACTTTCTGATTGTTCATAAACCCTTCAACAGAACCTAATTCCTTTATGGACATGACAAGGCACTGAGAATAATTTTTCAGGTTACTAATTTTGGTTCAATACTAATTTAAGCATCAAATTATTAAATTCATTCCCTTTATACAAAACTTGTCATTAATTGAATAAAGTTATTTATGTCTCAGGTATAGATAGAGATGTGCAATATATATAAAAAAAATTAATTGAATATTAATTGTGATCCTATTTTAGTCTCTACATTTTAAAATCTTCCTTTTTTTTCACAAATTTTGTAAAAAAAATTATTATTTTTTTTACGCGTTCTCTATTAATATTCAGGTTTGAAAGTAGATGAGTTTTTCAATAGTAAAAACTTCCATTTAAGTTATATATTCTTATCCAACTTTGTGCTATATGTACTTATCCCACACGAATGTGATATTTTAGAATAATGGAGTATGTGATATTTTAGAATAATTTATCATACTCATCAATGTATTTAATTTATAAAATAATAATACTTTTATAATAAGAATAATTTATAACTTGTTATGTTCACAATTTAAATATATATACTTCAATCCTATATTTATTATGTTGTTAAAAATTATTACAGACTCTTAAATATTTTTAATATGTATATATCATATATCATATTCTATTGTTTTAAAAATAAATGTGTTAATATATCAATTGTATCCTATACTATTGTCCGTACATATTATATATATATATATATATATATATATATATATATATATATATATATATATATATATATATATATATATATATAAAAACAAATAAAGGAAAAACAACGACCTCTTCCTCTTCTAGCCGCGCATTGTGAACAATTAAGAAAGAAATCTCCACATTCAACAATATCAATTAAAATAAGATAGATCTGGTTGGTTTTATTTCCATTTATATATTACAGTCATTAAGGCATTTATTCTGTGGAATTTATCTTCACATTTTTACATGATTCTCTAGTATACATTTTTTTTTTGGAGTGGAAACTGATTATCAATATTATTATAAAAAAGTTTCAAACTTAGTTTCCAATCCCCTGAAGATGTGAGCAGGCAAGAAGTATGTGTTTGAACTAACAGTGATTAAATTGAATCCTTTGACACCCGAAAGTAGGTGAATCATCTGTACAATACTTGAAAAACACCCTTCTTCTTTCTTACCATTAACATGACTGATCTCAAAATTTAGAAATAACAACAAAGTTGTCTGATCAGTATCTTAAAACAGCCTCCATATCTGGTTTCATGGTTTATGCATTGGAATTCTTAAAAACGTGTTTTCAGCTTTTATCTAAACATCGGTGAGTCAAACATTTCGTTTGTAAAAGAGATTAAGAAAAATGAGCTGTTAAAGATCTTCCGAAACATATTCACAAGAGGTAAGACAAGAAAAATGAAAGGAGTAAACTGGGGACAGAAGATACAAGAGAAGTAGGTGCCCTATTATGATTGGAAGCTGAGAAATCACTTTCAGAATTTAATTGTCTTAAACAAGACAAAATTCCTTTCATATCAATCAACTTTTACTTTTCACTTGTCAACTGAAATCTCAAACCACAGGAAAACACGCCACTCTCTTCACCATTTTACTCTTAAGGAACATGTCAGAATTTTTTCGCATCATATTCCTCTCTGATCTTTCAAACAGATACAACAAAAAGGTTCATACAAGGCTCCAAATTCCAAACCCCTTATAGTCTATTTTACTCTTTCAATCTAGCCATCAAATATATTCTTCTTCTTTTTTATATATATAGCAGATACACAACTGCTCCCGTAGCCACTTGCAACACAAACGTTGCTTATAACTTCTTTAATTTAAGACCTATTATTCTAATTCACTAATTACAATCTTTAATAACAAAATTAAAAACTACAAACTTCAAAGCTAAGTGTTGCAGAAGATACAACAACTAGAAATTATACTATCCACAAAGCTTCCCTTAACTACTTTAAGTTCCCTACTATGCTTGTTCCACAAGTGCACTGCAAAGCTTTCTTTGCGGATTTGTTCCATTTTATTGACCAACCATTTGGAACGAATCCCATCTCTAAACAAACCTCTAATCCCTCTCCAATCCACAGGATAAAACGCAGAAGGAGGGAGCACAGTGAAATTGAAACCCGGTCTCCCATTCAGCCTAGACACTACCCTTGAGATCAGGTAAGGACCATTATGACCCCACTTGTTCCCATCAAAGGTGAGTGCAAACTCCTCGATGAACTTGAAAAGCAAAGGGTGCTTCTTGTCGAATATCAAGACTGCATTGTTCAAGCGGCTCCACTTGCGGGTTCTGACATCGAAGTTCTGTGCTCCAATGGTGTTTCTCAGCTTGGAGAAACTCTTCAAGACTATGACATCCAAGTCAATGTAAGTGCCTCCAAACTTGTACAACAGAACAAGTCTAAGCAAATTGGAGAGGTTTTGTCCCAAAGAGACCTCACCAGGATTCACATTCCCTTCCTTCAAACGGTTAAACCATAATTCAGCATGTGTGTCCTTGAATATGTAGCCAAAATCTGGAGCAATGGCCATGACCCTGAAGCCATTACTCACAAACGGTTTCAGAATTGACGATCCAGTGTGAGAATCAAGGGACTTTGACACTATGACCAAACAAGCATCAGGGTGAGACTTGAACAAGCTCTCTATAGAGAACAACTCCCTCTCACCAAAAGATTTCAAGGGAGAAATCCAAGTCATGAAGAACCTCATCTGGCAAGAAGAAGTGTTGAAGAATGCTTTGAGTCTAGAATGAAAAAGTGAAACGGGGGAGCGAGGTTCTGAGCGCAAACTTCTAAGGCCACGCTTGTGCTTCTTCACTCTTTTGGGCCTTTGAATGGAAAGGGAAAGGCTTTGGGTAGAGTTTGGAAGAAGAGGCGAATGGGGGTTGTTGAAGAGAGGTGAATTGGCGGAAGAAGAGAGATTGAGGAGCTTTGGAGGAGAGCGAAGGGGAGGAGAGTTCAGATGGAGAGAGAACATGGTGAAAGCGTTGTAGGAAAGGAGGAGGAGAAGGAGGAAGGCGAAGAATGAAGTGGGTAGGGAGAAGAGTGCAGAAAGCATGGATCTTTTGAGGTGAAGAACGGGGAACAGGGAGAGTTTGGCGCTTTGCCCCATTGCGTGAATCATGAAGAGACAGGGAGAGGTTCAAAATCTTTAAGAATGTTTTCACGAAGAAAGAGAAAAAGTCAGAGAACATTTTGCATTGAAAATGGCAGAGGAAGTGGAACCAAACTGCTTTTTTCTTTTAACAGTCTGATACGTGTACAAACGCACGATTTGTTCTAAAATTTATTTATTTTTATTAAATATATAATTTAAAATATATTTATGATTAGTAAGATATATAATAGTAATTAAATTAGTATATAGTAAGAATGTATATAATTATTTGAATAATATAGAAATAGATATTTAATTAATTGTTACCAATATTTAGTTTAGATTAAAAGATGAATTTGAAGATAATAAAAGAACTCCTTTAAAAGATAAAATTGTAAAATAATAAAATTATTTTTATAGTAAAAATTATTATTATTATATTAACATTGTACATATTATTAATATATAAATATATTTATCTTATTATATTAGTAAAAAATAAAAATAGACGTAAGTATAAAATGAATAATTTCTATAGTTTTATTTATTTAGGTAGTTTTTTTAAAATATTTATTGAATTTAAAAAAAAAATCAAATCTCTTTACTCTCACCCCTTAATAAATAATCTTACTTTTTGTTTTCTTTTTGTCCCCTCAAATGTATCTTGAAAGAAAAACATCCTTAACTTTTTCATATTTTCTCCGTATAGGAGCGAGGATACGAAAATATTATTTACGTCGTCGTTTTCTTTTTCATATCAGCATATGCAAACATAATTCATTTTCGCCTTTCCCTGTGCGTATACATTACACATCCAAAACAAACAAAGTTTAAATGTCAGGTACAATTTTCGGTGTCATAAGTATATTCAAAACGTCATTTTCTGTAACTTTCCAAACACTTCATAAAACAACTAATATTTTTATTATTTTATATTTTAAAATATCTTTTTTATTGATGTTAGATAAGTGTAGAATAAAAATGTATGGTATTTGGAGTCAAAATATTCTAATCATTTGCCGAAAATAAATAAATCAGAGAGTTAACCTCTCAAGAATTAATGAAAGTAATCACAATCAAATACGAGGTTTCTTCCTACACCTCATCCTTTTCTTTTTGCATCTCTAAAATTTTCATTGATTTTCATTTTATCCCTTGTTTATTATATATTAAATAAATGAATAAACGGAATTATTTAATCCGGTGTACAACCTAGATTTAAACCATATTTTGTATTATGGTGAAATCACAACGTAATCTGATTTTAAAGTTCTATACGAACTCTAACATTTTTTAGACTAAATCGGATTTTGAAAAGGGGTGTAAAATAGAGTTTTTATCTTAGTCAAGATTAAAGACTAATTTAGACATTTTATAAAAATGGGGTGCAGGAAGAAACCCCTCAAATGCCCACGACAATAAACGGGTTGGACCGGGTTTTGTTGGGCCGTGCATTTCTTGCTGGCCCGTTGTGTAGTGCGAATCTCAAAAATAAGGTATTTCCAATTACATCCCTGTTTCTTCTTTGTATGCTTCTCCTCCTCAGTCATTTGTTCTGAGATCAACCTTGCATCAGGTATTTTTCTCTTCGCTTTTTTTTTTTTCCTTTCTTAAACACTTCCACCATCAATGTTAAACGCGGAACCCATACAATTTATCGTTTTCTTTTATTGCTTCAATTTTTGCGCTATTTCTCAATATTAATTTGTGTTTGGTTCAACCACCACTTGTGTACCCCTTTTGATTCAATATTCTCTTCCCACTTTTTCGGTTCTTGGTTACGCCGTTGAATCTTTGTAAATAATTGTTTCGCTCGAACTTAATTGTTATGTTTGAATTCATTACCATACTGCATTTGATTCTTTAACTTTTCATTTCCAGGTTTAGGGAATGGCTGCGATTTTAGCTCGGAAATCACTCCTTGCTCTTCGTGCCCGCCAATTGGTAACATTAATATGGTTTCGATTCTTATTTATTTGTGGAAATGAAAGAAACAATGAAAAAAACCCACTTGATCGGATGTTGATTCACTTGAGAAGCTAAATTTTATCTGAATACCTTGTACTTCTTCCATCACTTCCTTCGAGCTGTGAAATGGACTATTTTTTTCTCCCTTTTTTTGTTACTCTGATTCCTATCTGGCTTTGTGATGCACTGTTACTATTAAATTACAATTTACTGGATAATATATAAGAGGTTGCTGTGAATTATATATGTATCATTTTAATTGTAGGATGCCAAATGTTTTGGTTAGTACTTGATACTATCCCTTGTTGTTCTGCGTGTTTAGGCTGTAAGCGGTCAAGGCCTGCACAGCTCCCAATCCTATGGGCTTCGATTAAGTGCACACTCCTTCTCTACCAAACTAGGTCTGTTATTTCTCTTAACATTCTTGTGGGCATATTTCCTGCTGTTACAGAATAGTTAGAATTAAAAAGCAAAACTATTGATGATTGGCTGAGTCTGAGTTTTTATTGTTTCCTGCATCAAATTGTCTACTACATAAAAATCATGATCCAGTTTCAAGAAATGGACTTTTTGAAATGGGATAGTGTGCTGGGTCCACACGTACAAGTAAAGAATATATTTAATTATGTATTCCTTGAAACACTACAATGCATTCCACTGCCTCATCCTCAGACGATACTGATCCTGTGAGTTTTTACCTAGTTCCCTCTCTTTAACATCCCCTCCCCTCCTATAAAGGCAGATAATTACGTGGGTCAAAGGAATGACTTTTCAGAATTGTGTATAGTGAACAAACACGGCATTTCTTTAACTTTGCAAATACCTTCACTAGCATGACCATTTGTCTGTCAATTGAGATATCTCTTGGATGTCCATTTTCTTTTCACTTGCATGTGTTATGTATTCATGCCTTCCTTCTATATATCATAATTCCGAGATGCACAAACTACAGAGGATGAACAAAGGGAGCAACTTGCAAAGGAAATTTCAAAGGATTGGAGTTCTGGTATTTATTTAGAATCCTCTGTTTTCAGCTTGATCGTTGTTCTTTTTGACTTTCTCCATAATGTAACTAATTCATTGTTGGTGTTCTGGATGATAGTTTTTGAACGAAGCATCAACACTCTTTTTCTCACTGAAATGGTTCGAGGTCTAATGCTTACTCTGAAATACTTCTTTGAAACAAAAGTTACAGTAAGTGTCTTCTGAAACTGTTTGCCATCCAATAGTGTTGCATCTTCTAATTAAATGCTGAATGCCCAACATCTTTAATGCAGATCAATTATCCATTTGAGAAAGGACCTTTGAGCCCTCGTTTTCGTGGTGAACATGCTCTCCGAAGATATCCAACAGGGGAGGAACGTTGTATTGCTTGCAAACTTTGTGAAGCTGTAAGGCTGTGATTATTTATAATTTTGGTTCGACTATGATCCTTGAGAGCATGCATACACCAAATTGCATATAACTTCAGGACAGCATTTTCCTGCTTCTTCCATAAACTGGACTACTAATAATCTTGCAATTTTACAGACTATTTTGTATATTCCTGTTATGTGTGTATGTTACCAAGTGTTGTTTCTATATTGGTTAATGTAGAAAAAAATGTGCAGCTGTTTTTTGTATTTGAAAAAACACTCCACAAATTGTAAGGCCTAGACCATTGTGAATTTGTGGCTTGTCATTTTGTTGAATCGGGCTTAGGAAAGTATGCTTGCGAATTGCAATTACTAAGGGATAAAAATCTATCTAATCAAGCTATCCCTAACATAGCTGTAATAGTCAAATCCCTCTCATCCTCGGAGGAGGCTGTAATGGATATATTTTCCTATGCATCAATAATAGCAGTTTTATTTGCTTTGAATTATTTTCTTTTTGACTGAGACAGTAGTACTGCTGCAGCATTATCCCTCTTCGGAGTATAAACAAATTAAGCTACTTGAGTATTAGGGTAAAGGACATTAGTACAAATAGGGGGTTGAGGAGAATGTCTGGATAGCAGTTCACAGCATAGGTTTTGAGCTCAAACCATGCGGCAGTCTCTAAATAGTGAAATCCAGTAAAGGATCGATCCATTACTAGAAAGGACTACTAGGGACCAACTAACCCCTAAGAAATGAGCTATAATCTATACATGAATAGCCTAGTTAATAATTACAACTAATGATCAATCCATTACATATTTGCATTCTCCTAATATCTCTTTTATAGGTATTCTTTCTCCATTTTGATACTTTCCCCATTTCTCTCCTTCCGGTTCGTAGAGTGAGCAGCTGTATGTTATTGTTTTCTCTTAATCGTATTTTTTTTATTAGATATGCCCTGCACAAGCAATCACAATTGAGGCTGAGGAGCGAGAAGATGGCAGCCGCAGGACAACTCGGTAAATTACCTGCCTTATCTGCCCCCTCTTCTCTTCGCCCACTCCATTCTTGCTCTCTTATCTGTTAAATCTTTCAGGTACGATATTGACATGACCAAGTGCATCTATTGTGGTTTTTGTCAAGAGGCCTGCCCTGTTGATGCCATTGTTGAAGGGCCAAACTTTGAATTTGCTACAGAGACTCATGAGGTTCATCTTTATTTCTTTTATGTTGAATTTTGTAAATACGTTTTGTTGTTTCTTGCTAATAATTCTCTCTATTGTTCTATATTATTAATTATATGTTTGACTACTATTTATTAGTACATGTCAGTAATTGTTTACTCGCGTATTTATTTACTTCTATTCGTGTTTACCTGTGCTAGGAACTTTTATATGACAAAGAGAAGCTGCTTGAAAACGGTGATCGATGGGAGACTGAAATTGCAGAGAACCTTAGATCTGAAAGCCTTTACCGCTGAATTTTACCATGTGATCATTGCCTGTTGCTTTTTCGGTGGCAATGATGAATAAAATGACCACTGAATGGTTTTAAAGAAGTGTATGCATTCACGATTGTTAAGTCAGTTTTTTTGTCAATGTTTTTGCATTGCTGTTAAGTATACAATATTGTTGATGTTTATCTTATTGAAATCTTGAACAACTATGGAAATAATTGAACTATTCAACAGATTAGCAACTTGTAGGCGTAATTCATCCTTAGAGGATGGAAGTACTGACGCAGTAATGCAGTTCACAGAATCAAAAACATTGAGGATTCGGTGTCAATTCTGATGAAATAGTAAAATCACTTTTGGTAGGGAATTTTAACACGGGTAGGGATCAATGTAGCTTTTGGCCCTGCTTTACTTTTTGATTTTCTTTACTCAAAATTACCATTGTTCATTTTCTGTTTAGTATTTACAAAGTGGAAATTTATTTGCCTTTTTATTTCCTTGTTTTATTTTTATTTTTAATTACAAAAGTATATTCTTATTTTTAATGTTTTTCGATTTGTACATAAAATAGAAAATAAAGTATTTTTGGTAGTTTCTGTACAAACTATTTAGAATAGGAAAAAAAAGTAAGAGTTATATTGACACTTTTTTAAAGCTATTTTTAAATTATTTTAGCTCAAATTTCTTTTCTATTTGCATAATTTTTATTAAATACTAGTGATACGAATTTGTTGTGCAAAACCAAAATAAATTACATACTTCTATAACAAGTCTAGGTCACCTTGCCATTATGAATAAACCACGGTCACCTTACTATATATATATATATATATATATATATATATATATATATATATATATATATTATTTCTTCTAATCTTATAACATTTTGGTCTTAACAAAGTTTTTTAAGGGTATATTTAGCTTTTTATTAACAATTTTCAAATTTAAATTATATTATTCAAATATAACTTTATGTTAAATCATAACAACTACTACTGTTATTAGATAATTTGAACCGCTTATTGTTACTGAGTATTTTTTATTTTCAAATTTAGATAAATAAAACTTATTTTAAATTTCTCATAATAAATTTACTTGCGTTCAAATGTTGTATAAATATCTTCTAATTTAAATGCAATTAAGTATTACTGTTATATCAATCTAATTCATATGCTGTGATAATTTTAATGTATATACCTAAATTATGTATATAAAAATGTTCACTTCACACGGTTTCATATATGTCAAAATGTTAGTACAATAAAATTTTATAGAAGCTTATCAAAGTTGATGAAAATAAAGGAAGATTGAAAGAAAAAAAAAAGTTAATTTTTCTACTTATGGATTTTTTTTTTCATTCGATAATTGGCAGGAAATGCTTAAGTTTGAAATCTTGCTTAAAATATTGAATTTATTCTGACTAATATCTTACTGGTTTCTACGAGAGATTATTGTTATATATATATTTTTTCATTTCATAGAAATTGTAATGTGATCCTCAAATGTTAATTAAAAGTTTTACTTATATGTTTATAATAATATATTTAATAATAGTAATAATTAAATCTCGATTCAGTTATAATAAAATTAATGAACCATAAGTAATATCTATATCGATTTGTGGATGTAAATGTTGTGAGTTGGAATTGATATGAAGGTCATCACTCATAGTTGTCTGAATGATTGTTCGAATTTTTCCATCTTAGTCAATGTTAAATTTCTCAACGATAGACTGCTCGATGCACCATATTAAACACCTGTCCATCATCATTTATTAATAATCATTTTATCAACGAAATGTTTACCTTTTGGTTTTTCTACATATTAAACACCTAAAGAAAAAAAATACTTGATTCTTTTCGAATTATTTTATATTTTGAAATAAAAGTACAATATCATTAATGCTGGCTAAATGTTTACTACAAATGGGTATTAGTCTATATAAAAGAAATTAATGAATCTTCTAAAATCACTGTCATTCAAGATTCTATATAAATTTTAAAAGAGCAAGCACAAAATTTCTCTTATGGCAAGCACAAAATTTCTCTTATGGCAAGCGTAAAATTCTTACATTATGCAAAACTCCTAAAACAATATTGGATAAAATAACAATGACAACAATTACTCTTATTATTAACCATTGGAAATATCTTTTTATGGTATCAAAATTAAAGTATAATTAACAAAATTAATATGAAATTCATAAAATTAATAAAACATTGTAGAGAAAAACTGTTAAAAAAATTACATTATTAACTGTTATAAATAAAATATCAAATAAAAAATAAAATGGCTCGATCATAAAATAATTTTTCGATAATAAGTTTCTTATCAAACATTTGCATAATTAATAATGTCTGGATAAAAAAATTATTTTTGCAGCCCTGTCCATATCAATATTTATTTTCTATTTTAAAACTTATTGTTCTTCTGATGAATCATTCATTTAAATGAATTTGTTGCTATCAAACAGACATCAGAAGTATTATGTAAATGTTAAGTTACTTATTTAATACTGTGGTTTAGTTGGATGATCAAAACTACGCATAAACTCTATTTTTTCATTATTTAAAGAAAATAGAAAATAGTCTATCATTATATACAGATCTCTAATGAAAAAATTATAAACTATCGTATTTTGTAATAATTGTCGTAATAATCTATTGATTTTAATTGATTGAGTGTATAGTTTTTTAATAATTTTTTTTTTACTCTTTCAATGTATATCATTGAATTTTTGTTTTAACGTGAAATACTATATAATTATTATTCTAATAAAAATACTATAGCAACTATGAATCAGACTTTAATTATTTATTTTTTGCCATATGTATTTCATAGTATTTATTTTCATATATAGATTGCATGTGAATTTTCTCATTTTGTTTTGTATTATTATTCACCGTTAAGTATTTAAAAAGTGGAAGAGTTTAGAGTGCTGAACCTCCGTCAAAGCAAAGCCACAGTGTTCCCATCATTTGCGTTTAACAGAAGAGAGAGAAACCATTTGTAGAGAGAGAAACTCTCAGTCGCAGACATGTCTTCCTTCGATGCCTTCACCGATGACTTGAACGTCAACTCTTCTTCAACTCACCAACACGACGACGACGAGGACAACTTCTCCGGCTACGGCGGCTACTCCTCCTTCACCGGCGGTTTTTCCGCCGATGGTGATGTCCCCGTCGATCACTCCGCCGCCGCTTCGCCGGAGATCTACGGCTTTACTGATCCGGCTCCCGCTTACTCTCAGTCTCCCTTCGAATCTGCTTCCGTAGAGAATGTAAACGAAAACGGAAACGGCTACGGTGACGGCGACGGAGTTTTCGTTTCGGACGGTCCAGTGCTTCCTCCGCCGACCGAGATGGAGCCGGAGGAAGGCTACGCTCTTCGCGAGTGGCGCCGGTGAGTGGTTGTTTGCAATTTCCTCTTCTGTTTCGTGAATTTGTTGGATCTCACTTGAATCTGCTTAGATCTGCGATGATTTTGCTTTAATCCAGAAGTTTCCTCACCGAGAGTCTCGTGGTTGCTAGTAAGCAATTAGAACTGTGAATCGGGAGTGGCGAGGTTGATCTTGTAGAAAGCGAATTGGTGAACTTAGGTTGATACGATTTTACTTCAAGCAGTTACTTGAGCTGTTGTAAGATATATAATTATTTCCCCGAGATTTAGGGTATCGATTTTTGTATGCTAGGGAGTCTGGTGGATGGAGAAAGTTTGGGAAATAATGAACGAAGGGGTGGGTGGTTGATTTTTCACTCATGGATGTTGGATTTCTATACTCTATAATTATTGTGAGATGAGGTACTTTAGAGTAAATTGCGCTGTATGAAAAATTTTAAGGGTGCGGTTCGGATTTATTTCTGTCCATGTGATTTGATGGTTTTTAGGGTTTTATCTATGTGATCACTTAATTTGACTAGATGTTGGCTGGAAAATAATCATTGTTTGATTCCTTCTCCTTGGGAATCAGATGATCAGTCGATCAAATGCTAAAGTTGACCCTTGCTGACTGTTGAGCTTAGAGCAGGCAAGCAACTTATACTGAACTTAAACGATGATAAATCTTGATGAGGGTTGTATAGGATCCTCTTGATCTTGGTTTTTTGCGAGTGTGCTATGGAAGTTATACTTCATATTTATAGGGTTTAATTCAGTATCGTAATATACCGAGGTCACTGATTTTGTTTATCTCTTTTTCTTTTCTTCCCACCTGCTTTAGGGAGTAATAGATATTTAGCTATCTGGTTATGCAAATAAGCTTGATTTATCATGCGTATAAAAGCTGAAAAGGAATTTAACTCATGCAAATGTATGTTAACTGTGTGTTCCACATTCTTTGAACAGAACTGAATTTTCCCTCATTGATTTATATGGTTTTTCAATGTTCTCTTCTCTAATATGATGGTAGCTCTCATAGTAGTCAAATGGTGTGCTATTATGGAGTACTAGATTAGAGCAAACCAGTTTTCAATAGCGATCATTGTGGCTGTAATAATAGTTGTCAAAATAGCAGTTTTTTGTGTTATGGTAGCACTACCATGATATAGGGAGTCCAAAAACCCATTTTTTACCCCGTACACAACTTCAAAAGCATCACAGGATTTGGAACCCTTCTTCCTTCACCATTCCACAAAATTTACCTTTTTTTTTTTATCTTCGTCACTTCACGTCGGACTGTTTTTTCTCGTGTTCCAATATTTTTCTTCCTTTCAACATCACTTTCTGCTAATTTTATTTAATTTGTTATTTTTCTGTTATATCCTTTTTGTTTACTTTATTCTTGTTATTAGCTCCTATATTGATGGTGATTGTGTGCATAATCTGTCTTACTATTTATCATGAATTTCTTTAATTTTTTTGTTTGCTTTTGAATTTTAATGTGTAGTATAAAGTATCTAGTTTGTAATAACAATTAGTAATATTCAAAATGGCAGCCATCCCGCTATCTTGCTATAGCCTTTTGACAATTGCTTCTGCATCCTGGTATATGAAATTAATGTCTGCGGTGGCTGTTATCCTAATATTTCTCTCCAATTTTACCACCGACGCACAGGCATTTGATATGGGAATGAAGATCTTCTAATGTTTGATTTATCATACACAGAAATTTGATCTGGCCTGAAAAGAAAATGCAAATTATCATTGTTTTTTCTTGTTTACTGATAATTCTGGTCAAATAAAATAGCAATTCTGAAATTAGAATTCTAATACTTATGTTAATTATATGGTGCAAGACTTAAACAGTCAACATGTTAACTTTTTCCGAGTCTAGATGAAGTTTATTATATTTTAGATATTCAATCCCAGGAACTGTTTGTAATAAATGTTTACGATAATTTGTTAATGTCACATTAATAAATTTAATACCATTAAATACTTTTAACCAAAGAAAGTTATTGTGATTAATCTAAATCTCCACTTTATAGAGTTATCGAGGGAAAAATAGTTCTGAACCTGATGGTAGAACATCAATTTCTCGATCTCTCATCTTGGGCCAATAAATTATAACATCTTTTGTAAGTTTACTGAACTCAGTTGTCATAAAAAACGAATGCCTTTGGCTTTCCTTGTGCAGTCAAAATGCCATTCTCCTAGAAGAGAAGGAGAAAAGAGAAAAAGAGATGAGGTTGAAGATTATTGAAGAAGCTGAGGAGTATAAGGTGGCTTTCTATGAGAAGAGGAAGGTTAATGTTGAGTCTAGCAAGGTTCAAAATAGAGAGAGGGAGAAGGTAAGTTTTATTTGCAATAGGACATCATCTGCGCCAGATGTATCTTTTACTGTTCTAATAGGGAATGGAATTTTTCTATGGAGCAGTTATTCTTGGCTAGTCAAGAGAAGTTTCACAAGGAGGCAGACAAAGCTTATTGGAAAGCAATTGCAGAGCTCGTTCCTCGTGAAGTTCCCAACATTGAAAAGAAAAGAGGCAAAAAGGATCAGGACAAGAAGCCATCAATTACAGTCATTCAAGGCCCAAAGCCCGGCAAACCCACGGATCTGTCTAGGTTGCGGCAAATACTGTTAAAGCTGAAGCATACACCACCACCTCACATGATTCCTCCGCCACCTGCTCCTGCTAAAGATGCCAAAGACGGTAAGGATGGAAAAGAGAAAGCATCAAAAGCAACTGGATCTGCAGCAGAAGGTGCAACTGCTTCACAGCCAAAGGATGCTGCCTCTAATGGCGCCGCAGACGAACTCCAGAAGGAAGCTCCTGCCACTGAGGAGCAGGCTGCTGCATGATTTTTGCGTATCATACCTCAGTTCCCCTTCAATCTTTCTTCTGGCATCTCTTTCTCCACATGCTGTCTTTAGTGAATCTTTTTGCCCTGTTATTAGCTTCTAATGCTTATTGGTTACATTTTATTACCAACTTTAAGGTTTTATGTGAATTAAATCCATTGACAATTATGACATGGAGATTCAATGATCATGGGTTAATACATCCTATTAGACAGAAAGTTATCTGTTGGGATTGCTGATTGGTGGTGTCAAACAGACTCTTTTACGGTGTTTAAAATTTCCGTTGATATATTTGTACCTCATCCTACTTTCCTTATCTCTGCTGTAAAATTAAATTTTATTAGTCTTGATTAGAGCTGGCTTTTGCTTCTTTAGAAATGGTTGATTTTGGTCTTTAGAAATTTTTAATTTTTTGAAAATCATTTATATCATATTTGTTCAAAATATGTAGTAATATTTATAGATGTTGCGCATGTTATATTAAAATCGTTAAATATATTTTATGGGTTGATATATCGTATATGTAGTTGTTGGAATTATTTAAAAGGTTAAGAGTAGTTGTTGGAATTATTTAAAAGGTTAAGAGTTGAAGACTAAAAGTAAAAGAGTTTAGATTAATATTAAATTATATTAATAAAAAATTAGAATATATTTATTCTTATGATTGTTTTTGTTTTTTTATAATGAATTTGAAAGAAAATAGAGGTTAAGACGAAGTCGAGTAGATTAAGAAAAAGATACTAACAAAAGAAAAGTGAAAGAATATTCATAAATTGAAAAGTGAAAATGAATCTACCATTTATTTAAATAAAAATATTGCATATTATTTTTTTCTTTTTTATTACATAATTTTTTTCACTTAAGAACTCAGTCTTTGTACCATTGAGTTTATTACCAAGGCAGAAATAAAAACCTTAATAGGAGTATTCACATGAACACATAATCAACAGAAATAATCCAAGATAACCAGACATACTCTACAGGTTTCAACATGCACTAGCAAGAAATTGCTTTCATGCCAGGTTATATTTTTTGATACCTAAATTGAAAAAGAAAAAGACAATCAAACAATATTTAAAAAACAAAAAAGTACTACTTTTTTTTACTAAATTTGCAACTCTGCAATACACATCATCGTGGGGTGACCTGAGTAATAGCAAGATGAGTAGAGGTAATAAAAGGAACAGGTTGTGAGTTCCTATTAGAAGATTCTCTTTCATCTGTGAATAATCCTGGTGCTGTAAGTTCTTTCTCATTGAGTTGGATTGCCTTAGATAGCATATTAACAACTTGTATCATCAAAGGCCTTCTACCTGCTGCTGACTGTGTGCAGAAAAGTGCAACCTTCATGTATCTCAGTACCTCTTCCTCAGGAAACTCTTCCATTTCTGGATCTACAAACTCCAACAATTTCCCCTCCTCATAAAGTTGCCAGGCCTATTAGACCAAATAACTATCATCATGTCCACTCCAAACTTCCACAATATGAATAGCATAAACAAAAATAAATACCATCAAAGTCAAAGACCAATAAATTTCATCATATTATCCATCATCTTCTAAAATCAACTTTTCTTCTTTATCATTCTGTCTCACTATTCAACTCTATATTACCTTTTTTGTAAAATGAATTCCCAATGTTTTCTATCCTTAATAAATTGGGTCATCTTTGATTTTAGTCTCGAACTTCTAAAATTAAATGCTTTTGTTCCTAATTCTCTTAAATATTCAAACTTTAGTCCCTGATAAAATCTCACCCTATCAGAAGTTGCAAAGTATAATGGATGGAAACTTAAGATTTTAAAGAACTAAAACCAAAGATGACCCATTTTCAGGAACACACCAATGTATTAGGTTACATGGAACAAGGTAGTGGAGAGATAATGAATAAACAAGATATTATTGAGTAAGAAGGATATGATAGGATTTCATAGTATAAATATCTATTGGACATAAAATATATAATGTTGCAAAGTAACTCATAAAACTAAGATTTATGTACCCATTCCAAGAGGAATTTGGGTGATCCTTCTCCGTTTGTCTCGTTTGTCCTCCTGGCACTGCTTCTGCCACTAACTATTTCAAGTATAAGAACCCCAAAGCTGTATATATCAGCCTTCTTGGTTAACTGACCACCTATTGCATATTCTGGTGCTAAGTAACCACTGCAGGTATTGCATTAATGAGTTCCATAACCAATAGTTCAAGTATAAATTGACCAATTCATGAAATGCAAAAATTGAAATATGTTTAATCCAATAACAATGTAGAGATAGGATTTGGGCAAGAGACAAAGTGACACAAGCAAAAAAGATCTATTTTTATTCTGTCTTTTTATACTGTCAATCAATCAGAATCATGACAGATATGACTTTTAAAGTATTTATGGTAAATGACAGTGTAAGAATTCTTAACAATAGAACTGCATGAACTATGTATTCTAAAAACTCTTTACATACGTTGTTCCAGCAATTCTTGTGCTAACGTGAGTGATACCGTCTGGAAATAATTTAGCCAACCCAAAATCACCTATTTTGGGATTGAAATTTTTGTCAAGTAGTACATTACTAGCTTTGATGTCTCTGTGCACTATTGGTGGTGAAAGTTCTTCATGAAGAAAAGCAAGACCCTTAGCAGTACCTACACAGATGGCAGATCTTTTTCTCCAGTCTAGTTTAATGTTTTCATTCCTTGTGCCTACAAAGGAAGGAAAAAAGGAAATAAAGTTTACATGCATATTTCATTCTCTCATCTGTATCTGGAGTTAACTTGTGACTTCATAATATACTGCGAAAATTTGACATATTTACCAAGTAGTGCACTGTTAAGGCTCCCATTTTCCACATACTCGTAGACTAATGTACGACTGGGTCCTTGGATGCAGAATCCAATCAATTCAACAAGATTTGGATGTTTAACATTTGACAAAGTTTTAATTTCAGTCAAAAATTCTCGAACTCCCTGCTTTGACCAAAATGAGAGAGTCTTCACTGCTATACGTCTTCCATCTTTTAAGGTTCCCTAGAAAAATTGTCACATGATGGCTTTTTAGAATGGCTTAACATAGTAAGAAACCTAAAATGCTAAAGTGATACAATTACTCTTCAATAGCTTAACACATATTCAATAAGAAAGAAACATTTTAACATGCAAGACTAGATGCTAAACAATGCACCTCAATTTTATTTTTTTGTTTATGGCGTGTATTCATCAGATACTCAAATTTGAGTTTATCATGTTTCATTTGGGGAAAATATAGCTTATTGGTACTAGAATCCCATATGTATGTATGTTTGGTCATTCCTCAAGGAGCCTAATGCTGAAAGAAGAGTAAAAAAGAGTGTATGTGTGATGATATTCTTCATAACCCAAAAACAATGTATTAAGGTTGGTCCCAGAATGAAGAATTTAAGTGAGTAACATTCATATTGATTTCGTGCAAACATTAAAATTTATACCTGGTAAACTGTTCCAAAACCTCCTCGTCCTATCTTATTGTTTGAGTGGTAATTATCAGTTGCCAATCTCAGTTCTCTATCAGAAAATTGCCTAACATTATCAAGGGGATAACCTGCACAACAAAATAATACAAATGAATATAAGCGGCAATAAAAGAACTCTATAGATCAACATATTGCAAGTTAATAATCTTTAACTACAGAGCCGTTAAAACGAATTTATTTACAATATTTAGCACACATAAATGATAATGAAAAGCATTGTTAAAATATGAAAACATCCAACCACCAAATCCTCACCATCAATCTCGCCAGCAGCATTAGAAGAGCGTCTTTTCTTAGCAGATTTGGCTCCAAAGCAGCCACAAGTCATAATGATCCTGGTATACTCTGCAATCTGCATAATCTAATGTTCTAACATGAGATGAGAACATTAAGAGACAGAAATATTTGCAGGCACGGCCACCCAATTGAAAATTAGACCATGCACCGTCTCTTCAAATCAAAGAATCAAACATAAAACTGAAAAACAAAACCCAGAAACCTTTTTAGAAAAAGATTTGGACTTTTAATAAGAGCAAGTTCAGAAACAAAGTAAACCATCATTTTCCTTTTATTTTATTTTCTAAAGAGTGTTAATCTTGAGATTGAAAAATGGGTACCTTATCTGGGTTGATAAGAAAATTGAGGCAGAAACAGAGTTGTGGTAGTATTGACTAAGGCTTAAAGTTGAATAAACAATGGGAAACAAAAACTGAAACGTGATAGAATGTGAAAATAGATTTTATAAGTGTTCGCATGATTGAAATTTGAAAGCAATGAAATGTGGAATACAGCCGCCAGACGGCCGGTGATTATTTAAATGGAAAATTGGTTCGTTGTTGTTTTTCTAGTTAGTGTCTGCTTCTTCTGTGCTAATTTTCAACACCATTTTCAATGTCCACCTTTTACCTTATCTTTCTCATTCATACTAATATCTGTTGCTTCTCTCTTATAATTTTTTTTTTTCATAATGCCAATTAAACTAACCCATAATTCTATTAAAAGAAAGTATATTATTTTATTCAAAGATGTTTGATGTATAATAAATATGTATTTGAAATGTGTGTATTTCTCTTCAATGGGATCTATTTCATCACAGTACCTCAACTGATTTATCAGAGTAATTTAAACAAAATATTTTATTTGATTAATCATGTTCCGATTTAGGAGAGTAATTTAAATGAGATGTTTTATTTGATCAAAACCGGTCTTTTTCTTATAAATATATTATTTATATAAGTTATTTTTTCGTATTTTTTTAACAATAAAAGTCTTTCTTTCAAATTGAGTAAATAAAAACTGAAACACTTATTTAACAATTTCAAAATATACATGAGTGATTTGTTAGTGTGAATGTCTTAACTCTAGAACAAATAGTTCATTTTAACAGCCATATAATATAAATATTCTAAATGACTAAAAATATCCGAATTTTATTAATTTACAAATAGCATGTAAAGAAACATAATTATTTTTCTATAAATTAATCACAGAAATTGAATGAAATTATAAACAGTCACATATGCCAGAGCCCCTTCCCACTTGGTCACACTGTGTGGAAAATGACTTTACCACTTTTAGTTAAATCTCCACGTTTCTCGGGTCAATGGGTATACTCTTGTTTTGTGGAAAAATCCTATTTTTATAAATTAAATCAGTTATAATTTTTTTTTAAAATTTAACTTTTTTTTATTAAGTTTCTATTAAATTCTTTCAGAATTTTGAATACTTAAAATTTACTTTTTCAAATTGAGCTTTAACTAATTTATTTTTAACATAATAATGTAATTGTTATATTGATTTGTTACATAGTATTAAAAGAAAATAAAAATGTTTGTGTAGCGTTATTTTGTTATGTTTTTTTAACGAATTTTTTGTTGGTAACTATTGGTGGATGTTAAATGCCCATATATCCATATTTTATTTTCCGAAAATTTCATAAAATGCAAAGGGTTGGAAAAGGGCAATTATCTTATTGGGCTTGTGGGCTTGTTCTCTTCGTGGTTGCACCTAGAATCTGAAATGTGTAGATAATATAATAAACAAAGTAGTGAGGAAAATTGTAATGGAGGAAGGTGCAAAAGATGTTACAGAGTTGAAGGTGAAAACAAAATACCTACTGCAACTATTTTAGAATATAATTTTATTCAAAATATAAGGGAGGTTAAATGTCTTTAAAACTAAAGTAAATAATAGTATTATTCTATTTAATCCAAAACTTACATAAAAAAATCTTCAGGTTAAATATGTTTTTGTCCCTTAATTTTCATTGAAAAAATTTTGGACCAATTTAGTTCTCAAAATTTAGAAATATGTGAATTTAGTCCTTTTAACTAAATTTTGTTAACTTTAAACATTGAAACAAAAATGTGTCAAACAGTGTAAATAATTCAAATGCTATCATGAAACGCACTTAAAACATCAAATAAATCTAATAAAATTTAGCTAAAAGAACTAAATTCACACATTTCTAAAGTTTGGAAACTAAATTAGGCCAAAATTTTGAAGAAGGACTAATTCTAATTTTCACTGAAAGTTAAGGGACCAAAAACATATTTAACCCAAAATCTTCCCAAAATACTTTAGAAATATCAAAATAAATATCTAAAAGTTTTACAAGTGTCAATTACATAAAATATACTACTAAAATTAAAAAGAATAATGCTAATTTACGTATACAGAAAAAAAAATTAGGGTAATCAATACCTTTCTATAAATCTTTTAAACTCCGCCACTGCATAAAAATAAAGAAAGTATTAACAAAACTTAACCTATATTTAACTAAAAAAATGCATATAATTTACTATTTGTTGTGATGATTTAATTTAAAAACTGTATACAAAGTAAACCAAATTAATTCAACTAATCTAATTTATCTGATTTCTTATATTCTTCGGTATTGGTTAAAAAACAACTAAATAATGTAAATTATTAGATTGGAACTTGAAAAAGAAAAAGCATGGATTGCTTAGTCATGACTTGTGGCTGCTACATACTTAATTACTTGAATCTTGCATTACCACTACAAGAATCATTTTCATTCAAATTTCAACTTTTTTGTGCACCTATAAAATAACATATATAACAACTTAAAATTTTCAATTATAGTGTAATTAACTTATATCTTTGACTAATGAAAATAACATGCTCACAGTCAACGCACTTTTTTTCTTTTGTCAAAGAATAGAAAGAGTTAGCTAAACAACACGTCATTTTATTTTAAAATATGCCTTCATGTTTGAAACTGTGAAGGAGCTTTCTTTATTGCATCTCCAATTTTCTTCCTACACTTTTAAATTTTCTTGTAAATTATTGAATTGATCTTCTGATTACAGTAAAAAAAAAATCTCTCTCCTTTGATCAATTCTCCCTACACCTAGAACTGCATAACACACATCCTTTCCACACCCCCCACAGTCCACTTTCAACCTTCAAACAATTTGTGTCAAGAAAATCGAATAAAATACACATTCATTTATTACATTTCTAAAATTTTAAATATTTAAATATTTAGTCAAAATTCCTAGTTCAACGTAAGTAATAAAGGAATTGAAGATTTAGAGTTATGTATTTAAGAATTTAGGACTATGAGTATATGGAATTTTGAAATCTAAAATTTGGGTTGCTATCAAATTTTAAAATCTCATAAACACCTGATTTCGAAATTTGGTTAAGAAATTCATTATATTTCAAAATATGATATTATTTTCAAATATGATATTATCCAATATATATAATTTATTTTAATAGTTTGGGATTTTGTTATTTTTTTTTCAATTTTATTTATTTTATGTGTTTTTATTAAAATTTACGATTTAAAGTTTAAAGGTTAAGATTTATGATTTAGAATTTAAAAGTTGGAGCTTATATATAAAACTTATAACTAGTAGATACAAATACAATACATATAAGAAGATGAAGGAGATGAGATGAAGAAAAATGAAATAAAACGAAGGAAAATAAATTTAATGCTCTTAAAAACAAAAAAAAAAGCTGAAAAAGAGAAAAAAAACGCTTTGATTCAAAAATGAATTAGGAGTGTAAGGTGGTAAAAAATATAAGTGTAGAAAACTTGAAATTAGGAGTGTTAGGAAAATAGTAATTATTGTTTACCTAATTTATTTTATATTATACATATATATTTCAAAAGACAAAATTGGAATCACAATTAAATTTAGAGTTACATGAAGAAAACTTGAAAGTGCAGAAAGAAAGCTCCAACTGTGATGAAAAAAATGATATTCCAATCAAAATTATTCTCCTTTAACTTAAAAGAAATTGAAAATAATGAAAAAATAGAGTTTTATTAGAGACCCCACAACACCTTATTATTAAAAAAATAGTCAGTTTAATTTTGTTTTTGTTTGAATATTTTCCCTATGTGAATTGGACATTTGCTTTTTTAATTTCAATGAAATAATTTAAGCTTTTTTTTTTATTTTTCATAATTTTTGGGATTGTATACTCTTCATTATTATAGTATATTTGTTAAAATGCCCAGATGAGAAAAAAATATTACATTATTACACCACATTTATATAAGCATATGCATTATTGGTAAAAGTATTCTGTAAGTTAAAATACTTTATAGCATCCTATAAGGTGCCACCAAATTTCATAATCAAAGGTGCACATCCTTTCAGGTGCCACCGTGTTTCATATTCAAGGACCTCCATTCCTTCATCTTACTTTTCTTGTTCTTTCAAGGATATTAGTATCAGATCCTTTTTGCATCACTCAATTATTCCTCATTCATATTTTTTTTAGTGTTTTGTCAGCAGGTTCTTTGATATTAGCCTATATCTCAATATTGTTCGAATATTATCATGTGTTGTTGTAATATAAAATAAGGAAACGATGGTAAATCTTTAAATTTTTTCACATAAAATATTAATATTCAAATTTATATATGTTTTAATTTGGTTATGATACTATGTTAAAAAGTAAATTTTAAATCTAATTCAATCTTAAAAACTAACTTATAAAATAATATTTATATCTATTTATATATTATAGAGATTGACTTTAATTTTAATAGATGTGAAACTTCCAACAATAATAATAATATCATATAAATGATATAAATCTACTGTAAGTTTTAAAGTTTAAAATTTTATCTTAGATCGAAATAATATAAAACTATTGAATATATTATTGATAAGACTTTAAATGTGAACAATATTACACTGAATAATGATATTTTCACAATATTTTTTTGACATTTTAATATAATTTATATGTTATTTTGTGATTAGTCCAAAATTACTTCACAATTAATAATAATAATCTTAAACATTAACAAAAACTAATAACATAATGACATGTAAATAATATTAAAATGTTATAAAAATATGTTTTGAAAGTATCATTATTTTATTATAGTTGTGCATATAAATCAAAGCATTGAAATGGGAAAGGTTGAATGGGTTGACCAAACAAGGGTCTTTCACAGCGTATTTTTTAATATGATGTTTCTTATTCTTGGGGCCGATTACTTTGACATAACATCTACCCAACAATATTCACCAAACAGCTTTCCCAGTATTTTACGTTTTTCAAATGAATATTTAATAACACATAAATAATTTCTGTGAAATTAATAAATTTAAATAATATTAACTGGCATGAAATGGATTAAAAATTTATGTGATTTTGCATGAATATGATATTTTGGGTGATAGAGAGAAAAGAAGCAGACACATGCCTCTGCCGACGACTCCTGTGCCCTCTTTTGCTTGCAATAAATAAGTGCCACACATGCAAAAACCTTTTTCCTTTCTTCATCACAATCTCTCATTCCACCAAATTGCTCAAACCAATAATGCAAACCAAATCCCCAAAAATAAAATCCAACCACCAACGATCAAGTTTGTTACTTAAAATTCAAATTAATTTATAAACGGTTAAACTTTTGAACAACTTTCTTGTTAGTATTTGTGAAATTCTTTTATTATGATATATAATGTGATTGTAATTTTATGATTTTTTAAATAAAATTGAAGGAGCACACAGAATACAGCAAAAAGTGTGCAAGAGTGCTATCACTTCTCAAATGTAAATGTACAGTATCCCCACTCATAATCACGTCTTTTTTCTCTCTTCATCCGTCGCCATCAACTGCGACTTTCGGTCACTTGCGCCTCTTTTTCTCTTCGTTCTTGCATAAATATTATATATAAATATATATATCAGAGCCTTTTCTTTTCGGTTATGAATCAAATTGCTGCTACCAAGGAGCCAGAGGAGGCTTCCGAGAAGACGAATGAAGCAGTGAGTTACGAAGAAGAGGACCCAATGGAGCAGGAATCGGTCATCCCTGCTACTGTCTTCTGCATTAGGCTCCGCCAACCTAAGTCCAATTTGCTCTACAAAATGAGTGTGCCTGAAATTTGTCGCAATTTCAGGTATCTCTGCACTGCAGTGCTTCAAGATTCGTTTCACGGATTGAATTTTACTGTCGGTGTTGGGTTTGAATAGTAATTAGCAAACTGACTTTCTTTATATCGGATATAGCTAGCTTTAGTGTTTTATGTCATTGAACTTGGATAACCGTATCTATAGGAGTAAGATGTTGCTGTGTTTTAAAGTTTGTCTTATTTGGTACATGTGTTGGCTTCAAGAATTGGCTCTGTGGACTAAAGAAGTGGGAAGTAGATTAAACTGAAGATGATGGTGTGAGGATGTTGTCGACGGAAATTCTTGATTCTTGTATTGATTTTAGGAGTCTCCGGGGGGCATGCTTTCGTGTTTATTAAATAATTGCATAGTGTTGTTTAAATGAAAGGGAAACGGAAGAATAAAATATTGCTCTGTATAATTTGGAAAACAATTACGAAGAAGAAAAAAGTGCCTGCGTGTAATTGGAAACATAATAGCTTGAAGAATTAAGAAAAATAAATGCTTGATGGAAGTCATGCCAAACAGTTGATCTGCAGTTTCCGTTGAATAAGTTTCATAATATTTAGTATTTTTCTTCTGAAAAGTTCTGGATTCGGAGCTTATATGAGGGGAGAATATCAAGAAAATTAGTGCAGTGGTGTCAAAGGAATTGATGATGTGCTGCTTAAAACTCTTAAATGGTGTTTGAGATTACACCTGGGTCTTGCTCAGATGGTGTACCGTGATGATGATGATGGAGCAGAGGGGTGATCTACCAGCAAAGGTATTTGTGCGGTCATGTCTGTCAAGGCACGATAAGATGTAAAGTATTGGGGGTGAACTATGCGCAGCCAAGGTCTTTAAATAACTGTTAGTAACCTCATTCGTAGATGTAGAGTCAGGGTTTTTTTGGGGTATTGTGATTGCATCAACCTCATTTGTCTACATTTTTCTACGATATATATGATGACAATGATGCAATGGAACCATAATCCTGATTGTTATTACATTTTAAAACCTACAGTGTAATTGATAATGGAGGGTCCCCTTTGTATAATATGGTAATTGAGGGGTTGAGTTAAACCGTAAGTCCAAATTCTAAAACTAGCTAAGAGTAGGAGATTAGACTACTCTGTTTTCTGATTTATGCCATGTAGATAATCTGTACGGCATTTGGATACCAGATCCTACCTCGAGGTATCCAGTATCAAGGGGTATTTATGCCAAAGATTCCTGTGCCCCAGCTGTACAATAGTTGTGTACCGACAGTGGGATTGACCAATTCGTCTAGTCATGACTAGTTTCTGGAATGGGGCTAGAACATATGGTATTGTGGGAGGATAGGAACCGGAATTAAATTTCGTTGTTGTTGGCAAGCTACTTAATAGTAAGAAGCGGCTGGTGAAGAGTAGGATCCAATGAGAGTACACCACGGGTGTTCTAATAGTATAGGAAAGAAGAAAGTTAATTAGTGAGTTTCAATAGTCAGTGAAATTGTGCTTGATTTAAATTAGAGTTCTAATTTGTTATTGTTCTGGTATATTTCATAAAGTACCCTTCTTTCGAGTGGTGTTTGGGGGCTTTCCTTGACTATAAGCTTTGGAAACTTCAAAGTTCATTTATTTATTCAAATAAGAAAATTTATTAAAGCTCTTAGCATAAACAGGAAGCATTAATACATAATAGTGCTTTTATCTCTCTGCATGTCAATGAAAGATATTTGTTGAAAAGAATGTCTCAAAAGATCATTTACTGCTATAAAGCTGCATAAATAGTTTTGTCCCATAACATATGTACAGGAAAGCAATGTCATAGAAGTACAGACATTTCACCACAACCAAATACACCAGAGAATAGCATAAAAGACAAACAGCCACAAAGTTCTATCTTCCTTATTCTTGCTGAATCCATGGATAAGTATCATTTGAAACTTCTTCAAATTGGCACACAATAGTCCAGAAATATGTACCCATTGTCAAACCAACCATAGAGAGACACTGCAGAACTCATTTACAGTGATATACACACATTGATGCGTGGTCACCAAACAGAGAATTGGACCAGAAAATTTTGTTGGCTACCAAATAGGCTTGTCAAGAAGGAGGCCTCCGTCTTAGAAATAGTAAAACTGTGAATAGGATTTGTTCTGGTTCAAAGTTAGGATGACTTTAAGTCAGAGAGTTCAAGTGTCTTTGGTTTTGGACTGTTCTCCTATTTATAGCAAAATTGATTGTAGATTACAACAACTAATTCTGTTAAAAAGTACTGAAAAATTTACTTGATCGATTTTTATCCATAAATGTTTGGTTTAATTAACAACAGATTTGTCGATTTAACACCTACAGTATTACAGGAAACATAAAACTTTCGAGATTATAGGGAATATGTTCTTCAGTTATTTGTTACCATAAAGTTGGCCCCTGTCCAACTTTATCCAAACTCCGTTTCATTCTCTATTACTTGATTGTGATTGGATAATTTCCCATTTGATCCCTAAATCTCCGAACTCGGTATATGAGCATTGTCCTATTATGATAGTACACACCCCTGAGCCTTGAGCCGATTTAGGCGCAAATGCTTAGGCAATTATAGAAGCTCATCCATATCTTGACGGTACAGGAATTATAACAGTGCATACCATGAGTGTTAGAAGTCCAAAATATTGTATTTTGATAGGATGGCAGGCAAACAGAATCATGTAAGTCTGAAAGGGGTTATAAATAAGTCATGTCTGAAGGATTCCCATTTCGTTTGACCACTTTAGTGAAAATGTCCTTCTATGTCTTTTGGATTTTGTTCATCTCATGGATACCTTTCTAGTCTGGGATACTTATTTGGATAATACTTGCTCAGATAATTATTTTCCTTTTAAGGAAATCATAATTTTAATGTCTGGGGTAGATAATCACGAAACAATATAAAATTTAAAGTATAGCTTTTCTTGAAAATGTGGATTGAGAAAATTTCGGATTTTATCTTGGGCTAGAATTTTTTAAAGAAATATTATTCTTTCATATTTGTTTGATTGCTCCAAATTATCATAGGAAGATATTTATGGAGATTGTAGTATCGGTCAAGTCATAACCTTTCTATGTTGCTTGGAAATCAACATAGTAAACATCTTGTCTTTGGTACCTACAATGTTTTCATTTCAATAGTAGTACATGAGGGCACTGCATCAGTCCATGCTTATACTTTTGCTATCATTTTATGTCGGAGTTTTATTTTAGTATTTTTTTATTGTCTGAAATAAGCTGTTTCATTTATCTCCATATCAATATAAGCTTGAAAATCTTCATCTCTCCCTTAATAATATAATTATATGAGCCTCTTTGGGAACTTGAAAATATGTAGATGGCCAACTTCCTTCATAATGGGGATGCTGGTTTACCAGTGCTCAGTAGTAATAATTATGACTGGGTACGCGCTGATTACCTCACAAGTCACAACAATTTCTAAGTTAATACGGGCTGACCTTTCATGGTCAGTAGCTTACGAATCTGTTGTAATAAAATCGAGATCATGTATTTGATTTTCTGAGCATTTTAATAAAGTCAATTTGTTTTGCCATTGTTTTGGCTTGTGCTATTCTAATTCTGGTGCTGTCCCTTTTTAAAAGAACTTCTTGATTTTCTTTCTAGTGCTGTTTCCTGGTGTGGAAAACTGAATGCTATAGCTTGTGCTTCAGAAACATGTGCAAGAATTCCAAGGTTAGTTTTATCCATTGATCATATTTCCAGGCTGAAAATATTTCATTATGTGCTAAATAATCATTTTGGATCCTTTGCATTTTAGAATTTACAGATAAATTCAAGACAATTTGATTAATGTTTTGAAATTCAAACTTCCACCATTGCTTTTATTCTATTGTTGTACTTGGGCCAGAAGAAGCACTAGGAAAAGATATTATTGACAATATTTTTTTTTTGTATATTTACCTATGTGCCTGTCTCTTAGAACTTATGTTTTTGATGGATTTACATAATACTTTTCTTGCTCTTGCACACTTTACTCATTTATTGGCAAACGACTTTGTAAATCAACTTTAAGTTTTGTCTTGCTTTTGTTTCTACATTTTAGAAACATTTAGAGGGTTCATAAAAAAAAGTGTTAAGAGAACGGCTGCAACCAGACCTTCTTCTAAATATGAGTATATATTATGTGCATTTTATCCACATATTCATTTGTTAAGAAGACCCACAAGCAAATTTGAATGGATAGTGCTCTTGGCAAAAAAAAGTGTTTAGAGAACCGCTGTAACCAGACCTTCTGATAAATATCAGCATATATATCATGTGCATTTTATACACATATTCATTTGTTAAGCAGACTCACAAGCAAATTTGAATGGATAGTGCTCTTGCTAAAAAAAGTGTTAAGAGAACGGCTGCAACCAGCCCTTCTGACAAATATCAGCATGTATATTATGTGCATTCTATACACATTCATTTGTTAAGCAGACCCACAAGCAAATTTGAATGGATAGTGCTCTTGGCAAATAAACTTATTCACATACTAAATAAGCTTTGCATAATGATGTCTAATGTTTATATCTTTTAATTATCATGCTTCTAATATTTGTTCGAGTATTAAATTTAAATACCTGAACAGTCACATTATGTCTAATACTGCTTATTTACTAGTATTCAGTAGTTAGTTTGGCTTGCTAGCACCCTTGTATGTTTGCTTTTGCTGGCAATTGTGTAATGGTTATTATGAGTGTTTCTTTTCTCCAAAGCTCAACTGGAAATTCACCATTTTGGATTCCTATACACATTGTGATCCCAGAGAGGCCGACTGAATGTGCAGTATTCAATGTCATTGCAGGTATGTTAATGTTAATCCACCTTATAGATTCATGGATGTACAGTTTACTGTTCTATTTGTGTTGTTAGATTTTATGGGCAAGAATTTCAAAATTGACTAACTTCAGTAAAATTAGGTGTTGTTCTTTTCAATTTCATTGTGATATTATTGCAGTAAAATGGATTTAAAAAACCTTCAGTATTCTTGATTTTGCGGATACTGATATTAGTATACTATCAACACCAGTGGGTGGATAATGAAAGGTAAATACTGAAAAAAAAAACAGAAACTATGTGAGAAACCCTGCCCTCTCCTTTGATTTCTTCCTAGCCTTCTGTTTACTGATATCCCAATCCCCTTGTTTGCATTATTGGCATTCTGTCACATCAAATTTTCCTGCCTGAGATTTCAATACCGCTTGATTGTCTTTTTTAAATCTGATATATTCAAAGGCCCATATCTTCAGTGCCCCTTGCTAATGTAACCCTCCGTGATTGGTGGTTTCCTATCACATTTCCAGTATAATGTTTCTACTAAATCCATGAGGCTGTTCAACCATGTAATCCAGTATAAGCTAATTACGAATTTGGTAATATAAAATTCAGGTATAATGCAGGAAGGTGAAAGAAAAGACAATCTTTTAATTTTCGGAACTTTTGGTTTTGAAAATTAAAAGATTTATCTGGGTGGCCTTTAACCCTCAGATTTATGATGTTATTGAAATATCTGTCCTCTCTATATGGTGGTGTTTTGCAATCAGTGGGGCAATATAATCAATTTCAACAGAAAAGTCTGAAGGATTTTCATGATGGCAATATTTTAAAAATTGTCATCACTATCATTATTATTATTGTAATCATTTTACATCATTATTATTGTAATCACTTTACACAGAATATTGTTTTGTAAGTTGCATTTCATTTGTAATATTGGTATGACGAAAAAGTAGTCAAATTGAATCTAAATAATAAAATTTAGAAAATGTAGGAAATTGAAGTCCTCTGTAACAGTAGACAGATCATTTGTAAATTTCTAGAAGGCATGTTTGTAACACGGGAAATAACATTTTGATGTTCTTTCTCGTCTTTGTTTTATTTTTCTGGCTTTTTGTTCCTGAACTGAGTTGGTTTACTATATATGTAGGAGTGTTTGTGTGTATTCATAAGTTTCAAAATTTGACCAGTTGAACTGTATGCCTTTGCAGATTCTCCTCGTGATTCTGTCCAGTTCATTGAATGGTCCCCCACCTGTTGTCCCCGTGCATTATTGATCGCAAATTTCCATGGAAGGGTAACTATTTGGACTCAACCATCACAAGTAAGTGAGAGTTATAGCATATCATAGTTGTGCAGTATAATTGGAAGTGCTCTGCCATAGATTTTTACGTTGCCATAAATTTATATATGAACATTGTTGTTTGTCTAAGAAAACATGTTAATAAACTTACCCAAAACTCTATAGCTTTTTGTATAATTGAGATGGTTTTTCTAGATCACAGAATGGGAAGTATGGCTATATACTATACCCTAGTTCCACAGGGAGGTTATGTACGTGGCCCTTGTGTATTCCTGTGGATTGATCTTTTGTCCAAACTTTAACTATCTCTGGCTTCTCCGCTATTCATATATGATTTTCTTATTTATCTGTTACGGATTTCATGTCCATTCAGGGGCCAGCTAATCATGTACTCGATACCGGCTGCTGGCTGCGAGAGCATGAATGGCGACAAGACATTGCAGTTGTTACAAAGTGGCTCTCGGGAGTGTCCCTGGTATGCCAGATAATTTCTCTTCCGTGTGATGTTTAAAATTTTAGCACATCATTTTTGAGGAATTGTTATAATAATTTTATTTGTCCAATTTTGCCCTTAAATAATCTTCTCTAGAAACCCCTTTAAAAACATACTCTATTTTTTAACATTTGTCTCTAAAAAATTTGTAGAGAAGGTGATTTTTTTCTAGAGAAAAAACTTAGTTTAGAGGGACAATTTTTAAGCTAAATGAGTAATTCATTTTCTGCCTCAAAAATCCCACAATAAGCAGGAACTTTTAATAGTTACCAAAATATGAACAAAAGAAAGGTTTTCTAAGGTTAGTGAAAAATCATAATTCTCCTTTAATCACAATGTCTTTGCATTTTCTGAGTTACAACTTATACTGTAGCATGCTTGCGTGCACTCACATGGACCTTGTGTAATTCAATCTAGTAAGTCTGTTTCTTTTTAATCCAAATTAATTGTTTGTTTTAAAAAATCAGTATAGGTGGTTTTCATCTAAACAAAGTGCTCCTGCCAATTCAAGGTCAACATTTGAAGAAAAGTTTCTTTCACAACAATGTCAAACGTCAGGTCAGTTTTATTTGAATTTGCTATTATGATTTGTTTTTTCCAGTAAAATTGTTCGCAGTAAGATAAAAAGAAATACTACTGTTGGCATTGTTTTGTTTCAGTTGTTGTAATATTTGTTTATTCTTTTGTTTTTTTCACTGAAGTATCTAGAAAGGCACAAGCTAAAATTGTATCTTCCATGATGCAATTTTGCCAGATACTTTTCTTGCAGATTAGATTGTGGAAGAGGGGGGACTTGTGTGTTGTATGTCGGGATTAGGGTCTGAGTGTCATATGGATACTCTGTCACTTAGTTGATCATAGCGAATGATTCTATTTCACTGGAGGTCACAGGCCTATTAATTTCTCTTCTAATTAATTTCCAATTGGTTGTAACAATTTTCCGTTTTGTGTTCTGATTTAGTCAATATAAAGTATCTTCATAAAGACAAGTGATTTGAAGTGAAGTACCGTACATCATCTTCATTCCACTAATGATTCAGTCTCTCTTTTAGTTATAATACTTAATCATCTTAGTGACTGCCTGATGCTTTTCAAGCTCAGATTCCTCAAGAGAACTATGCTTATCAGACACCATGTCAAGATGACATTTGTAATAACAGGGAGAAACTGGCCAGATTTGAGTCCATGCATGTGTAATGTCCTGTATCTGTGCATGTTAGTCTTACACTAACAAAATTATATCAACCTAATTTGTATGTTGACAGTGGTAATGGTGACAGTCATGGCAATGCCTGAAATTAGAACTGTATCTCTCTTTAGTTGGTTGCTTCTTTCAGTTTTTTAATAATTTATTTTACATGTTCATTTGTTTTTTCTAATTACAGTCCAATATGTATATAATAGTAACTGGCTGATGCATATGAAGCCCTCATTCCTCAACAGAACTATGCTGTTTTAGATACTATGTCATGATGATATTTGTAATAACAGGGAGACACTTGCCAGATTTGAGTCAATATGTGTACCATGTCCTGTATCTGTGCATGTTTGTGTTATACTAACACAATTACACCGACATAATTTGTGTGTTGACAGAGGTAGTGTTGACAACCATGGCAATACCTGAAATTAAAACTGTTTATTCTCTCTTTATTTGATGCGTATTTTAGATTTTTAATAATTCATTTTACATGTTAATTTTTTTTCTAATTACAGTGCAATATGGATATTAAAATTACTGTTTTCTATTCTGTCTGACACATGGAGTTGTCTTTTCAGCTAGATGGCCCAATTTTCTTTGTGTATGTTCTGTGTTCTCATCAGGCACTGTTCAACTTCATTGGTCCCAGTGGCCTTCTTCGAATGCAACACCACCCAAATGGTTTTGCACTAGTAAAGGACCATTGGGTTGTGGCCCCAGTGGCATTATGGCTGGTGATGCTATCATTACAGAGAGTGGTGCCATGCATGTGGCAGGTGTGCCAATTGTTAATCCATCCACCATTGTTGTTTGGGAGGTTATGCCTGGGCCTGGTAGTGGTTTCCAAGTAATTCCAAGAACAAGTACCAATAACGGTGTCCCACCTCCAATTAGCTCGCCCAATTGGATTGGTTTTGCACCTTTAGCGGCATATTTATTTAGTTGGCAAGATTATCTATTATCTGAAGAAAAACAAGGGAAAATCCAGACAAACCAAAACCATGGTGGTTCTATACAACTTCACTGTTCACCAGTTTCAAATTTTTCGGCATATGTGAGTCCTGAAGCTGCAGCTCAATCTGCAGCAACCACTACATGGGGCTCTGGTGTAACAGCAGTAGCCTTTGATCCAACTTGTGGTGGTTCTGTGATAGCTGTTGTGATAGCTGAGGGTACGGAACTGATTCTTGATCTTTCTTTCGCACTTCATATTTGTTATGCACTATGAGATACCATCAGCTTTCGCACCCACAGTAAAATACTGGAAGGACCTGTATATTTTATTTATCTTTACATCTCTAGAGTTTGTGACAATGCTACATGTGATTTTTCATTTGGCAGAATTTATGCCATAGTGTCTTGTGCATTGACCATTGAGCTTGGAAATTGATCTTTTATTTATCAGTGTAATATTTTACATTTATAGGACAGTACATGTCCCCTTATGATCCAGATGAAGGTCCATCAATCACAGGGTGGAGAGTTCAACGCTGGGAATCATCTTTACAGCATGTTGTACTCCATCCTATATTTGGGAATCCCACTTCCAGTATGGGTGGACAGCCTCCTATGCAAACTGTTTGGCAGACCAAAGTGGACCTGAGCATTCCACCGACAAATGATTTCAAGAATCATCAAGCTTCTGCAGGTGGAATGAACACAGATGTACAAAAGGTAGCAGAGTTTGGTTTTGATAAATCAAAAAGAGTCTATTTCGATCCTTTTGATCTTCCAAGTGATGTTAGGACACTTGCACGAATTGTATACTCTGCTCACGGTGGTGAAATTGGCATTGCTTTTCTTCGGGGTGGAGTCCACATCTTTTCTGGTCCAAATTTTACTCCAATAGACAACTATCAGATTGGTGTCGGATCTGCAATTGCAGCTCCTGCTTTTTCTTCAACAAGCTGTTGTTCTGCTTCTGTTTGGCATGACACAAGCAAGGATCAGACGATTTTGAAAATAATCCGGGTTCTCCCTCCTGCTATTCCAATTAGTCAAGTAAAGACCAACTCGTCATACTGGGAGCGTGCAATTGCTGAAAGGTGATTTCTTAAAGCCCTTCTAAGTGTAAGGCTTTCTCAATTTTTACATAAACATAGTGGAGGTTGTGATTTATATCCCTTTTCAATGGTTTATTTTGTTGCTAACTGGAATCTGTTGGGAAAAGCAGGTTTTGGTGGAGCCTTTTGGTTGGAGTTGATTGGTGGGATGCTGTGGGCTGTACACAGAGTGCTGCTGAGGATGGTATTGGTAAGGAGGAGCAAATTATTTAGTCCTGTTGAAGCTAGTGGCAGGAAAATCCTAGAGAAGGAATAATACAATTTGCTTTATTTCATATTAGCAGTCTATTATGAAGCATCTTCACAATGTACCATTGATATGCTATACTAATGAGTTTTTGTGTTTTTTCTTTTTCTGTTTCAGTTTCACTTAACAGTGTTATCGCAGTCTTGGATGCAGATTTCCATTCTCTTCCTTCTGCTCAGCATAGACAACAGTATTGTCCTGTATATTTCTGTGAACTATCACCATTAACTTTCTTAGTTCTCTTCATTTGTTTTTTTTTGTTTTGGGGATGGAAATCTTCTTTATTGTTATATCTAGGTTGTGTTATTAATTTTCTGTTATTCCATAGTGTTTTAGGGATATAATATTACCTGGATAATGGACCTTGCAGTAGATATTTGTTAGTAGCAAGTTTATCCCTATCTTACAAGACATAGGCACAACTTATAGTATTTGTTCTAATTGAAGAACTTGTAGATAATAAAGTTGTTAATTATGTTGCATTGCTCATAACACAGTTCATTTGAGGCTATTTTTATCTTATAATACTTTAAATATTGGCTTCCTTATGGGACTTTCTGCTAACTCAACGTGAGGTTCATTTTCACCTGATGAGATACTGTCATCCATATTGGTTTACCATCCTTGTTTTACTGTGTTTCCAACTGGCATATAGATGTCTCTCCCCTGGGGGTTCTTAATGATATAAAATTGTTCCTTTTTAATTACTTTTAGCGATTGGATTGCTTCAATTTATTCTAGTGTAGTCTGAATTTGATTTTTAAAACGTTTGAGTTCCTTCTGAGATCCACTTGAACTAAACTTTCTCTATCCCCGTTCTGTGTCTTTCAGATGGGACATGTGTTATTATAATTTAACCTACAGTTTCTCCTGTTTTTGTAGTGTTTTGGCATGTGGAAATGGCAGTGTTGCTACTTTTGGGCTAAAAATAATGTGGATTTCTATTATTGCAGAATCTGGACAGAATAAAGTGTAGGCTGCTTGAAGGGGCAAATGCTCAAGAGGTCAGGGCAATGGTTCTGGATATGCAAGCTAGGTTGTTATTGGATATGCTTGGGAAGGGAATTGAGTCTGCTTTGATAAATCCATCAGCTTTAGTGCCCGATCCATGGCAATTATCAAGTGAGACATTATCTAGCATTGACCCAGAAGCAGTGGCCGTTGAACCTGCACTAGTTCCATGTGTTCAGGTTTGTTTGGTTAACTGTTGTAAATCATGTTCTTCATATTTTGTTTAATGAGAAAATTAAGTCACAACTTTCTGTTGTAGCAATGATATACTGCTGCATGGTTCAGTCTGCATACTCTGTTCTTTTAGGACTTAGCATACATTTTATTTATATTCACTAGTGTAAAAGAACTGAAATTTTTTCACGTAATTAACTGTTCCTACCAACCTATCAAACATGTAATAGTATTAAACCCTTTGTTTCTCTCTCTTTTTCCCATAGGTGACATTTCTTTAATTTGCTTAACATTGCATATACATCTCATGATTGTTTCAATATTACGCAGGCTTATGTTGATTCAGTTCTTGATCTAGCTTCACACTTTATCACACGGTTGCGGCGTTATGCTAGTTTCTGTCGTACACTGGCAAGCCATGCTGTGACTGCAGGGACTGGAAACAACAGAAATGTGGTCGCTAGTCCTACTCAAAGTTCTGCAACTCCTGCAACGAGTCAGGGTAAGTGTGCAATGATATGAAATTGTATTCATTGTTTGAGTAGTTTCTTTTATATTAAATTTTATTTCATATAGACCAGTTCTAAAGTCTTGTCTTTCGGGAGCTAATACTGAAGCATAGATTTGGTGGTCTTTGTTTTTTGTTGTCTCAAAAACTGAGTTGGTCCTTCCTTGAATACCTTTGTTTGTCTTTAATCATCAATACCTTTATTCTTTATATTACACGTTGATAGTTACATTTTTTTCCTTTCAGTTTTTAATAGTTTTCTAGAACTTTGAGAAGATTAAAATCAGATTTGATTGAGCTTTGATTTTCTCTCTAAATCAATGAATAAGAAAAGCATTCTCCTCTAAACTACATTTCAATATTAAGTACCAACTAAAGCAAAAACATCGATGTCCAGGGGGTCAAAATGGGACAACCAGTTCTAGTGGAAGCACACAGATGCAAGCTTGGGTACAAGGGGCCATTGCCAAGATTAGTAGCACAACTGAAGGAGTATCCAACCCAGCTCCTAATCCCCCTATCAGTGGTCATTCTTCCTTTATGCCCATTAGCATTAATACAGGAACTTTTCCGGGAACACCTGCGGTTCGACTCATTGGGGACTGTCATTTCCTCCATAGATTATGCCAACTGTTGCTCTTCTGTTTTTTCTTTCGACGGACACAACTATCACGGTATGTACAGAGAACTACAGACACAAATACACAAAAGCCTCAACCCAATGGTTCTGCTCCTGCAAAGGTAGAGGAACCTGTAAAACCAGGGTCAACGTTGGTTAGGCCAGATGATGGTCAGGCTGGTCGAGTTAATCAGCTTGTGACTGCACCAAAAGGAGGTGAAGAACCGTCTCCAGGGCGTTCAAGAATTGGTACTGGAAATGCTGGCCAGGGATATACATTTGAAGAGGTCTGAAAGCTCTTGTTTCAGTGATTTATGACTGAATCTGAGATAAATGCGTTTCAAAAGTCATCATAATTCTCTCTTGAACTTACAGAGACTAACTATTTCATTTAACTTATGGCTTACTACACTGGTAATTCAGGTCAAGGTTCTTTTTCTAGTACTTATGGATCTCTGTCGCCGAACTGCTGGCTTGCAACACCCACTTCCAGTTTCTCAAGTGGGGAGTAATAACATTCAGGTTCGGCTGCATTATATTGATGGAAACTACACTGTACTGCCCGAGGTAGTGGAAGCATCCCTTGGCCCCCATATGCAGGTTACTTTCTATTTTCCCAGTTCAAAGTCAGTATTTTTGGGATTTATAATTAGCATTTTCAAGATGATACATTAATTACCTCAAGTTTATGATGCCATTTAATAGTGATGTAATAGTGATAGACATTAGTAAAGTAGAACAACAAAGGGCTCTGTTGGTTTTCTTTAGTAGTAATGCTTTTTATAGAAGATATTGTTTATGATTTCGTGATGGAGCACCCTGTGAGAATACATAGGAAAATCTACTGATTAAATGATGTCCTTTTGATAGAAATACATATTTTTGTTCTTTTTGGATGCCTTAAAATGAGTTTCTTTACTTGGATTTGATGACTGACTTTCCTGTGAATGACACCTACCCTCAAAAACTAAAGAAAATGTGGCTTTGCAGAACATGCCCCGTCCTAGAGGTGCTGATGCTGCCGGTCTTCTACTACGTGAGCTAGAACTCCATCCTCCAGCCGAAGAGTGGCATAGGCGGAATATGTTTGGTGGACCTTGGTCTGATTCAGATGATTTGGATTCTACAAATGAAGCACCAAAACTTGTTAATCTTGATTTCAGCTCATTGGAAACTTGTGATGTCTACGATGGAGCCGATGGCTTATTGCCAAGGAAACGCAGGATGTCTGAACGAGATGCAGCTTTTGGGTTGAACACTTCCGTTGGCCTGGGAGCATACCTGGGTATAATGGGATCTCGAAGAGATGTTGTTACTGCATTGTGGAAAACTGGCCTTGAAGGAATCTGGTATAAGGTATGAAAACACTTTCGTTAGGCATTTTGTGTTGTTTTCTGTCCATGTGTGCACATAAAGTTTTATAAACAATTAAATGCTCGTATTGAGTACAGTTCAAGCGTTTTTCTTTTTAATCTTTAATGGTGTCAATGCCCGGTTTTCTCTTGATGGATATAAGAAAAATTGCTAATCGTCAATCATGTAAATGTCAAGTGATTGAAAATTTTGGAGATCTCAGATTTGTTATTTGGATAACATGGACCAAATTTGCAAACAGAGCCATTCTTCCAATGCTGCATATAAATTAGTAAAAGACACTTTATTTATCTTGCCGTCTCCGAACTAATTTCATTATCCGCTTGCATGCAGGTACTATTTAATTTTCTCATCTCTTTTTTACTTCTGTTTGGTACAGTGTATAAGATGTCTGCGGCAGACTTGTGCTTTTTCCTCACCAGCCTCCACCAATCTTCCTAGTCAAAATGACAAGGATATTTGGTGGATCAGCCGCTGGGCTCATGGCTGTCCAATGTGTGGTGGAACATGGGTTCGTGTTGTATAGCTGGTTTCAAGACAAAATTGTTACGTGAGTTTCTCTAGGTCAGGGAAGAATTGCTCGTATTTGTTGCTAACTGCAGAAACTGGAGGTAGATGAAACACTGGAAGAAATTGTACAGGAGAGGAGACATGTAGATTACCTGACAGGTTCTTTATCATTTTATTATCATTACAGGTAGGTGACCGAACAAACTTGGATTCGGGTAAATATTCTACTAATCACTTTGTAAAGTTCCATGAATTATCAAGTAATTCACCTATACCTCAATTTGTTTTGGAATTATGGTCATGTGATTTGCCACACCTTCAAAATTAGGTATTATCCTCGTAATGCCCGTAGTTGTTGTTGCTCCTTCCAGAGATATATGTTTCAGGATTAACTCTTAAAATTGACTTGAGTGCTCATGTCGTGCACGGCATATAGTAATATCATGCAATGCATATTGATATTCCATTTACTCATTACAGTCAGTTGGATAGTCATCTGGTCATAATTTTTTTCCTTTCACTGTACTCGTTTTCCTTTCACTGTACTCGTTTTCCTTTCGTCCATATTTGGATTTAACTTTTTTCCAGGTTATTGAATTATTTTAGATAGTTTCTTGAGTGAGTTTTTAAGAATATTTCTCCAAAATACTGTTATCAAACTTGCATAAATATTCTGTTTTTTTTTTTTTTAATTATTCAGCTGACAATGCAGAATGTGAACTTTCTCGTAACCCTGGGGAATAAATTTCTTGCATGCAGATGCTAGTCTTTTCAGATAAGAGGTTGGTGATGGTGGACAAGTAATTAGGAATGTCCCTGACTAATCCCAGAGAAACTTCTGCATGACTTTCCACATCAGTATTATTGACTGCTCGTATTTATATGTGCATAAGGGGAGCAGGAGGTGGTAAGTGGAGTGGGTACTGTACAGCATTAAATAATCAACTATATATGTAAATTGATGAAATAATTTATTTAATTTGGGCGGGTGGGGGCAACGTCATATAGGGTTATATTTATGGCAGTTATAGATCAATTTTATGTACTGTTTTATGGTTTGTATTTGGGGTCATTCACTGTCTTAGTTGATAATGGTATCCACCATATATATTTTACAAATTAATAACTTTCAAAAGCAGAACCATTATGTTGACTTCTGTATTTGGTTTTAGACACGCTTGCATTACATACGTATTAAAATTTGGACCAAATCTACACTTTAATCTGGAACCGGTCTAACAATTGGTCTGTTAACTTTGGGAATATGTGAAAATTGATAGAGAGATCAAAGCTGTTCGAAAATTGGTCTGACCTGGTATTTTTTTCTAATCCTTTTTATTTAATCCGAAACATTTTTAAGATGAAGGTATACTCTTAAAGATTTCCCACAAATATATATTATTTTCTAATTACTATTACTTTTCATCTCAGAAAACATAATTTAATCATTTATATTTACAAGTTTTGAGATTCTGTTTCTCTTCATTTTAGCTTGTTATTCAAAATATTCTATAATATTAAAAATATAAATTTAATTTCATTAGTTTGGTCACAGTTATCCAAACGATTAGACTATTGAGCCTTAAATTATCTTTCTATGCTTTTGAATTATTTGTTCAACTTTGAAAACATGAATTAAAGTAGTATATAATTAACAGCATGGAGGAAGAAATGCTTAATTACAATACTCACAAAATAATATTTATATGGTGAGCATTAAAAAAAGATATAGTTAAATTGTTAAACATTCAATAGTTTTGTTATTGTAAATGTGCTTAACTTCAAGTATGAAACTTATAAACATATTCAACCCAATTCTAACTAGACCTATAAAACAATGCTCAGCTTAATATACTTACTCAGTCCAACCTACAAAATGTAATGGTTAAAAACCTAATTTTGGTAAATTACAAATAAATAAACAGGTTTCAAGGTATCTTGAGAGGTTAATGGGACCCTAAATAAGAGGTTTAGTAGATTCCAGACCGTTAACAAAATACTTCAAAACTTTGAAATAGAATACTCCAAAGCCAAACACAACATGAAGATTTTAGATAGTCTACCAAAGGGTGGGTAACCAAAGGTAAGAGCAATAGTGGAAAGAAACATAAGGACAATTATACTAGGGAAACTTCTTCGAGTATTACATGCTCAAGACACTAGACAACAAATTCAAACTCCTTAACCCTACAAACAAATCAATTTGAATAAAGTAAGCCTTTTGCATCCGAGTTTAAAAACCCCTACAAAAAATTATGATAACGATCATATAATATGTTCTAGAGGATGCTAAAAATGAAAGAAAATACCCCACTAAAACAAGAATAACGAATACACAAAGTTTGATAAAGTTAATTAAAAACAAAGTAAATAAAACCCCACTACAAGAGATTAGAATATCTACAAAGAACATGAAATCCCAGAAAATCCAAGAAGGAAAGAAGTTATCAAGCCACATGGAAAGATCTTAACAATAAGAATAACTCTAACAAAGAGCACACAAATATATCCCATGGCGAAAATGGAAGAAGCTACTATATTACTTTCTTAAGATTATCCTCTCAAAATCGAAGGACATCAGCATATCAAGTTGTCAATGTCAGAACGATTTTTATACAGATTGCTTCCTTTATGATGTAACATGCATTTCCTTTTTTAGATGATTTTAGTTTTGTTTCTTTTGTTCTTTGTCCCTTTGTGTCACAAGAAAAATAAGTGTGGCCAACATGTACATGTGAATGGGATTTTAAACTCATTCTTCACGCTATTTTTTGCCGTCTTGGAAATATATCACTTCTATTACTAAGGAACAAACAAAACGTTGGCAGGATTTGATGAAGCTGGTGCTTCTTATAATCGATATTGTTATATATTGCTGTTAAAATAAAACTTATTCCACCCCACGATGCCGATGAATAGTAAAAATATATATCAGAATTTCACCACACATAATATAGCACTTTCAGTTCGTGTTTGTGTCGAAAAACAGATAAAACATTTTCCAAAACATTAAAAGCAGAGGTTTTCTTTGCGTTTTATACCACTCGTTTCCAAGTCGGACAAAAGCAACCAGCGGTAAATTTATTTACACACATATATGTGCTATTTGTATGCAAAATATTCTAAGCAAAGGATTATAGTTCAGGATCTATTTGCCGCAATTTATGTTGACGGACAACATAATCATACTGTGAACAATCATGGGAGCAAATATGTGCACCTGTACTCAAACTATGTTTCTAAAGCTCCACTTCATTTTCTGAATACAACGAAAGCAAATACACGCCTAATAATTTCAAACTGAAAAACTAAAATCTCCTGTTATTCATATTACAAACAACCTTAGTCATCTTCAACACTGCTGCCTGGTTTCTTATTATCCCCAAGTAGCCCAGTTAGCTTCACTTCCAACACGCGGCATCGTTTGGATCTTTGATTGAGAGTCAACATTGAAGTTTGCCCCACACATAACCCCCTCGCTGTCAATTCTTGGCATTGCTTTCATCTTCCTCGTCGGATGTTCAAAGTTCATCAGACCATGTTCACTGTGAAACATACACCCTGCAATTCCAACCCCACTTATGCGTTATAACTCTATTACTTAGAATCAATCGATGCTGCTGACATTACAGAATCCTTCGTTACATAAAGATAAATCACATTTACATACCAGTTGGAAATGGTGCGAATGATTTAGCACAGCCTGCTTTTATAAGGTCCACATTTTCAGAAATCACTATCGAACCATCGGCTGCAACACCCCAGTAGAGCCCAATCTGGCCATTGGAACCCTATTTCAAACACATGGAAGATGTGGGTAAGTCCAAAAAAGTGATGTGATGTTGGAAAACTATGAAGAGATGAGGGAAAGAGACTTACAGATGCAACAAAAACAGTTCCATTCTTGTGGTCATAGATGAGAAATCCAAAACTGCCTTCGAGTTGACTGAGGACTTGATCAGCAGGGTATGGACCTCTGTCTCGAAGTGTTCGATATGCTTGAATGATGAACATGGCCTCGTTTGCTCCCTTTGATAGCCCATATTGCTTGTTCAGCCTACTAAGGTTGTGCAGCTCACCCATGAAAACGCAGTATATGTCATCCAAACCACTGAAGAATCTGTGATGAGTGGAGTTGCTGTTTGAAGGGGAATAGGCTACCAAAGCATCATTTCCAAAGCACATTGAAAAAGCATTGGAAGAATTGGAGGACATGAAATCATTCAGGATTTCATTGCTTAGCTTAGGCTTACTGCACCCACTCGTAGAAGCTGGACTCTTCAGCTCCTTCGGTGCATTAACCAACTTCTCCTTGAAAATTCCCAACATCTTTACCTTTCTCTGTGAAATAACTTACACAATGACAGAGCTCTTGATTTGATTTCAGAATGTAAGAAAAAGTATGAATGGGTGATAGAAGGAGATGAAGAATGAGATGTGGGAGAAAGAGTGGATAACGGTTTGATATATATAGGAAGAGAGGAAGGGTGTGTCATATGAACGTGGCAATCCTATCCGAACGACGAATCGGAGGAAAAGGTAACGTGCAGAATAATATAATAATATGAAAGTGTCACAAAAGTGATTTAAAGTATTTAGTGGCAGAGAGTAAATAGAAACTTATATTAATTACAATGAGATTATGGATGCAGTGATGATCTGGGCCACATTATTCCTTCAATTTTTCCTTTTATTTTATCGATGTTGAAGGTTTATCTTGAGAAAGGGATAAATCATAATATTTATGTTATTTCAATAAAATATTCATAAGACATTTGAGGACATATGAAGGTAAGGTAAGTCGTGTTTATAAGTTTAAAACGAGTTTCATAACATCTTCCATTAATACATGTTGGTATGATATCAAATTTAAGATTTAAATTTTAAATATAAATCTAGATCATAAAAATACAAGATATATTTTTATTTTAGAAACATATTTTTTTATCAATTTATGACTTTAGGATTTAAAATATAAGGTTGAGTGTTGGTTTTGTGAGATTCTATCTTTGAGACAAAAAGTTGTATAAAGATATTAAAAAATGATTTGACACAACAAAATTTAGAAATAAAATAAGTTAAAATCACATTATACTTATATAATCATTTTTTTTTAATTTTTACATAATTATATATGTAAAGATTAAGTGAAAACTAATAAAAAATAATTCATGTGATTTTTTTTATATTTAAATAAACGATCTCTTATATTTCTTTCTTTCGTTTTTATTGTAATATATATTTAAGTATTATTACAGTTTCATTCTACTCATAACTATTAAATTAAAGGTCTAATAAAAATTCTATCTTGATATCTGAAAGGGACATAAGCTTTTATTGAAAAGTAATATTTAGAAAAAGCATAACGAGTAATATTAACTATAAAGTGGATTTGATTGAAACATGATATTTCAGAAATGAGAAAAAAGAAATTTGTTAGTTGGAATAGTTAGGAGTGTTAATGGTTGGGAATCCAATTGCGACAAAAGAGCATACAAAACAAAAGTCTTATCCACATTGTTTTACCAAATCCTATGATATGACAGTGATCTGACTCAGCTGATTCCACGTCAGCTCTTGTTCTCCACATATTCAAATATTTCTTTTATTGCTTCAACAACCACAATTATTAATTCATTATTCTTGTCAGAGTACTATTTACTGCTTTATCTTCCTGTTACAAATTTAAATACCCATTTTTAAATATTATTTTTATTTGTATTTAAATTCGTCAAAATATTGGTGCCTTATTTTAAATTTTAACACTTTCTACTGTATTGAAAAATAATATTTAACAAAATATTAAATTTCAAGATTGGTATAACTTTATCAAACTTCGATTTAAATAGTTAAAGTAAAGCAATTGACTTAATTTTGTTGATAACTTCTTAAACTTAAAGGTTTACAAACTATTACTATTATTAGTATATTAAAATATTAATATTTTATTTTATTTTTCCGTGAAATATATTGGTCGTTAAAATAGTATATCAAAGTAATAATAACACTTAGTACATTTTTTATGTTCAAATATTTATTAAAATTTCAAAATCTCGGTGCATCACGATCAAGTTAAAGATTTAAATATTTAATATTCATTTAAATTTAAATTTTATAAAAGAGATTCATTTAGTTATATCAATGTTGTATAAAATGTAAAGATTACGAATGTTAAATAAGATATTAAATTTTAAAAATAAAAATTTATCATAAAACTTCTAATTTGTCAAACATAAGCATGGTTAGTTCATTAACCACTAACAATCATGCAAGTTTGATAGAGAAAATTTACAATAAGAGTGATAATCAAATAAAAGATCTACAACGAAAAATGAAAAACATGATAAAAATATAACATTAAAGTAAAATAACGATAACAAATAATAAAAAAACTATCCATCCAAAAATGACATTAGACCAAATTAGAAGCTCTTTTAAATGAACTTCATGTTTTTGATTAAAAAACCATAGGTGCAAAATAGTCAAGAAAGACATTATAAAAAAATAAGACATAACATTAAGAGATGATTGTTGAATCATAAGTACATTCTCAATTTGTCTTCAGTCTCTTTAAACAATCATCAAATTTACATATTATTTCTAATACTCCAATGAAAAACATTAAGGGTTATTTCATATGAAAATATTGTATCAATCTCTCTACACTAGAGACCTACATAGTGATGCAATTGACCATTACCAACATTTTAAGATGTATAAAATCTAAATCCACCTATATATTATATGATCATCTTTTGTATAATTTTCTCAAATATCCAACATTCTAATGCATTATGACTATTTATTATAACTATTTAGTGAACTCAATTGACTCCTTTCAAATGCTAATTGACAGACTCAAAGGAAAACCTTCCTTTGCATCGAGTCAACCTTATGTTTTAACGTGTGATTATGAAAAGTTCTAACCAAATAAATATTGAATCCTTAAAAGTGTTCATGAAGAGATTATGAAAACATTCATCCTCACCCGAGTTAACAATGCACACATTGATGACTCCCATGGATTAGGTTGTTGAAAAAGAATCTAATGTAACTTCTCCAACAACTTTGGCTCACTCAACAAAACAACTTTAAAAATAATCAAGTAAGATTAATGTACATATTTTAATGTAAACATCTTCCACATCAAACCAATTCAAGAGATATTTCACAATAGTAACATATAAATCAAATCTATATAAGAAAATGATATAATCTCCCACACTTAAAACTAAAACAATAAATTAATGACCTAAAATCATTGTTAAGATTTCGTATTGTGCTTATTTGAATTATTTTACTAAATCAAATTATCAACTCTAATAAATAAATCTTTCAAAAAAGATCCATGGTTAAAATTTAATAATAATGACATAAATCAATCACATACCTTAAAACAATTAGGTTACAAGTTTTTTTCCGTATATTTATTTATTTATTTTTCAACATAAATACGTATTTTTAATTGTAAACTTGTGAACTTTCAAACTATGCACGAGGCAAACTTAGAACCTATAATTTCTATAAAAAAAAATACAAGTGATTATTACATGAAAATTAGTATTATATTAAAGTGTAATTCTTCTTCCATGACAGCTTAGATATATCAAATCATAGTATATTATGATGTTTGAGTTATTACATTCTAAAGTGAAAAAGTTTCATTCTAATTATTTATTTTAACTTTTCTGAACTAGAGGTACATTTTCCATTCAATGTCAATGATTATCTTTGAACATTGGCTTTTTGATATCTCCTAACCTGAAAAAAGGTCCGCTACTTTTTATCGGTGCTCTTAAAAATCTCAGAACTTCAATAAAATTGGAAAGGATTTTCCATCTTCAAAATTCCATACTATTTTTTTTTCTTCCTCCACTTTACAAGTCATGTCAAACGTTGAAAGAAACGAACGATTGGCTGCTTTCCTTTCCAATATTCTCACTTTCTTACCTTCCATATAGTGTTTAAAAAACTATGCATATTCAGAATCCAGTTCTGCATTGGTACGAAGAAATTTGCTTCTAAATATTTATTTGTAGCATATTCATGAATGATATTTTCAATACAGTTCAGTGACAATCAACCAACTAACTAAAGGTAGATGTGATTTACAAAAAGAATACTAATAGCACTGATTAACAGTAGGAAATACATATATTTAGTAAAAGGAAAGAAACTTGTACGGAAAACAAGCAACCTATCTTATCTTTGTTGCCCAGCATGAACATAAAATTTCAAAAGCTAACAGATTACTATAATTTTACAAAACCACCATGAAGATAAATTTGCTTACGAAATCAGTAACTTTTCCTGCCATCACCCTCAGTTATCACGTCCTGGAAAGTTCCATTGCTAGGAATCATGGGCAAGACATGCTCTTGATGGGGCACAATGACATCAAGAAGATAGGGGCCAGGGGTGTCCAACATTTTCTGAATTGCCGCTCTAAGGTCTTCCTTCTTGGCCACACGAGCTGATGGTATCCCACAAGCATCCGCAAACTTCAAGAAATTTGGAAATATGGCCTTGTCATTAGAGGGGTCTCCCAGATATGTATGAGCTCTATTAGACTTGTAGAACCGATCCTCCCACTGAACAACCATACCCAAATGCTGATTATTCAACAACAATATCTTAACTGGGAGCTTCTCCACTTTGATTGTGGCCAGCTCCTGAACATTCATGATAAAACTTCCATCACCATCAATGTCAACCACAATAGCGCCCGGGTTAGCCACCGCAGCACCGATGGCAGCCGGCAATCCAAACCCCATGGCACCAAGACCACCAGATGTTAACCACTGCCTAGGCCTCTTGTACTTGTAAAACTGAGCAGCCCACATTTGGTGCTGCCCAACTCCAGTACTCACAATTGCCTCTCCGTTAGTCAATTCATCAAGCACCTGTATAGCATACTGAGGACAAATTTCTTCCTCAAAAGTCTTGTAACTCAAAGGAAACTTCCGTTTCTGCTCATTCAGCTCTTCTCTCCAACCCCTAAAATCAAGCTTCCCCCCAGCCCCTCTGCTCTCCAACACTTGATTAATCCCCTTCAGTGCCAACTTCATATCCGCACAAACCGACACATGAGGCTGTTTGTTCTTCCCAATCTCAGCCGAATCAATGTCAATGTGAACAATCTTAGCCCGGCTCGCAAAAGCCTCAAGCTTTCCAGTGACACGGTCATCAAACCTAACCCCAAAGGCAAGCAAAAGATCACACCTATCCACAGCATAATTAGCATAAACAGTCCCATGCATCCCAAGCATCTGAAGAGAATTTTCATCAGCAAGGGGATAAGCACCAAGGCCCATCAAAGTACTAGCAACAGGAACACCAGTGAGCTGAACAAAACGCCTCAATTCCTCACTAGAGTTCAAACAACCACCGCCTACATACAAAACCGGTTTTTTGGCTTCAAAAAGCAATCTCACAATAAGCTCCAAATGCTTCTCGTTGGGAGATTTAGGCAACCTAGACATGTAACCAGATAACCTAATCGGTTGATCCCAATTGGGAATGGCAAGCTGTTGCTGAATATCTTTAGGTATATCAATCAACACAGGTCCAGGTCTTCCTGAGGTGGCCAAGAAAAACGCTTCGTTGACGATTCTAGGAATGTCATCAACATCGAGAACGAGGTAATTGTGCTTTGTGATGGAACGTGTTACCTCAACGATGGGCGTTTCTTGGAAGGCGTCGGTGCCAATCATGCGGCGGGGGACCTGGCCGGTAATGGCAACGAGGGGGACGCTGTCGAGGAGGGCGTCAGCCAGGCCGCTCACGAGGTTGGTGGCGCCGGGACCGGAGGTAGCGATGCAGACGCCGGGGAGCCCGGAGGATCGCGCGTAGCCCTCAGCAGCGAACACACCGCCCTGCTCGTGGCGCGGGAGCACGTTGCGGATGGTGGCGGAGCGCGTGAGCGCCTGGTGGATCTCCATGGACGCACCACCCGGGTACGCGAAAACATCCGTGACGCCCTGGCGCTCAAGCGCCTCCACGAGGATGTCGGCGCCCTTGCGGGGCTCCTCGAGGCCAAAGCGCGATGCGAAGGGTTCGGCGGCGGCGGATTTGGCAGCAGCGGCATCGGAGATAGCGCGGGAGAGTTTGAGAGAACGACGTTGGGAGTGTAAGGGGGCGTTTGGGAGTGGGGAAAATGGGAGAGCGAAACGAAGAAAGGGCTTTGGGGAGGGTGATGAAGGGAAGGCCGTGAAGGCGGGTTTTGGAGTGGTTGCAGCCTCCATTTTCCGATTGCACAAAAAGACGCAGACCCTAATCTAAAGAATAGAGTGAATCTATTACTAGGATACCACACATCTAATTCTTTATTGTCCGTTGTACAGCCACACTTATACTGTTTTGGGGTTTTCAACCATTATCTTAATTTAGTTTATTGTACTATAAGTGTCGTGAGATTATTCTTTCTTAGGAAAGATATATTTGAACACTGTTATTCTTTAAAACATTTACTTTCCACTTGTTTTTCTTAACAAAATAATAATTTATAAAGTTGTAGGTTGAATATAGAAAAAAAAACTACATGTTAATGAATCATGATCATTCATTTTATTTTTAGGTTATATGTATATATATAATTTATATTCTTATGGTTTAAAGGTAAAATAATATTAAAATGAAATATAAAAACTAAAATAGTGTGTATAAATCTATACTATCATATAAAACATATTTATCTTCTAGTGTACACATTTTGCTTTTAATTTTACTTTTTAAATTTTTTACATCAAAATAAATATTTTATCAATGTTACCCTTTAAATAACTTCTTTTTTAATTTAATCATTTTTTTATAAATTTTAACTATATTTTTAAACTAAAATAACTATTTATAATAAAAAAAATTCTATAAAAGTTATCTAAAATAAAAATGTAAAAAATTATTTATTTATTTTAATTATAATAGTAATAATATTATTTAAATTTATTTTTATAATTATATTAGTAATAATTTTATTATAACAATAATTTACTATTTTATATATGTAAAATATCTTTCTTTAAAAAGAAGTTTGTGTTAGTAAACCAAAACATCCTTCTTTTTTGGGTTAAATATGTTTTTAGTCCATTAACTATCAAACGTTTTTATTTTTAGTCTCTCACTTTGTACACTTTGAACTTTTATCCGTAAGGAAACTGTAAATTTTCAAGGAAAAACATTAAATTGTAGGGTCAAAACTGGAATCTCTTCTTTTTTTTCTTCATTCAAGGTTCTCTTTTCTTCATTCAAGGTTCTCCGGACACTCTTTTCTTTTCTATCTCCAATAAGCCATGGTCCCCTCTTGTTCCCCGTTTATGCAAGAATCCTCTCACCATCATCCTCTCTACCCTAAGATTTTCTCAATCAACCTTCAATACAGGAGATTTCAACTCCTTTCCAAGTTCCAAATTTTATTCAGACCCAATTCTCACAATCCATAGAAAAACATATTTCCCTAAAAATATCGTCGTAATTTTGTTCATAACTAGTTCTTTTACTTTGTTTTTCGAAAAGAACAAAGGGAAACATTCGAAAAAAGCTACATGCGTATTGATGGCTTTGTACACAATCCTGTATGTACCTTCACCCATAATCTCACACTTGAGATACCTATCAACTACTTTCTTGAACAGATCGAGTTCTGACATTTTTTCCTCAAAATTGGCGGAGAAGATGCAAAGAAACTATCAAACACAACTAAAATTCAGCAACAAAATTGCAAATTTACAAGTGGGTTATCTAGAAATGGCTAGGGTTTCTGGTGGGGAAATCGCAATTTACCTATTACAGTTGAAATTCAATCGAAAAATTGAGAATAAACAAATGGGTTAATGGAAAAGGCTATACCGAAAGAGTGTTTAGTTGACACTGTTTTACTCAGTGGTGTGTGAGAGGATAGAGAGAGAGAAATTGGGAAGGAAAGGGGAAAAAGTATTACCAAGTGTTCACCATGACTGATTGGAGATAGAGAAGAGAAGAGTGTCTGAAAAACTTTGACCCTACAATTTAATGTTTTTCCTTTTAATTTTAATTAAAATCAGAAACAAAATTTAAATTGGCCTTTCACGTGGCACACTGTTAGCCACATCAGAAAAAAAATAACATCCTGAGTGAATCTTCCTACACCTCCCTCACCTCTTCCTGCACCCCCAAATTTACCTATTTGCCCTTCATTTAATAAAAAGTCAAAACGGTAATTAATGAATTTAATTATTTTAACCCCCAACCATTTTCCTAACTCCCAACCAAACCACAAAAAAAAAAATTGGGTTATAAACCCTGAGCTGCCTGTTCTTGGTTTTGCCTCTTCTCCTTGCCGCAGATCAAAGTCCGGTGTGCCCCAGTTATATGTGTGCCGCAGATCGAACTGTGGTTTGTGCTTACTGCAGTTCGAACTGCATTTATCCTTGGTTCTGATCCTTTCTCCAGCGAGCTCTCCGAACACGACCTACGAACCGAACCTAGCACATAACAGCAAACAAATATATTACAGCAAGATGGTACTAACCTGGACGCCAGCTCAGATCTGTGAGGAAAACAAACGAGGAACGCGAGCAAAGCACCGTGGGATGGCAGAGACAAAGGACGGAGAGAAAAAGAGGGAGGAAGGAGGGGGTGTAGGTGTAGGGTTTCACTGCTGTGTGAGATGCGGCAGGAAGTGAGATGCGGAGGGAAGAAGAAGAGGAGTTAAAGTTTTAGGGTTTAAAACTAAACTTTTTAACCACAATATTTTTCTCTCTCCTCGTTGACTGACAAGGGCACACTTTGAAATTATAATTTTTTTTGGAGGTGCAAGACAAGGGTGGTGAGCTGCAGGGAAAATTTCCTTAGTCATGGAAGACGAAAATTTACAATTCCCTTTTTATCTTTGTCTTTCTTGGTAATATCTCATACCAATCTCATCTCTTTTTTTTTTTTTATCAAAAACTATCTTTGAAACTCTTGCAAAAAAAGAAGTTACTAAAACCCATAGTTTGAAACAGTGAATAAAGGAAGTTTCTATTATATAATTTCTTAAGTTAAATCTATGTTTTTGGTTTCTTGACTTTTTTTTTTTTAGTTGCGTGAGTTTATTCAACTCTCATGAACCATGAACTTCTAACTAACTGGTGGTCATATAATTAACTTAATGACTTTCTCCAATTCAACCTAATCTAGATCTTTTTTAACCAAAGCTTGATGTAGCCAATTTGATTGGGTGTGACACTGTCTGACATGTATTTGGATCCCATCTTAAATTGAATTTGTATGAGTTTGATATGTTAAATGACCGTACTCTTAGTTTTATATTTTTTAAAATTTAGAAATGATTCAATTTATATATAATTCAAAATAAACTAATTTGATTCAATTTAATATATAAAAATACAATATTGAAAAAATAAAAAATTAGGGTTTAGATAAATTTATTAATAAATTTAGATAACTGTACATTAATTTTGAAAGTTTTTTAATTTCATTTCATCTATAATCATATGTGCATATTTTTTAGATGAGAATGTTTTAAGATTTTAAAAAATCAAGTTAAACTTTTTAAAATTTTAAAAAATTAAATTATAACGTAAAAAGTAAGTTAATTCGATAACGACACGTGTTTAATTATAATATAAAAATAATCATATAAAAAATTCCTTCTAAATTGTTTCATATTCAATAATTTATTCAGTCGTTAACTTTGCCAAAAGTTATGACTTCTTCTAACCCTGTATTTTTATTCTAGTCAATGACTTTAATATTTTTTAATCTAACATATCGAATCTAACCAAATAATACAATAACTATTAATTAAATTTATTTTGTTGTCAATTACTAAATATATTTTAAAGTTGAAATATTCTACCAAAAGATTAAATTATATTATATACATTGTTCTTAAAATTTTGTTTAAAATCTTTGACAACTTTTTGGAAGTCTCTTCCTACTATATGAGATTCAAAATCTTTTAATATCTAACTGAGTAACATAATTTAATGTACTTTTTTATGGTAGTTCTCATTTTTTATATGGAATAATTTTTAGTTGTAAAGGCTTGAAACTATATAGCAGTTGGGCCTTATGTTGAGGCAGCCAGACCCATAAGGCTAAGGACACTATGACCTTAGTAAAGGATCTTTCAAAAATTTGAGTTCCTTATCTCAACTTCTCATTCTCTCTCTAAGAACTCAGTTCTCCATTTCTCTCTGCCTTCTCTCTACCATTTCCTCACATTCTCTCGTTGCATGTTGGTTTAGGTGTTGCCCAAGCGTCCGTGACGTAGAGGGCTCAATTTCTACCGAACATTTTCTTCATTCCGACTGGTAAGTCGTTTTTCCCTTCTCCTCCACTGTTTTTGGAAGCTAGGGCATGCCACTTTACTGGTTGCATGCAGCTGGTAGCTTTCCCTTTGTTTTCTCTGTCCATCATAGCTCTAAGAGCGGTTTCCATCATCATCTTTGGTGGTTGTAGGACATTGTTTAGGTCCTTGTTGTGAGGTACTGTTAGGATTTTTCCAGCGAGCTGTACTGTCCAGTCAAGTCACTCCAAGGTAAGGGGAGTTAGGTTTTCTTAAATTTTATTGTTATGAAATGTGTAAATGTGCTGATCTTTATGTGACCATGTTGTTGAGTGAAAATTATGTTTTTGAGATTTGCTGTATGAAATGAACTGTATGGGAAATTTGTGTCTGTGAACTTGGTTGGGACATCTTAGGCAAGTCAATTGTGACTTGTTAGGATCATAAAACTAGACTAAAGCGATTTACAAATATTAGAATTGGATTTGGGTGCTTAAGTTGTTGAGTTTGGTGTTCTAGAGTGGAAATTGAGTCTAAATCACTTTAGAATTGTAGTAGCAACGTTTTTAATCATCTAGGCAAGTCTAACTAAGTATATAACATGAATTAGAAGTCTTAGAAGTTGGCCAAGAGGCCTAGAAATGGTAAGGGCTAGTGTGAGTGTGTGATTCTATAGAATTCGCGTTCTGCAGATGATGCAGAGTCGCTATGCGAGCTGTCTCGCATAGCGAGACCCTGTAGAGGGTGCTCACTGTCTGGGTAATTTGTTGTGTGAGCTGGTGCGCTGTGTGAATTACCAGAGGGTGTTGCTCTCTATTTGTGGATTCGCCTGGCGAATCCTGTCGTTATGCGACTGGTGGTGGTTTGGGACCACTGCCCTTTTAATTCGAAGAGCGAGATGGGCGCCAAGCGAGAGGGTTTGGGGGTGTCGTCTCTGTCTAGGCTCTCGCATGGCGACCTGGGTGCGCTATGCGAGAGGTGTGAGTACTGGTGCCAGCTGTGAGTTATTCGCATAGCGAGTTAAGTGGGTGCGCCTTTGAGGGACATGAGGTGCAACACCTCAGCGAGTTAATTCGCCTTGCGAGTAAGGGTGCGCTGTGCGAGACCATCCTGTTTCGCCTCGCGAATAGGGTGCGTTGTGCGAACCCTTTTGGGTCCAGTCTTCTCTTTTGCTCTTGCTTTGGGTGAACCAAGTGTGTGGAATGATTGAAATGCATAGTATGATGGTAGCAATGTTATTGAACTGATTGTACGTGACAGTATGAAACATGTTTGGTGGTTGAAGGTAACAAGTATGGTTAATGGACATAATTCCATGGATCTCAAAGGGAGGTCACATGGTGGTGCCCTATAGTGTTGGACGTAATTCCATGATCTTCAAGGAGAAGATTCATGGTGGTGCCCTTAATGTTTAGAATGATTTGCATGGTAGCTCAGTCTTGGGGGTTTTCCTGACGCTCCAATGGTCTTTCATTTTCAAGTAGAGAGGATTGATCCATGTGGTGAGGAGTAGCAGGAGGTCTTAGTCTTGGGTGCTTCCAGTACGGCCCAAGGTGAGTGATAACGGACTAACCTCGTGAGTGTGGTAGGGTGAAACCCATTGGCAATGACTTTGCAAAGCAGTAGAGGCCACCACGAGTGCATAACCCGCCATAGCTCGACAATCATTCTAGTCCGGACGAGTCAAGTTTAAGTGCAACAAGTCGTGTTTGTATAGTCTAGCATATCTGTATGTATTTGTATATTGTGTGTGATTGCTATAACATGATTTTTATATCTAGCTCACCCTTGCTTGTGTGGTTGTGTTTGCTTGGGTATGTTTTCCTTTTGCAATGATCATCCACTTGGATGTGAGCAGAGGCAGATGAGATGCCTCTGGAGCAGGCTTTGGAGGAAGACGATGTTGTTGCTTAGTCTCCTTAGGGTTCTATTATTATTTCTTGTATTTTGAAATACTCTAGTATATTTAAGTTTTAAATTCTGACTCAATTTGGGATGACGGTAAGCTTATCAACTCTATTCACAGTTTACTCTAACTGTTCTCTTTTATTAAGAATGTGGACTTACTATATTATATGTTACTATATAATTGGGATGTTACATTAGTTAACATCTATAATGATTCTACAATTTAAAATTTATTTTAAAATATGAATCATTGAATTAATTTTTTAAAAGAATTAAAATACTATATAGAAAATATTAATATAATATCTTAATTAATTAAAATAGCATCCATGCAATATAATACATGTCAACATGTTTTTTTATGAGGTGAATGCGTCAATTTATGGTATCGGCATTAAGAAACTTCATTAAAATCTATTATTCATTAATACAATTTTTTGAAGTGGTCATAAGTAAGTATGGTTGTCTTTAGGATTGTTATCACTGTTATCTTTCATCTAGACTAGCGAGTCTTATACTCTCGTTATTAAACCTTCTATAAGTATTTTATGATTTTTTTTCTTTAATATTTTCTTCAATTATAATGAATTTATCATATAAATGAATGGATGATTTTTTTAAGGTACGAATTACTTTGTATCTTAAAATAAAGTAAAATAAGCTTGCTAATTATGTTTATTTGAAAAAATACACACACACACATATATATATATATAATTAAAATTTGATTTTCTTTCAGTTTTAAATTTGTTGAAAAGAATATTTTCATTATTTTCCTCTTAAAATGAAAAAATCATGAAAGAAATGAATTTAAATTACAAGTAAATAATATTATTTTTGGTATGGGTAGAAGATCATAATTAAAATATCTTTTTATTCTTTTTCATATGTTTTTTTAACATTGTCTTCAATTTTCGTTATGAAATTCTCTTATTATTTCTTTGATGTTTAATATAGTCAATCAATTATCACTGTAAAATTTTAAATACACAATAAATATAATTACTTATATTATAAGATTTATATTTATAGGTTTTGATATAGATTTTATAATTCGTAATCATGATCAATATATAATAAATATATTTTACCTATAATTTCGATTATAAATTGTATTTAAGATTCTTTAAAACTTATGAATGTTGGATCGGAGTGACTGAGTATCATAGCACGTTAACTCTAAACCACTCAAATGTAGCTAACAAACAATGTAAATACTTTGTGAATTTATTGTAAGAATAAAATAATTATAAAAGATTAATTTTTATATTTGTAAAAGAAAAAAAAAGAAAGTAAAAAATAATATCAAAGGATTGTAAAAAAAATCTGTATCTGAAAGTATTATTAGTATGAAATTACTCGTATCCTCGAATTCTAAACAATAATGACTTAAAAATAATTCTCTCAAAGCTATGGAGCTCAAGACCACAAATACTTACTGCCAATACAAAATATCATCGTTCAAAAAGGTAATACTATAGTAGCCCAGACGGTTCAGGTTTGAAAAAGTTAAAGTTAGGAATGATAAAGAAGATACAAATTAAGTTTACCTTTTCATTCACGGTTTATTCTTTCTTTCTGGTTATTATCTTTTCCCCTCATTTGTGAATTTGAAGGGTTGAAAGTTTGAATCCGCGTGGTGCCGATAAACATTAGGAGAATGATTAGGCCGGAAAAGGAGACACGGGTATACCCAAGCCACACAAATACTAAATTGTTTGTCCGCAGTCATGTTGTCAAGATTTCCCGGTCCCAAATTATGTGCCCTCTCAAAGAGCACGTGACGTCACTTTCTTCGTCAATCTCCAAAATTATCATAGACCACACGATATCATTCACAGACCAACCAGACCACCCTAAATAATAGATATTTTAATTCTTAAGTTTCATCGTTTAACGTATAACTTTAAGACCCACTTAACAATTAGATGAACATGCACATCTTCCTGTAAAAATACCAATAATGTGCGTCTTACTATTTGGAGAAACGTCATTTTTTTATAATTTTTACAAATGAACAGTATACAAAACTTTTTACCTAACTATGTAAAATATAATTTAAGGAATTTTACAGGAGTATGAGGCATTATTTTTTGTTAACCATGTATATGTGCATTAACCTATACACTGAATCACTGTCCGAACTTTTGTTGAAATTCTTACAGAAAATTTCATAATATATACCTATATATAAATTTCATTTTATAAATTAGTTTTATAAAATTGAGTTTGATTTAAAGTATATAATTAGAATTTATCATGTATGTATCAATAATTAAGAACAAGAAACCATTATAATTTACCAGTTCCCAATTCCCTTATAATACTAAAGTGGAAAGGATTTGTTTTTTTATCTTGTAGAGTATATCTAGTTCCCTTTAGATTTTCTCTTCTGATGAGATAAAGAGAAAGAAATAAGAATGAAATGATGTTCTCACATATAAGACCATGACTCCTTATGTAACCTTTGACGATTACTTCTCTTTAGTTTTAATAATTGTAATTTGACTCTTTCAACAAATTAAAATTAGGCTTAAATGCTTACTTCGTCTCCAGGTTAAGAGATAAATTTTTGTTTAGTACCCGGTTTTAAAAATGAAGACATTGAGTCCCTATGCTGACGGGGCCGTATTTTTTCTCTTCTCTCTTATGGTGTCTAGCTTTTTCTTTGATGATTTGTTGAACTTGTTCTTTCTTTGTGGACCTTATTCATACACTTTTTGTAATATAGGACCCAATATCTTCATTTTTAAAACCGGGTACTAAACATAAATTCACTTGTTAACATGAAGTCGAAGTAAGCATTTAAGCCTTAAAATTATTACTAGATAATATACTTTTGTCCTTAGTGAGATTTATTTAATTAAATCACTTTAAAAGGTTGGCTAACAAAATATAATCACTCTAACACATTTAATAATTGTTACATATATATATATATATATATATATATATATATATATATATATATATATATATAAGTGATCCAAATTGCTAACATTTACTTAGTGTCAAAGTTTGTGTTAAAACTTACTTTAATTAGAATTTTTTTTGTTTGGTCTATTACATCACTCATTACCAAAGATTATTTATTAATATTTAATTTTATATTCAAAAAATAGGAGTGTGTATTAAAAATCTTAGACAAACTAAAAATAAGATAATTTCATAATATATAAGACAAACGTGATGGCTCCAATTTGTTGAAAATTGCACGCATTAAACTCTTTACTACTAACTAATGTGTTGAATTTTGGTTGAGTTCTTATCTTAATTTTAGATGAACCACCAAGAGTGATGTTATTGGTTGTGGCCTATGTGATGGGGTTGTACTTTATGATCGTCATAAAAAAAATTTGTAGTGCCAAGTGTGGGTTGTGGTTGTTACTTTTTACCATCGGTTAAATTTACATTGTGTGGTTTATACAAAGATTTTTTGTTGTGTTCTCGCTTAGTTTTAATACGTTTTTTTTAACTTACTAAGGAAATCGCAGTTTTCAAACAACTCCTTTTTAGATGTTGTCTTCGTAAAACTTTCAACAGAGGTTTCCTTCAAAAGTCGTTAACTTCCATAGGATGGCGATTTACATCTAAGCATCTTCGGAGCATCATTAGTAACTCGTCTTTTTAGGAACAACATTAGTCACGAAAAATAAATTCATTAGAGTTTTAGAAACACAAGTTGAAAAACGTGAACAGTGACACATACATATGTTTAGATTAAATTATGAAAAATACTTTGAATTTCCATGTACAATAACAAATTCAAAGAGCTAGATTGTGAAGAAAACATTTTTACTTTCATACTAAAATTACTTTTTTGATTTGTTTTTTTAATTTAATTAAAGTCTTATATGTTTTCTTGATATGAAAAAGTGACTCTTCAACTTTCTAGGACTTAATTGTATTGTATGGATATATGTCAGGCTAATGGATTTAGCAGGACAAATAATTAAAAACTTAGTGATCGACAAAGACAATCATCGAGATAGTTACATTATAATCAATAATAATAACTGTCATTGATAATTACCATTTATTGATAATGAGTGATGCCATTTTAATATTTATAAATATAAGTTTGATAGGACTTTAACTAACTAATTTTTGAGTACTTATTTTTATTAAACATTATTACTCAAAATTAATGACTAAAGTGTCGGAATGTCTTTGACAGGTATCCTTAACACTGACTGGGGAAGGTAAAGAGAGAACAAACAACAAAACTTAAATAATAGATGACTCCCAAAAAAATTATCTAATTTTCAGAACAACTTGAAATGTTTTAAGTAAAGAATCTCAACTCTTAACCGAAACATTAATTATGTAGGTAAAACTTTTCAGATTTAACATTATTAAATGTTGATCTTTCCTAATTTTATTGTTAACTTAAAATTATATAGGTGAAGATTATTCAATTAAACTTATAATTTAATCCTCGGGAAATATACTTCTAATTTAATAATAACGGATTAATCTGACAAATTTTAATATAAAAAATAAGTATTTATTTTATATAATTAAAATTTATATTTAAATACACAATTTTAGTATAATTAAAATTTATAATAAATAATTTCTTAAAAGTAAAAATTATTTTTTGTATTCGCAATGCATAATTTATATTATAATATTATAAGATTGTCTTTAAATATTGATGACTTATTTTGAAATCATTAAAACTAAATTTATAAATTAAAGGGTTGTCATGGAATGAAAATTCTCATTAAATAACGATTATAAACAATACTATTATCTTCTGTCAAAACAAATATAATTTAAATGACTGCTCTAATTTATCTAATAAAAATGTATTTTTTTAGCTTATGTTTTATTGTTATAAATTTTGCACTCAACTTGTTTTAAAAATATTATCCAAAAAGTACTTTCAGAGAAAATAAAAAATAATCCATCTTTAACTTAAAAAAATAAATTGTGAAAAACAGTTACACGAAATACTATTAGAAATGTTTGAGGGAAAAATTATTTAAACATATTTTTTTACGCTATATTTTAAAAAATTTAAAGTCAAACATTTGACGTTGATGCAGACCGACACGCCATGCATGACCACTCTGATGGTTTATAGATGGTGATGGTATTATTATTATTATTATATTTTTATATAATTATATCTATAATTATATATATATATATATATATATATATATATATATATATATAATTATTATTTTTAAATTCTAAATAATTTATAAATATTTTAAAAATGCCTATATATATTTACACTAATAATAATAATAATTGCATATGTTTAAATGAATAATATAAAAAATACGGTCTAAAGAGACTATGAAGTTTTGACTGGATTGTTTAAATTTTTATTGAAAACTTTTGAAGTGTTTTTAAATAATAGAGTTGTGATAAAATTTTAGTTTTAAAGCGAAAAGTACTATTGATGTATCATAATTGATCATAACGATAACAATTGACTGAATTGGATAATGAAACTTCATCATAATTTAGTTCTTAAAAAGATGTATATGAAGAAGTGAAAAGAAAAAAAAATATTTAAACTGTATTAAAACTTAATAATAATAATAATAATAATAATAATTATTATTATTATTATAATAATAATAATAGATTTAGGAAACCTAAAACCACTAAAAAAATAAAAAGTAATGAAGATAAATAGGAGGGTGATGGTAGTTGTATCAAAGCTTACCTCAAAACCAGAGAGGGAGGACAATGACAAAAAGCGACGCACTTCGTTCCGTCATTCTCTTCTAATTAAGTATTCTCGTATTTTCGTTAAATATTAAAGTTATGGAAAATATACTACTTTCTTTTGCCAATTACAATTTATATTTTTACAGTAAGCCAAATGTTTCTCGCACAATTTTTTTATATCATTTAATCTTACAAATATTTTCTGCATATGTCTTAATACCTTTCGTAAAAAAAATTAGATTGCATTTTTTATCTTCTTTCTTTTATATGAGACGATCTTTTTCACTTTTGTCTTTTGGAGAGAAATTAAGAAAAAGAATAAAAATAATATATATATATATATATATATATATATATGTATGGTTTGTTAATTTATTTAAAGAGTTTGTTTAGTTAATTGTACCAAGTTTTAGGTTAAAAAAAATTTTTTATTAAAAAAAAATCAACTTTAAATTTATGAATATTTTAATAATTTTAAAATTTAATTTAAAATAAAAAAGTAAAAGATAGTTATTTATCATTCTTATTAGTCTATATTTTTTATTAGTTCATGTATGAATAGTTATTATTTTCTATTTTATTTTTTTTAAAAGGTAGTTAGTTTTTCAAAATAAAAAATAAAATAAAAAATAGTTAATTTTTTAAATAAAAAGTAATAATTACTCATATACATGAACCCATGATAAATAACTATCTTTTATTGTTTTTAAATTAAATTTTAAAATTATTAAAATATCTTTAAATTTAAAATTGATTCTTTTTAATAGGAATCTTTTAATAATTTTAAAATTTAATTTAAAATAAAAAAAATAAAAGATAGTTATTTATCATCTCCACCAAGTTATTACTTTTTATTATATATTTTTTTTAAAAATAGTTGTTTTTTAAAATAAAATAAAATAAAAGGTACTGGTTTTTTAAAATAAAAAATAAAAAAAAATAATAACAGAAAGGATAAATAACTATCTTTTATTTTTTTATTTTAAATTAAAATTTAAAATTATTAAAATATCTTAAATTTAAAGTTGTTTTTTTAAGAGAGATAACAACAGAAAATCTTTTAAGTAAATTAGCAAATATATATATATATATATATGGTTAATGTGATTTGAGAATTGGTTGTCTAGTAACCACATCTCCAACCTACATAGAGGCAGTTTAGATGCATGCTCTACCGGCTATTCCGGTAACAATCTTCCTATAAATAAGAGAGCCTCCTCTGGTTCTGGGTCAGAAGACAGAAGCAAGTCTCTCTCTCGAGAATTCTGAATCTTGAAAGTTTCTCCCCCTCTTTCTCTCACTTCCCCTTTCTCTTCCTCGGCTGATTTAATTGTGTATGGCAGCTAGATTGTCGAGGCATGAGTTATCCGACCTCTGTCTTGGGAAACCGCCACTCAGGTCTCTCTCCGTCGACGACACCGTAGCCGACGCCCTCGCCGCCCTAAAAAAGATCGACGACAACTACGTTTCCGTCTGGAACTGCCATCACTCCTTCATTAGGAAACCACAACCAAAGCACCAAACCACTATTTCCAAATGCACCACCTGCACCTGCATCGGTAAGGTTTGCATGGTCGACATCATCTGCTTCCTCTCCAAACCCCAAAACCTCTCCTCCCCTTCCGCCGCCCTCAATTCCCCCATCTCCGCCATCCTCCACCAAACCTCCTCTCTCCTCGTCCGCCACCTTCCACCCACTGCCAGGTATGCTTCCTCTCTCTTTCCTTCTTCTCCAATCTCTTTTCCTTTCCAACGCTTGTACGTCGCGCCCGGTTACTTTGCCTTTTATTTTTCTTGACCTGTTATAATTCAACAAAAACCTAACCATCCACACTTTTCTTCTTATCTACTGTACTGATATTTAATGTCATTTTCCCCTTTTCACCTTTCACTTTTCATTCATAGTTTCAGATAACACCTATCACCTACAACACTATAACATTCACCCTTTCAAATTCCAACCAAAATCTGCATCACAGCATGTCAAATTTAATGATCAAACTATAAAGGAAAGGTGGATAAAATATTTGTTGAATGAAACTTAATTCCAATTTTCCTTCTCCTTGTTATTTAAATCAAGATTGGATGATATTCTACTTACATACTAACATGGAGAAATTTGGTGGCAGAAGGTTATGGTTTCTTTGTGTGACATGACAAGTTGGTTGTTGTAAATTGGAATTTTCGAATGCAGGCTTAGTTATGTGAAGTTTGATTAAGACATGGATACGCATAATATGAGATGTTGTAAAAGTGTGATGTGTTTGGTCTGTTTGCAGTTTGGCCGAGGCTATAGATGTTATGCATGAAGGGGTGCACAACCTGGTGATACCAATACAGAATCAGTTCGAAGTTTTTGACTCCAACTTGCGGCACGCTGACAAAACCACCTACTGTTGGCTCACCCAAGAGGACATCTTCCGGTATCTCCTCAACTCAATCGGTGTGTTTTCCCCAACAGCGGCTAGCCCCATCAACACCTTAGGCGCCATCGACACGCAAAACCTCTTTGCAGTGTGCTACAATGACCCTGCGTCCTCTGTTTTGGACCTCTTGTCCCTGTCCCTCATATACCAAAGCTCCGTCGCCATTGTTGACCCCAATGGCAAGTTCGTTGGCGAAATCTCGCCATTTGTGCTCAACTCCTGCGATGAGGCCGTTGTGCCTGCCATGGCAACGCTCTCTGCCGGCGACTTCACTTCTTACATTGACTGTGGCGGCCCACCGGAGGACTTGGTGCAGTTGGTGAAGGAGAGGGTGGAAGACAAGAACCTCTCAGAGTTGCTCCCTGACGAAACAGGTCTTTGTTCATGGTCTTCTTTTTCTTCTAGTTGTTCCTCCGACGAAGATTCTTGCTCCGGGAAGAATTGGAAGCTTGGAGGGTACTCTGGGAGGGTGGGGAGAAGGTCTGAAGCGATGGTGTGTTACCGGTGGAGTTCTCTGGTGGCGGTGATGATTCAGGCTCTGGCTCATCGTGTAAGCTACGTGTGGGTTGTGGAAGAAGATGGAACCTTGACTGGCATTGTTACTTTCCAAGCAATGTTGAAAGTTTTCAGAGAGCACCTTAAATTCATGTGCTAACATTCACTACGTTCATAGATGATGATGCAAATAACACTGTTGTATTACTTCAGCTAATTTGTTTTTATAAATAAAAAGCAAGAATCAAACATAAACTAGGTAGCAGGAATCTGTGTTTATTCACAGAAAGATTGATACAAAGAGATGTTACTTATATAATATTTGTACAACAATTTATATAGCCACCAGAGAAAGGGAGAAAATAGAGAGATCAGAGATTTAATCTATATCGTGAGAGAGAGAGAGGGGAGAATGATATTTGTATAAACTATTAACTGATCACATCTAAATCAATTTTGCTAATTGTTTACCTACTTCTCTTCCTTTTTACTTTTGTTTCGAAATTATTGAAATGTTTTTTTTTTAATTATGCAAATGCTTATATATACCAATTAATTTTCATTTTATTTGATTAAAATACTAAATTTAAGATAATTAATAACTATTACTAATACTATACTGCTTATTATTACAAGATGAAGTTTGTACTTTCATTGGAATGAGTTTTACAATGAAAATCTAAAAAAAAAATCTGTTTTTCAAGGAGGACGGCTCCTAAATAAGAATTTTATATAAATTTAAATAAGAATTTTATATAAATTTAAATAAGAAATTTAAAATTTCTTCAAAACTAACCCTGTTCTAAAATTGAATGATAATGTGATTTTTTTTCTCAGTGTTAAATAATGCTCTCTTTAGCTTTGTTTGAATTGTATAAGAGAATAAAAAATAGATAAAAGAAAATGATGAAAATAATAAATTTTATGAATTTGTTTAAAAATATGAAAAATGGTTACTACGTTAATCAATTTCGCCAAAAGAAAATTGAATTTGTTAATTTCTTCCAACATTTATGTTCTCTCCAAAAATATCATGTCATGTAATTTAAATTTCAAGGAAAATCATTGAAAAAGTGTGAAGATTTAAGACTCTTGTACATCTATTCATATTTTCTTTCAATCATGTGCATTTAATAAAACTCATTAATAAATCGTATTTTAAAATTAAAAATTAAATCACCCAAAATTTGCTTAATTTGAAAAGGAAAACATATATGTGCAAAATATTACATTTGCATTAAAAAATTGATTTTTGTTTTCCAAAATAATATTTTAAAAGAAGAATTTATTATGTAGACCTATTGAAACATTATTTACTTAAATGGACGTTTAAAATGTGGAATTGAAAGAACAGAAGAAAATAGGAGGAATAAAGGCACCCTTTAAAAAAGCTGCATTATTGTATTATTTGTTTCATAGAAGTTGAATGGATTTTTCTGACATAGGTTTGTTACCACAGAAACATGAAAAAACTATATTATAATAATTTTATTTCATGAAGAAAACAGTGACATGATAGATTTTTATGCTGCATGTTTGGACAAAAGCATTAATCACATCTTTAAGATCAGCTACCCATTTTACAGAAAGAGACATTTTATGATCCACGATTCTTCCAATAATTTTTTTTTTTTACAGAAAGAGACATTATATGATCACAATTCTTCCAATAATTTATTTTTTCAAACTTGTTATTTCAGAAAAAAGTTGGCATTTTCAATGCCACCGACTGAAAATCTTGTTCTTTCATAAGACTTGACTGTGAGTGGATAAAATAAAAAATAAGAAAAATATCCACATAGAAGTAAATATATAATTATAAGTAAATATATAATTATGAGGTAATTTTTTTCACATAAGAAAAAAGTGTGGAGCTATAGTTTTAGTGATTCTAAAACTAGAAACGTAGTCCATTTACCCTCACACGCAAATAAGGTTTGTTTACGTTAGGGCAAAAATGTCTTTTCACTTGACTTATAGGGGTACAGGAAAAAAAGAGATACTCAAGTATGGTAATTGCAAAACCAATTTCGAATCACAAAAACTAAGACAAACTGTTTGACCTTTTACCTCCAACCCTTTCACACTCCTTCTCCAAACTTTAATAAAATTTATATTTCGTTCTTAATTAAAAGCTATTTTAATTTTTTAGAAATCTAAAAGAATTTGATCAAAGATTCTTAACTGCTTCAACTTTTATAATTTTTTTTATATGAATTTTAAATATATTTATATTTTTAATAAATTTAAAATATTCATACAAATTATTCTATAAACTATTTAAACATTTATAAATAATATAATTAAACATTTTAAATTAATCTGATAAACTTTTACCTTCAAAATAAAAAGATTTTAAATTTTAAAATAATATAATAAAAGATTTAAAAAGAACAAACTTTTACCTTATAAATAATATAATTAAACCTTCAAAATAACATAACAAATTTTAAAGGTATCTTATTAAATATTTGTAAATAATATAATTAAATATTCTAAAGTAACGTATTTAACTTTTATATT